>NC_138772.1:480767217-481294717 GCF_965119305.1 Pelophylax lessonae
AGAGGCAGGATCAACATACCAGGTTGCACATACAGTGCATCCAGAAAGTATTCACAGCACTTTACTTTTTCCACATTTTGTTATGTTACAGCCTTATTCCAAAATAGATTAAATTCATTATTTTCCTCAAAATTCTACTAGCAATACCCCATAATGACAATGTGAAAGAAGTTTGTTTGAAATCTTTGCACGTGTATTAAAAATAAAAAAATCACATGTACATAAGTATTCACAGCTTTTGCTCAATACTTAGTTGAAGCACCTTGGGCACCAATTATAGCCTCAAGATTTTTTGAATATGATGCAACAAGGTTTGCACACCTATTTTTGGTCAGTTTCTCTTATTCTTTTTATTGCAGGGCCTTTCAAGCTCCATCAGGTTGGGTGGGGAGCATCGGTGCACAGCCATTTTCAGATCTCTCCAGAGATGCTTAATAGGGTTTAAGTCTGGGCTCTGGCTGGGCCACTAAAGGACATTCACAGAGTTATCCCGTAGCCACTCCTTTGTTATCTTGGCTGTGTGCTTAGGGTCTTTGTCCTGTTGGAAGATTTGCCCCAGTCTAAGGTACTGAGAACTCTGGAGCAGGTTTTCATCATAGGATGTCTCTGTACATTGCTGCATTCTTATTTCCCTTGATCCTGACTAGTCTCCCAGTTTCTGTTGCTGAAACACATTCTCCCAGCATGATGCTGTCACCACCATGCTCCACTGTAGGGATGGTATTGGGTTGGTGATGAGCGGTGCCTGGTTGCCTCCAGACATGACGCTTGCCGTTCAGGCCAAAGAGTTCAATCTTTGTTTCATCGGACAAGATGTTTCTCATGGTCTAAAAGTCCTTCAAGTACCTTTTGGAAAACCCCAGGTGGGCTGTCATGTTCCTTTTACTGAGGAGTGGCTTCCGTCTGGCCTCTCTACTATACAGGCCTGATTGGTGGAATGCTGCAGAGATGTTTGTTCTTCTAGAAGGTTCTTCTTCCTCCCAAGAGACACGCTGGAGCTCTGTCAGAGTGACCATCGGGTTCTTGGTTACCTCCCTCCCTGACTAAGACCTTTCTTCCTCAATCGCTCAATTTGGCCAGGCGGCCCACTCTAGGAAGAGTCCTGTTGGTTCCAAACTTCCATTTACGGATGATGGAGGCCACTGTGCCCATTGGGACATTCAATGCTGCAGAAATGTTTCTGCACCCTTTCCTAAATCTGTGCCTCTATACAATCCTGACATGGAGGTCTACCGACAATTATTTGAACTTCATGGCTTGGTTTGTGCTCTGACATGCACTGTTAACTGCTGGACCTTATATAGACAGGTGTGTGGCTTTCGATATCATGTCTAATCAACTGAATTTACCACAGGTGGACTTCAATCAAGTAGTAGAAAGATCTCATGGATGGCCAGTGGAAATAGGAGCTCAACTTTGAGTGTCATGGCAAAGGCTGTGAATACTTATGTACATTTAATTTTTTTTCCGTTTTTTTATTTTAAATACATTTGAAAATATTTTAAACAAATTTCTTTCACATTGTCATTATGGGGTATTGTTTGTAGAATTTTGGGGAAAAAATTAATTTTATCCATTTTGGAATAAGGATGTAACATAACAAAATGTGGAAAAATTGAAGCGCTGTGAATACTATCCGCATGCATTGTAAATAGGAACAAAATGAAGACTGCTCAGCAACTTCCTTTTGCAGTGCTTCAGTTTATATAAGCTGCTGGGCGCCAATACCAGTGCTGAGAGTGCACAGTAACGCACGTGCCCACTCGCTAATTCTTATCCATCAGGTACCTGACGCACAGAGCTATGGGCAGAATTAGGTGTATGTGTATAAGCCTGCACTGGTTTCCATACATCGAAGTGAATCTGTCCTTCCTCACAGTTAATGTGAATTTATTGGACTTGCGTACTTTACCCCAAGGACTCCTTGCCAGTGTTCTCATCCCCTCCCTCATTGCCCTAGCACAAATCTAAAAGAGTGGGTTCCATTCTACCTGCTTCATTGTATCTAGTGGAGCGAGCGCATCCTGTCAACACAAGTCCTTTGTACAGCTGATTTATTTCCTAGAAATCTGTACACTAACAATGACTGCATGTGTTTTTTTTCATGTTGTGCGGTTCTACCTCGATGGCTCAATACTTGCTTAACTATTGCTATTTTTCTTTGTACATTTGTATTCTTACGAAATGTGAAAAGTTTATGTGGCACGGAAATGAGACAATCATCCTTTGTGACCTGTTGTAATTTACTCCACTAATAACCTCAGTCACTCGACACTTTGTCTTGTTTTACATATTTTTTTGTAAAGTACAATTTTCTTATCAAGAATGTAAATTACATTTCCCTTCTCTCCCCTAATTAGTTGTGCACTATTCATGCATAATTTAGTTTTTAAATAAATTATACGCAGAAGTCTGGATAATTGGAATGACCAACTGCTATGAATCAACTTTCCTTGTTATTTTTTTTTTTGCTTTCCTATTAGAAATTGAGTGTTTTTCTGAGATTTAATGAGATGAATTATTGTGCTCACAGGGTACAGTACATCAATAGATCATTTTTAAGACAGACGGTGCTTACCTCCATCTTTTGAGCCAAACATGGAGGTATCGAGTAAACTTTGTACATATGTAATGATTATGCAGCATTTTGAGAGACTATAAATCTTTCAGAGATTTATAATATATCACATGTAATAAGTAAAATCGTTCTTCAAAGGATGTACGCCCAGTCTGTGACGAGTATTTATCAAGGTTCACTTGCATGCTAAACTTTGCTGATTTGCATATTTGCATGTCATTACTCTTAATGAAAGTGGTTGTATTTTTTATTTAAAAAAAAAAAAAAAAAAGGATGTTTTTACAGGGTCACCTTTACCGAATGTTTTAAAGTGGAACTAGCATCAGATATAGAAGCATAAGTAAAGCTCATTAAGGTCCCATGCACATTAGGTGCTTCACCCTGGTGCATGAGGCTCCAGCGCTTAGGTGCTGGTGGAGGGCACAAATTGAACTGTCCAGCCCTGCTTTTGGCAGCCTATTAAATTCTATGAGCAGTGCACCGAGCAGTACTAACCTTTAGTTACATAGTTACATAGTTACATAGTAGGTGAGGTTGAATAAAGACAATAGTCCATCCAGTTCAACCTGTGTAGGTGTGTGTGGCTGTAATCATCTCACATACCCCTGAATGTTCTGATCCTTGAGATGTACATCTAATAGTCTTTTGAAAGCCACCATACTACCTGCAGAAACCACCTCTTGTGGTAGAGAATTCCACAATCTTGTAGCCCTAACAGTAAAGAACCCCCCACGTTGCCTGAGGTTAAAACGCTTCTCCTCTAATCGCATTGTATGCCCCCGAGTCCTCATGCAATCCCTTCGACTGAACAGCTTTTTTTCTAAGCCTAGATCCCCATTGAGATATTTAAAAATTGCTATCATGTCCCCCCTCAGGCGTCTCTTCTCCAGGGAGAATAAATCCAAACCCCTAATTAGTTTAGTTGCCCTCCTCTGGACCCTCTCCAGCTCCAACACATCCCTTCTGAGGACTGGGACTTTAGGGCAGTATGCACCCAGGGATGAATGCATGGAATGCAAGAAATCTTAGTCCAAGACATTCATCCCTGAGTGCACATTGCCCTAAACATTAGTACTGCACAGTGCACTCTCCAGACCCATCCAGTTCAGAAGCTGTTGGTCTCATAAAGTTTACCAGGTTGCCAGCAGCAGGGGTTGAATGGTGAATGTGTGCTTTCCACCCATACCTAAACACCAGAGGCTCATGTACCATAGCTAAACGCTCATTGTTCATGGGGCCTTTGTGTAATACTCCCAGGTATTTATTACCTCTCACATAAATCACAGTACTACCCTGATGATGCCTTAGTTTGCAGGCTCAAAAATGGCACAATCATTATGGTGTGCACTTCCCGATTGTAGTCGCAAGTGTCTGACACAGATTGGCGCCTGCTGCAGTCTTTTACATTGTGATTTGCTACAAAGTTACAATGTTGCAGTCTGATCACTGAGGGAAAGTAGAGGAAATGCTTCCTCTTGGTTGCAGCAGACTGAAAGTATTATCTCAGTCTAACCAAATTCATGTGCAAAGAAAGAGAAACAGTTTGCAAGGAAGCATCGGAAAAAGCAGGGGCGCAACTACAGGGTTTGCGGGGGTTGCAATTTGCAACTGGGCCCCATGCTCCAGGGGGCCTGTGTGGCTCCCCTGTACACCTGGATAGGAGGGGCGGCGAGGGCAGCATGTAGAGAAATCACTGTCCTCTTTTTTCCTCCTGTAGCTGCAGGAGGAAAATGAAGGAGATCGGTTCCTCTGTATGCTGCCCCCACCACTCCTCCTATCCAGTTCCTTTTGTGTTCTGCTGTCTCTGGGCCCCTGTGTGCTCCCCTGCCCCCCCCCCACTGTGCTGCCCCCCCCCCACTGTGCTCCTTTCACTCTGCAGGTGATGTGTCACAATAGAGAACCAGGAAGGGGTCGGTAAACATGTAATTTACCAGTTAGTTCCTTTTCTGAATCGACAGAAACATAGTCAGTGACATTGTAAAAAAATAAAATAAAATGATAAAAAATAATACAATTAAAATACCAAAAAAATAAAAACTACTGACACCAGTGGGTGAACTTCCAGAATCGCAAAGGTCACACTTGGCAGGAAGATGGCAGAAAGGGGGCCCACTGCAGAATTTGTGAAAGGGTCCTACTGCGGGACCGTAATAAAGGGCCCCGCAATGAGAGTAAAGGGCCCCAGGATCAGTGGGAAGAGCCCCAGGCTTCAAGGAAAGGGCCCCGGCCAGGGGTCCGGGGGGCCCTTCATGGTTTCTTGCACTGGGGCCCTGAAGGTTCTAGTTACGCCTCTGGGAAAAAGGATATTTGAATAGGGTAAAACAAAGTAGAAACTTGCAAGTCAAAGTAGGTAATGCAGTGTGAAAGCTTTCTGTCACATCCAAAGGTGCGTCTCGCAGACCGGGTTCGTGACACACAGCTTAAACTGGCTCGGAGGTGACACATGAGGAAGAGATGAACAGCATGCAGGCTGTACACAGAAGCACAATACACACAAAACTGTAAGCGAGTCAGCGGAAAGGGTGGAAGGCAACGTGTTTCTGGACGAACAGTCCCTTTCTCAAGCATCCTTGAGAAAAGAGCTTGAGAAAGGATCTTTTCACCCAGAAATGCATAGCCTATTGCCCATGCCGCTGACAGGTCTGTGTGTATTGGGCTTCTGTGTAAAGCCTGTACGTTGTGAGGCTCTTCTTCATGTGTCATCTCTGAGCTGGCTTAAGCTGTGTGGCACAAACCCAGTCTGTGAGGTGCATATTTGGCTGTGACAAAGCTTTCACACTGCAATATGTACTTTGATGTGTACGTTGCTACTTTGTGTTGCCCTATTATATCCTTTTACTGATGTTTCTCTTTCTGTTTCTCTTTCTGTTTCTCTTTCTGTTTCTCTTTCTGTTTCTCTTTCTTCGCATACTGCCTGGAGCTTTTCTGATCTGCCACAAGAAGCTGCGAGAGGCATGACCCCCAAAGTTCAAGTTATCTGCATTTTTCTTTCAGTTGGTTGTCTGCTTAACCCAGAGTGGTTCTTTGGGTGTATGCCATCCTTTTGGAGTAATCTTTTTTTTTTTTTTTTTTACAAAATTTGTGGCTGCCTTCCCCTGATGGATTTATTATGTGCTATTGATCAGTTGTTGATTGAACATTAGGAGCGCCACATTTTTTTGAATTTGTGTTTTTTATGTGATGAAATTCGTCTGCCTGGAGTCCACAAAATGATTTTAGGGATAAAAGTTAGAGCTTTTTAAAGCTGAATTCCAGGAATTCAGCCACTTTGAAAATTGTGCTATGCTTTTATTTGGATTTATACTATGAGTTAAATCCAAAGAGGCGCATGCCTTCTTGTGGACTTATCTGACCGTTTTGTGGAACTCCAGGAGGATAGCAATCACTACATTTCTGGAGCCCCAATGTTGGACCTTGTGCTGCTGCATGTGTGCATAGGTGGTTCATGCTGGAACTTCAACACGCAGAAAGCAGAATGGACAAGGGTCATAACCTTTAAATGCCAGGAAGTCTTTCTAACAGAGCCCCAGAAAGCACAAGAGTATATACTTATATAGTCATACACCAGTAAAAGTTTGTTTGGATATTTGTATAGAAATTCTGAAAAATCACCCATCAGCATTTATTCTTACCATCATTAAGTCAACTAATTTTGTTCAAAAGACCTTAAAATTTTAAAAAATAGAAGACCTACTTTTTTTTCAAAAAATTTTACTGAAAATAAATAACATCAGGTAGCATAACACAGTTCACAATGCGACTATCGTGTTGGTGTTGGTATGGAAACAGTACAGAGCTTGGGGTAAAAAATTAGCTGTACATAGTCTCTTCAGCAAACATGCCGTATGGCTGAGAGGTATACAATTAGATTATACTAATCTGGTTATACATAAAACAGACTTATGAGCATAAACTCAGAACAATATAATCTTGCATCGGTCCTTTAGTGGTATATTAACCTTGGTAACTAGCCACTGAGTGGCTATTAGTATCCACTAAAAAGACATTCTATGTTATGCTGACATATTAAAGGTTACCGGAGAGAAGTTAACATAGGTATGGGAGGAAAGGAGACAGGAGAAGGAGAGGTAAAGGAAAGACTGGAAAAGGTGGAGGGTAAGAAAGAGAGAACCCCAAGGATAAAGAAACCCCTTAAGGGATATAAAGAGGACATCTTGTTGAGAGTCTTCTACCAAGGAAGAAGTACCTGTTCATCAAAACCTGGCAGAAGACCATGTGTAATCCATGGTCTCCATATATTATCAAATTTGCCAAATGTATCATTGTCTAAAGCTTCCATCTTAGCATGTAGCAAAGTGCGATTCATTCTGTGTTTAGTCTCCGTTATGTTCAATTTGGGTGTCTTCCATGCTTTGGCTATAGTCTGTTTCACAGCTGTTAAGAGCTGGGTAAGTAGTTTTGAATTGTTCATTTGTTAACGCTTCCGGTTTTAGCTTTGGAAGGGCCATCGCCAGGTCTGGTGTGAGAAATATATCAAACATCTTAGAGCCGAGCGTGAAAACCGCTTTCCAGAATGCTTGAGCTATTGGGCAATTCCACCAGATATGTATATGTGTACCCAGCTCAGAGCAACCGTGGAAACAGAGTGCCGATTGGTTAGGTGCAAACTTAGCGATTCTGGCTGGGACTAAGTACCATGTAAAAACTTTGTAGGAAGCTTCCACCACAATAACATTTGAAGAGGAGGATTTGGTTGAAGACCATATTTCAGACCATTCTGCCATGTCAAGGGTGCCCCCTAGGTCATTTTCCCATTTAGCAACATATGGGGGGGACCTGTATCCAGTTTGGTGAGTAATTGGGTGTAGAGATTTGAGATGAGACTTCTAATGTGTGGATCCTTTATACATATATGCTCAAACTGGGAGAGTTGGTTCAGATTAGCACCCCTTATTATTATGTGTGGGGTAAAAAAAAAAATGTCATTTGTAGGTAGCAAAATATTTTAGATTGAGGTAAGTCAAAAGATTCACATAGGGTTGGGAAAGTTAGAAGAGATGCCATTCTAACCATATTATGTGGGCAAATGAGACCTGTTGTGGACCAGGCCTGAAATGGTGCTGGGGAATCCCAGGCTGGGTAGAAGGCTGGATTCATGAGGAATGAAAATAGTTGGTTGTGTGCAGACTGTAGGCTATACATGTCTTTCAATCTATCCCACAAGGAGAGAGAGTGTTTTGTAATCAGGTTGGTTATGTATGTACGCTTTAGGGCGTAGCCATAAAAGATTGGAAACTGATTGAGGGTCACATTCCACAGATTCTATCACAATCCATAGGGGGATCTCTTTGGTGGCATGATATGTGCTAACTGTGCAGCTTTGTAATATGAGGCAAAATTAGGGAAGCCCAACCCGCCGTGCAGTTTGGGAAGATATAAGGTGGTTTTGGGCACTCTAGGTTTGACTGAACCCCATGTGAACATTGTTGCTCTCCGTTGTATGATTCAAAAGAAATGTGCAGGTATAGCTATTGGGAGGACCCTGAAAAGGTATAGGAATTTTGGAAGTATGGCCATTTTAATTGTGTTAATTTTCCCTTACAAGGGAAGTGGGAGGGATGCCCACATCGACATCAGGTCTGTAACCTTTTTTAGCAAGGGGATATAGTTTGCTGCAAATAAATCAGAGATGTTGGCAGTGAGTTGGATGCCTAAGTAAGGGAGGTGGTTCGGGGCCACGAAAATGGTAATGCCGCTTGAGCCAACCGTAACTCTGCTTCGGTTAGTGAGATATTTAGAGCCGTAGATTTTTGAATATTAACGTTTAGACCTGAAATGAAGGCAAACTTATCAAGAGTGTTCAGGCGGTTGGGGGCAGATACATGTGGAGATGCTAATAATAGGAGGATATCATCCGCGAATAAGCACAGTTTGTGTTGATATCCACCTAGTTCTATGCCTGTGATTGAGGGGTCAGTCCTGATACGCTGAGCCAAGGGTTCAATAAGTAGGATGAATAAGAGGGGTGAGAGTGGGCACCCTTGACTCGTGCCTCTTCCTATATTGAACACATACGATTTGTAACCTGCATATTTTATATATGCCCTAGGTTCATCATATAGGGCAGAGATCCATTGTAAGAAGCCCCATTTTTGGAGAGTGAAGTGCATGTAGGACCAGGATATTGTGTTGAATGCTTTTTTTATTGTCTAGAGAAAGGAAGCAGGAATGGATACAATGTTCTTTGGCAATGTGTGTTGAGAGGACCGCACAGCGAATATTGTCGTTAGCTTAAAGTGCAGGGAATGAACACTACTTGATCACGGTGTATAAGATTTCCAATATATTTGGTTAACCGGAAGGCAATATTCTTAGCTAAAAGCTTAACGTCCAAATTCAAAAGTGAAATGGGACGATAGATTTTCCAAATGGTGTCGTCAGCCTGGGGTTTGGGGAGCAAAACATATGATCGCAGTTAGGATTTCCTGCTTAAAGAATTTTCCCTTAAGGAGGGAATTGAAGGTGTTGGCTAAGACAGGGGATAAGGAATCTGAAAATTTTTGAAAGTAAAGCACTGAGAATCCATCCAGGCTGGGTGGCTTATTTAGTTTCAGAGCTTTGATGGCGTTGGATACTTCATCGACTGAGATCGGACTTTCCATCATTTCAAGCTGTGCTTGAGAAATTGATGGTAAAGACATATGAGCGAAGAATTTGTTTGGCGCGGAGTTATTCATTTAGCTTTTGAATGAGTATAGGGTAGCCAACTGGGATCTTAACATCCTGAGAATCCTGACTGGATTGCTGGAATATGTGTCTTTAGATACTTTAAGGTGTATGGATTTAGAGGATTTATGAAGTGATTTAAAGCGTAACTCCACTTTTGTTGGGAAAAAAGCATTCCCCTCTGGGTGATCTCTGTACATTACAAGGATTTTAACAAACATTGTTGCAGATTCATACCTTTTTGTTATTCTAAAGAAATCCCTGTTTGTTCCTCTGTGCCTCTGTGCTGAATGGGTTAAATGGGAGTGGGTTCATAATTATCTATCAGATGTGGCATCTTCAGGGCTCTAATAAGGAAATCTGCTGGGCCTGCTTCCTTTAGATGTGTTCCTATTGGGAGTATCCCACCAAAAGTGACATTTTTGTTGCAGGGGATGCCAGAAATCTGACTTGTATATTGGTGCAGACTTCTGGGAAAATTGGTGGGCCAATCACACAAGCAGGACATTGTTTCTGGGGTGTGGTCAGTACACATTCTGTGTACAAAACAGCTCCAGGTAGCCATATTGCATTGCATTTTCAGAAAATTACAACAGCTACAGATTGAAAATGAAAGGTAATGTTTACATAAGATTCAATTACAATATAATGTGTGTCACAATTGTATACGCTATATTGTTTTTAATTAATTTGTTATTTTTTTTCCCCCACAAAAGTGGAGCTACCCTTTAACCATTTCCGGACCGCCCGTCGCAGTTTTACTGCGGCAGGCAGCCCCTCTTGCGCAAATCGACGTAGGACTACGTCAATCATGCGCCTGGTGCTAGGGGGCCAACACGCGCTGCCGGCGGAGTGCTCTCACCCCCACTAGGCAGCGGGGATGCCGATGCATGGGGCTGGCGGCCGCAATTGCGGCCGGCCAACCGCTATCGCTCCCCGCTGGGGGAGAAGGACGGGCAGCTGTTATAAACACAGCTGACTGTTCTTCTCTCTGGAATGATCACAGAGCGCCTGTGATCCTTCTATATAGGATCACTGGTGTCTATGGTCATTTCAAAAGCCCATCCCCCCACAGTTAGTAAACACTCCCCTAGGCTTACATTTAACCCCTTGATCACCCACTAGGTTAACCCCTTCCCTGCCAGTGTCATTATTACAGTAACAGTGCACATGTTTAGCACTGATTACTGTAGTAATGTCACTGGTCCCCCCAAAAGTGTAAAAAATGTCAGTTAGGGGTCCGATCTGTCAGCCGCAATGTCGGGGTCCCGCTAAAAATCGCAGATTGCAGGCATTACTAGTAAAAAATAAATAAATAAAAATTACATAAATCTTTCCCCTAGCTTGTAGACGCAATGACTTTTGCGCAGATACCCTTATTGGGATTTTTTTTACCAAAAATTTGTAGCAGAATACAAATTGGCCTGAAAGGATGAAAAAATTTGATTTTTAATTTTTTTTTTGGGAATGTTATATAGCATTGTTTATAGCGCAAAAAATAAACATTGCACAGGTAATCAAATACCACCAAAAGAAAGCTGTATTTGGTATATATATATATATTTATTTGGGTACATCATCGCACAACCGGGCAATTTTCCGTTAAAGTAATGCAGTGCCGAATCGCAAAAAAATGGCCCGGTCATTAAGGGGGCAAATCCTTCCGGTACAGAACTGGTTAAGCATGAGTGCCATAAGAGTGTCTGGTTTATTTGATCTGATATAGTAATTGTGACGGGATCTCCGAAAGGTTTTGTCAGCTGACTCCGTAAGGAACAAGTCAAATTCTAGTCTAACTTTGTCTAGGTTGGCTTTCTGAGTCGTGGAGGGATCGCTTTGGAACGCTGTGTACCATGTGCTGAAGTTCGCTTTTAACTTATGACCAAGAGCTTTGCGTTCAAGTGTAAAGAGTGCCACTCGTAGGACTGGTTTATGTGCTTCCCACAGGGTGAGCGGTGACACATCAGGGTTTGAGTTATGCTCTAGGTATTCTGAGAGGGCGGGTGCGATTTCCATCCGATGAGATGGGTTTTTTTAGTAAAGAGTCATTGAGACACCAGGAGGGGTCATGTGCTTTAGGTATAGGAGATGCTATAGTGGTACATATTGCGATATGATCTGACAATGTGACGGGTATGATTGTAGATGCTAAGACTTCAGGCAACAAACCTATGGTTAGGAACACATGGTCAATACATGAAAAGGTTTTGCCGGGGTGTGAATAATACGTATATCGTCTTATGGTCGGATTCATTTCCTACCAAGAGTCCACTAGTGTGTGTTTCGCAACTAGTTGTGAAAATATGAGTTTATTGCGGCTCCCAGATGGGGAAGTTGGGGATTTGTCCAGGAAAGGAAAGAGGACTTAGTTTGAGTCACCACAAATCATTACTGTGCCTATCTTATGGGAATCAACCACATGAAGAAGATGTGAGAGAAAGGAAATAGGCTTTTTGAAACTATTGTAACATCAGAGTCTAAAAGATTGCCTGTAAGGATCAAATATCGCCCTTTAGGGTCTTTGATCTCATTTAAAATTGTGAATGGAGTGGTGCGGTGGAAGGCTACTAGCACTCCACGCTGTTTAGTCGAGGCAGAGGCTGTGTAGACTTGAGGATATCTTGGGTGAAATATTTAGGTGAGGATTGTGCAGTCAAGTGTGTCTCTTGAAGGTACAAAATGTGAGCTTTCAGGGAGGCAAAGGTGTGAAAGGCTTTGGTACATTTGTGTGGGTTATGTCCCTGAACGTTCAGGGATAAAATATTTAAGGGGGCCATGGGAAGGTTTCTGGTGTATAGTGTCTAGTGACCTTGATCAGTTTAGCAGGGGATCTATCCTCGGGGAAAGAAGCAAAGATGGATAGAGAGAAAAGGAGACAATCTGAAAAGAGACAAATGTCGTGAACGTTAAGTTCAAAATGTAAAACATGTACATAAACATAAGCAAAGACGTAACATGACCATTGGGAGGAGAGAAAGTGTCTCCCACCAAGGGTGAATTGGCCACCGTCAGGAGCCCCATATTAAAGCGAGACTGCCGAGGGTAGCAGTTGGGAGCGCACGTGACATTCCAGGAGGGTACAGAAAACCACTTACTGATAAACCTCACATTCATCATATATGAGGAGCAATTGTGCCCAAATGATACCCGCTGATCAGAGTACTCTGGGTCCCGGTAAGGGAACCAGACTGGGTAGTGTGGGTCAGGGGGTATGTAAAGTGAGAGGGAAGCGACAGTTGCATGAAACCTAAAAGGAGCAGGCTGTGAAGATAATAACACAGTGGCGCATATAAAAGTTATGTAGGAACATCTGTGGTTGTTCATCAGATATGGCAATAAAGAGGGGGCAATATTTCGCCTTCCTTGGCCTGGGGGTGAGGTTAACCGTTCCCCATGGTATCGCCCATTGGTAAATGGAGGGGGGGGCTAGTTCCACCTGTCAAAACAACAAGAAACGGGGGGTATAAACAATAAACTTAGGAAGTTAACAATTTTGAGGGTAAGGCGATGTCCTTAGTCGTTCCTGAAAAGGGGTGGTTGGTCGACCTGTGAAGGTTGGCGGTTACAACCACATATATAAAGTGTAACACATGGCATGTTAACGTTGTCAGTCCAGGATTTGAAACAGAGGTTTCAATGCCCCATGTTTGTTGATGGTTAGTGGAGACAGGTCGGCGGATATTTGGTAGTTGTGCCCTTGAAAGTTTAAGGACTCTTTACCTATAGCTGTGGCCAAGAGCTGTTCCTTAGTACGCTAGTAATGAAACTTGGTGATAATGTCACGGGTTGGTCCCTCTGACTTTTTAGGGGTTAAAGTTCGATGAACTCTGTCCATCTCCAGGCACTCTACCAAAATGGCCGGTTATAGCTCTTGAAATAAGGCGAGCATTGTAGCTTGTAGGTCTATCACAGATTCAGGAATACCTCTTATGCGCAGGTTGGAGCGTCTCACTCGGTTTTTGTAATCTTCCAGACAGGATTGCAATACAAGATTTTCCTCCTCAAGATTTTCAATCTCTGCTGTATAGTCCCGTGTAAAGGTCTCTATATCATCAACCCGTGTTTCGAGTTCTGCCATACCTGTTCCCAGCTCTCTGATCTCTTTTGTAAGGCTATTAGTTATGTGGCCAGAGGTTTGCTTTAGTGCTTTTGGAACATGTGTTCTATCTGCCTCAGCATAGCTTAGGGGAAGCTGTCTCACCTTGCGCAGCGTCCTGTGATCTGTCATGTCATATTCATATACATATTCCTTCTCAGTCTGGTGGGTTCTGGCTGGAGGTGTTGGTTTTGTATAACGCATGGCGCTGTGTGCTGTGGCTGAGGAGGATGATATTGTCGGGGCCATCTTGGCTGGGGCACAGGCCAGTGCGTCTTTGATTGATTTTGTCCTCATTTTATGCCAGGGTCTACCTACCACCATGCCGCTGTGATCAGGACTGTTGTAGGGGTAGTGAGAGCAGGTATCACTTGGGCTGCCTCCCTGCTTTGGGATCTGATCTCTGGGAGCGGAGCTTCAGTCAGACATGTCCGCTCTGATCAGCTCTGCGCATGCCCCCCACCCGCCCCCCCAGACCTGCTATCTGAATGGAATCACAGATGTATTAGGCATTTACTTTGTGCCAAGAACATGTAAAATGCAAAATGTATGATTTTTCCTAAATGAAAACCACATTTACTTTTAGAATTTTGTTCATTAAAGAAAAAAATATCCATTTTGCTCCACTGAATTTCGTCATCTTTGTGGTCAAAATTGATTTTGACTTGAGTTTTAGAAAATTTAACAAACATTCTGAAAATGACAATTTTTGAATGAAATTCTACTAGTGTAGCTTAAAGAAGAACTCCAAATTCTCCTTCCCAAAACAACAGAGGCATTGTGAATGTAATTGAATCTTTTCCAGTCCGGATAGTACCCACCATCAGAGGAAGGTAAGAAAGTGACATCATTGGCAGAGTCTGAAAGACTGAAAAGGTGAGTGATACAGACTCTAGCTGCTGCAGGAAGTGGCTGTGGAAGTGACAGAGTCTATTAGCAGGATATTCAGAGTGTCACATGATACGAAGCCACAACTAAACCCAGAATATCAGGGGATCTGCAGACAACAAAGCAACATGGTACAGAGGTATGATCTACACTTTGATTGATCATTCCATTCAGTTCTAGTAAAAGTTGAATTCAGCTTTAGGTAAATGTTCCTTTGAGTCCCAAAAAGATCATTTACATTTTTTTTTTGCCAATACAGGATACAGGTTTGCTTTAACCACTTCCCGCCCATCATATAACAAAATGACGGCCGCAAAGTGGTTGCTATATCCTGACTGGGCGTCATATGACATCCAGCAGGTAGGCCCGCCCTGCACACCCCTGGGGGGTGCGCAGAGCGGCGATCGGTGGTGCGGTGTGTCACTCTGACACACCACATCTCCGATCCCTGTAAAGAGCCTATGACATAGGCTCTTTACCATGGGACCAGCTGTGTCCAATCATAGCTGGTCACATAGGAAATAGGTAGTGCTCTTGATTGGCTTTCCTCAGTTCGCGCCTGACAATTGGTGGCTCTCCTAACAGGGGGGGGGGGGGGACTGTTCTGGTAATCAGAACATTGATTACCAGTGCAGACCCTTGGGGGATGCCACCAGGGATTGCCCATCCATGGCCTCCAGGGATGGCCACCAGGGAATCCCACCGCTGCCACCAGGGATGCCAATCAGCCAATGGCTTCAGGGAGCCTGTCAGTGCCCTCCTCATCAGTGCTGCCCATCATTGCCATCTATCAGTGCCGCCCACCAGTGCCCATCATTGCCATTTATCAGTGCTGCCCACCAGTGTCAATCATTGCCCACCAGTGCTGCCTATCAGTGCCCACCAGTGCCTCCTATCAGTGCCACCTATGAGTGCCCATCAATGCTGCATATCAGTGCTACCTATCAGTGCCACATATCAGTGCAAATCAGTGCCGCCTATCAGTGCCCATCAGTGCTGCATATTAGTGCCTCATCATCAGTGCCTCCTCATCAGTTCCTGTCAGTGCGGCCTCATCAGTTCTCGTCAGTGCAGGAAAAAAACATATTTATTTACAAAATGTTATAACATAAACAAAAAAAACTTTTTTTATTTGTTTAGCAGTGATCAAATACCACCAAAAGAAAGCTCTATTTGTGGGGAAAATATGACATAAATTTAGTTTAGGTACAGTATTGCACTATATTGAAGTGGTTTAAGTGTATGTACTTCTGAACCTTTGGTCTGCTAAATATACTATTGAAAGCTTTTTATTTTATTGTAAGGCAGGCCATAGATAATGCAATTTTCTTCCCTGAAACCACAGGTTCACCCTGCCGGGAGAACACAGTGATTATTGTAGTAGCTAACGCCACTGACAATAATCACTTGCTAGAGAGCTGACATGCTGGTTGTACCCAACTTGGGTACAAGCAGCTTGACCATACATGGATCAAATCTTGGCTGGTCCCTGATGAACCGGCTGAGATTCAAACAACTTATGGTTGGCCTAACCGTACTGTCTCCCTGTATTTTGTAAAGTGCTGTGCAAACTGTTTGCACTATATAAATCCTGTGATAAAAATATCTGAATGACACCACAGCGCCCTGTGCTGTCCACCCACAACAGGACAAAGCAGCTGAGTGCATTTCTGTCAGATCAACATGTATTTTTCTGTATTTGCAGGGTCTTTAAAGGGATAAAACAAAGGAAAACTTGCATGTATTACAGAGATATACTGCATATGTTTTTGGGTTATTTTGCCCTGCCACACACTTTAAAGTGGAGTTCTGTCCACAAAGACATTTTTGAGCTAAAAATACCCCCCTAATCCTAAGCTAACCCCAATTACACTAACACTAACTCCACATTACAGTACAGGACAGTAATTGAATACAGATAAAATTGTACCTTTAAAATTGATTGCAGAGCGCGGCCATCTCCGGTGTGGGCGTCTGAAGCAGCTGTGTCCCCCGCTGTGACCTTCTTCCTGGTTTCTGGCTCCCAGAATGCTGATCGCAATCTCGCGCATGCGCTATAGATTGCGATCGGCAATGAGAGTAGCGGCCCGCCATTCCCATTGCATCCTGGGATTGATGATGCTCATCTCCCAGGACGCAATGCAAAGGAGGAAGTGATGTCGGGGGTCGTGGCTGCATAAGGAGGAGAAAGGAAGGTAAGTTAATTTTCATTAAAAACAAGGTAAGTGGAAAAAAAAAGATATTAATTATCCTATTCTTTTTCAGGTTGTTTTACTCTAACTGATGCTTAATTTTTAGGGTGGAACTCCGCTTTAAATACTCTTGGATAACTTGCAGCTGTCTTTTCAATCCTTGCACTCTAAGTGGTAGGGCATGACACAGACATCCCTATCTTTCTGAGCAATATAATAAACAGTGAAGCCTGGCTGGTTAAATAAGGCATCAGACAAGGTGCCCTTATTTGCGTGTGTATAAATCCAGCATTAATGCTAAATATAGTCCAGTCTAAAATTTTCTCATACAAAGATTTAAAACCATTGCAAGCCATTAACAATATCATTTTGTTTTCTAACTGCTCTTGTAAAAATCGATTTCTGAGTGGCTTCTCTGGGTTAATACTCATCTTTGAACTTTGCACTGCCTTATCAAATGTAGCCTTTTTTTTTTTTTTTTGTCTGAAAGTTGATATTTCTAGGTCTCCCTTTGCAAAATTACTGGGATGACTTTTATTTGCTCAGTTACGAATTCATTGTAATTTTCTTCTGCATTGCTTTATGCAAAGTTTCCTCATCTTCCCATTTATTCAGAACTACATTTCAAGCTGTCATATTAAATAAAAGTATTTTTTCTTTCACTCTAGGTCAGTATAAATGAGTTTTCTTAAGCCACCGTGATTACGGTCTGTATTATATTACATAAGACCTTTGCTAGACAATTCATTAAACTTTGAAGTGGGTGTTCAAGTTTAATTAACTGCCACTTTGGTAAAGGTGCTGTAAGTTTTCTATTGGCAGTGAAGTAATTATTAGCACAAGATAAGAACCGAGAGGCTGAGGACCCTGAAAAGAAATCAAAATGTAAATTCAGCTCACGGAAGATGGAAACGTAATATAAGTAATTGAGGTTTTCTGAAGGAAATATCCATTCGCTCTTACAGTGTATATTTTATTTATTATTTTGTTTCAGCTTTAGGCTATATATTCGCAGTTAAGTGGATTTTATACGTCTATTAAAATGGACCTAGATCGTATTCGGTATCAAAGATTTGTCTTACTTTCTACTTGGCTTTCTT
Source organism: Pelophylax lessonae (assembly GCF_965119305.1). Lineage (NCBI taxonomy): Eukaryota > Metazoa > Chordata > Amphibia > Anura > Ranidae > Pelophylax > Pelophylax lessonae. Next base: position 480,784,759 of record NC_138772.1, read on the forward strand.
TTAAAGAAATTAACTTTATAAATACCATATTTTCCCACAGGCAGGGTGACTGGTATTATTTTTCTTCTTATACTGCTAGAATGTCTTCAGAATCTGCTAGCTTATAACCTAAATTCACATTTTTTGCATTAACTGCCCATAAAGGAAAACTCTTGCTAACAAAAAAAAAAGTTATAATGTGCATAAGTCATTTTGGAGTTCAGTGTTATTAAAAATGACCTCTTCATTTACATCCACCATTGTCCTGACTTTCAACCCTTGTGATATGGCAACCTGTATACCACATATGTATAGAAATCTCATTTGCTGTTTGTGTGAATGGTACTCTGCATTTCTCAGTGAGCTACAAGTCAAATTTAAAGTATCATAAAAAATAAAATAAAATGGCAACCACCCAAGACGGTTTATAACTAGCATGAGTGAGGTGCTTATGAGATGAACAGTTCACAGAGTAATGCAATACAGAAAGTACCTGAACATAGTTAAAAGCTATCCAGTGAACAAATCAAGGGCTAAATTGCTTTAACATTTTACATAAAGAAAGAGAATTTTGTTGCATACATTTGCAAATATATGTGAAAGTCGCACTGCTGCTCCAAGGCTCCTCTGTATAATGTGTTTCCTATGTCCACTCTATAACTCCCGTCCTAGGACATATACAGTAAAGCAATGGATAAACATTTTTGTTCGTCATTAGTGTAAAATGGGCAGCTAGGACAATATAGTCCCAGTATAAGCTGACAGCACTGTAGTTATGATAAGGAAGCTATTACACATTCCCTGCATTTTTCATAAATATGCATTGTGATTAATGATAAACAGTACAATAGAGCAAAGATTCACTAGAAGTTATCTAATATGTTAATTACTGGTGACAACTTTATGGGCAAACACTTTAATTTTTTTACTCCTAGGTGCTAGCCTCCTAGATGACATAAGCCGGTATTTCTGGTTCCATCACTCCGAAGGAGACACCATGACAGTCCAGAACCCGGTCTGGATGAACCACTGCGCTGCCATCTGGACTGTAGTTGCCTACGTGGTGGCTGACTTGGAAGAGATGTTGCCAAGATAACGAGAAGCCAGGAAGACCAGGGGGGAGGCCACACACTGCACATTGTGAAGACGCTCATTGGGATGGTGTCTCATCTGCATTCTGTGCACACCAAATTTATGCTATCTTCTTGCTTTATTCCATTTTATCAAATTTTATTGTCCTTCATTTCACTCCATATGAGATATCATATCATTTTACGCATATATTTCTTTTGTTTGTACTTCTATTTTATTGTTCAATCTGATTGCATTTATCTAAGAGCTTTGTATTTGTATACAGTCTACTTCTGGCTGATTACTTGAAATAAAGATGTGGATCCACGGCTTACTGTAATTCAGTTTATTGCTCTTTTTTATGCCAGCCCTTCCTGTGAACTTGCAGCAGATCATCATTTTATGCAGGCAGTTTTACATCTCTTTTCTGCTTTTGTGTTGCTGCTATTTTATCATTATGATTGTATGTGACAAGATAGGGCAGGGCAAGCGTCGCTGCAATGCCGGCTGCCTAATTTACTCCAGAGACCTAATGTATATACAGTAGAACTCAGCCAGTGGAGGAATAGCTTCTGTGAGGATGATTGGAAATCTCTGAATACCTGTCACATAGCATAGCGATAAAACAGACAAGTTACCTGGCACAAAGGCATTAGATAATATCACATGAGTTCAAAGAATCATTTATATTGAAAAAGTAAGAAAAGTTGCATATATATGATAAGTCCTGGCAAAACACATTTGGCAATAGATAGGCAGAAACTGATGTTTGCAAGGTGTCATCCACTAATGGAAATAAATATTCAGGTGAGATAAAAACAGATACATTTGACCTCATTTCCACACTTGAGGACATCCAGAATCATCTAGCCCATTCCTCGACAGCCTTTCAATCTTTGAAGCTCAAGATCATATTTGGGTATACGCCGGAAAATACGGTAGATTGACACCAAAATTGACCTAGCATTCTGCAGTGGAGATGTACTGAACAGGGAAGTTGCAGCCAAGTATCTGCCAGGGAGATTGTTAGATCATGTACCTTTCAATTTACCACTGAATTAGGATATAATAATCCATATTAAATAAACAGTGGTGTATACAGCACCACACACTACAGGGTATATACAGCACCACACTCTCAAATGTATATAAGACACCAAATAATAAAGTATGAAGCTTTAATGGTGCTTGTACTTTGCAAGAAGTAAACAAAAAAACACAATTTAAAAAAACACATATGACGATAGTGTTCATAGAGCCTGGAGACTAAATGCAGGCTGGATCCAGGATTCTAATATTTCAAATAAAATTGATCCATGCTTTGAGATTTACTGGCAATATAAAGAAGGAACAAACACTCTGCAGGTAGTTTGGAACGTGTTTTAAAACAAACCCAAATTCCAAATGTAAAAAATTTACAATTCCAAATGTAATAAACACTCAAAGCAACTGGAGAAGGAATTTTAATTGACAGGAACGTTTGCATATTCCCCCATTGGGTGATGCTGGTCTGTGTCAGTAGAGTGAGGATCAAAAGGTGCATCTCACTTGCACACTGAGATGGCAAAAGACAAACAGCCTCCATTTTTGAATAAGGTGATAAAAATGTTAAATTTTAGCCTTACTTACAGCAGAGATTCAGCTGGGGACTGATATACCCAATATACAAAATATAGATGGTACTGATAAAAGGATGTGAATAGCCTCAAAGTCAAAGACAAGGAAGTACCACATAAGCAGCGCTTAAATGAGTGCATACATAAACCATATGTGCAAAATACAGCAATCAAGTGAGATAGATGTTCTAGTAATCAATACAAAAGTCCATCTTGACCAATCGGAAAGGGGATGACCCGTCACCATGAAGTGAAAAGATAATGGATGGCAAACTTCCACCACACCGCGTGACCCCTTAGGCAGTCAACACTCACCGAATGCCTGAAACAATTGAGCCTTCAGAGTACCAATATAAATCCCGGATCACTCCTCAGGATAATCAACACTGGCAGGTGAATCTCTCTCAGGAAAGCTCACAGAAGACTGGAACACTCAGAACGGCATCACATGTGTATGAAAGGGAAAACTCATAGGGCAGTAGTTCTAAAACTTTATTGTAAAAAAACCCAAGCCCCGTCCCCCTCACATAAAACTCACATGTAAATAGTAACAATCAGGCATATAAACGAGAGGAGATGGCCAGAAGGTTCAGCGACCGATGGCTCACCAGTATCATACCGTCCCCAGGGTACCGGATCAAGACACCGCCGCTGCTCCCCAGACAGTCCTGCTATCACGTTCACCTATCTCCGCTCCGCTCCGCCGTGTTCCCGACACTTGGTAGCACTCGTCAGCGTTCGGCGATTTCCGCCTACAGCTCGCCGACAGCACGTAGTGGTTGGGGTGGTAGCGTGCTCACGCCCTGACGCGTTTCGTCTGATTGGCTGACTTCAACTGAGGGCGTGAGCATGCAAATCACCCCCGCTATTTATCTCCCTCCTCGCCGCTACACTTAACCCTTAATGGCCGGTCGGACATGCGAACATGACGGTAGCCAATAGGGAAAGTGGGCTGGATCCTAGGAGATCATTGATACCTAGAGGACATTGGAATATATACTATTCACAATCTGATCTGTGCTAACTTCCCCTATGCAGGCATAAATTGTCACACAGGAGAAGTGAAGCTTGCATACACCCCAACTGGATCTGATCAATAGCATTATGTATTAGAGAACTACCGACAGCCGTAGAACCATCAGTCATCTCCCCTTGTTTTTCCAATGCTATCATTATTCATAAACCACTTATGACTGCATTTCGTAAGTATACAAAGTCCATGCACTAACTGCCTAGGCTACTACCTGGAGTTGTGCTGAAAGTGAAACCTATGACAATCTCAACAATTACAATGTATAGAGACCTCACAGACTGAACATATATTAAACCGAGAAACAAGGCAAAATATCAAAATAAATGAAACACAGCCTTACTATCAACTATTTAAAATAATATGAATATCATCTTTTAAAAGTACATATTAATATTATATAATGTACAAGAGGCCCAATAGATCCTCATATACAAATTTATATATAAAAGAGTACATATATAAAACAACCTGGGAAATAATAGGAACAGAAATCATCGATAGCTGTATAATCAGAATTGCATAAAATTAAATTAATAATTGCTGATAAAACAATTGACGTCTAATTCTACATTCAGACCTTTGGGATATAAACAATCGGTGAGGTATATCCAATAAGTTTCCCTCTTGGACAATTCTCTCACCATATTCGAACCTCTCCAGGTAGCATCAATCTTGTCTATACCCCAAAATTTTAACCCCGACGGGTCTCTATTGTGTTTACGTCTGAAATGTAAAGAGAGACTATGATCTTTAAATCCCTTTTTAATATTGGCAATATGTTCAGATACTCTCTTTGAAAGGGTCCTTTTAGTCCGTCCAATATACAACTTCCCACAAGGGCATTCTAGACCGTATACCACATGTGTGGACTGGCACGTGATTAATTTTGTAATTTCAAATGTTCTGCCATTCCCGCTAGAAGTGAAGGAAGTTTTACCTCTTTGTCTATCTGTAACCTGTCTACAGGAGATACACCTACGACAAGAAAAGAAACCATTTCTGTCCCAAAACATTGTGGGCTTTTTTGGTGGATCTAAGACCTTTTTGACGACACGATCCCCATAAGACGGGCATTTTCTATAGATAAAGGCAGGTTTGGAAGGGATAACTGCCCCCAAGACTTTATCCATCGTCAAAATTCTCCAATGTTTATAAAAGATTTCCTCAACCTCCCTAAATTGTTCATGATAGTCAGTTATGAAACCCCATTCATGGTTCAAATTTTTTGAGGTAGTTCGTCCCTGTAGGCACATGGCTTGTGACAACTTGCTGGTTTCTTGGATAGTTTTTTCCAGCCTCAGACCATCATACCCCTTTTCCAAGAAACGGTCCTTGATGATTTTTGACTGGCTATGAAAATCAGAATCCCTAGAACAGTTCCTGCGTATCCTCAGGAACTGCCCCTTGGGTATATTCCTGAGCCACAGAGGGTGGTGCCCACTAAACATAGGGAGATAGCCATTTCTATCCGTGGGTTTGAAATAGGCCTTGGTGGTCACCTGCCCCTGTTGGATCATAACTTCAACATCAAGGTAGTGTACACTTTCTGTACTCCAACAGTACTCCAATTTAATATTATTGGAGTTGGTATTCAGATGATCTGCAAATGATCTAAGGGATACCTCAGATCCAACCCATATGAAAAACAGATCATCTATGTACCGACGGTATAATACCAATTCCTTTTTACGGCTGGCATAGATGTATCTGTCCTCCCATTCGCTCATGAAGAGGTTCGCTAGGCTGGGAGCATATTTAGCCCCCATAGCTACGCCTCTTTTTTGTATGTAAAATTTACTCCCATACCAAAAATAGTTATGGGAGAGGCAGTAGCATAAAACCCTGCCTAGGAACCTCTTCTGAGCACCTGGGATATCGTCTCTTTGTGCAAGGGCCCAATTTAGGGCTAGCTGAGCGTCGTCATGCTGTATAATAGTATACAGAGACGATACGTCTGCTGTCACCAAGTAGACTTCCTCAGCACCCAAAACATTAATGTCTTGGAGTGCTAAGAGAAAGTCCTTAGTGTCCTTCAAATATGATTTAGTTTGAATGACACTATCCTGGAGGAAGGTGTCCAAATATTCACCCACTCTTGACATGACAGAATTGATGCTATTAACGATCGGACGAGCTGGCGGATTTACCTGATCCTTATGGATTTTAGGAAGGGTGTATATAGTGGGTATACGATTGAAGCTGGGCTTCAAATACCTCTTTTCCTTTTTGGATAATATACGATTATAATATCCAAAATCCACCAGGTCGTCCAATTCTCTACGAAATCTCTTAGTGGGATCCCCCTCCAAGAGGTCGTAGGTCGCATCGTCCGCTAACATTGAAGATAGTTGTTGATCATAGAAGGACTTGTCTAGAATGACTACCCCTCCACCCTTATCAGCAGGGCGAATCACAACATCCTTCCTTTTTTCCAAAGCGGTCAAGCCATCTTGTACGTGTCTCGGATTAATACCTTTCTTGGGGTTAATTAATTCCAAATCCTTAATAACAAGTTGTTTGAAAACCTCCACACACTGGTTAGCAGGTTGTGGAGGATTGAGTAAAGATTTGTTTCTCAAACCACTCTCTTTCCCAACAATCTCTGAAGATTTGTTATATGTATTACGGTTTTTCCCCTGATAAGTATTCAGAAAATATCTTTTTAGATTAATCTTCCGAATATACTTATGTATATCCATATACACGTTAAATTTATTAACTGGCTTTTTGGCCGCACACTTCAAACCGGCATTGAGAATATTAATCTCTTTACTACTAAGGGAAATACCGGCCAAATTATAAATCCCTTCTAATCGGCCTCCCTCCTTCTTTTTTTGGAGTCGTTTCCCCCCTCGGCATCCTCTTGTCGGTGGTCGGTTTGTGGCCTTTGACCCTGGGTGGTCCGGTTCCACTGAGGGTCCTGGTTCCAATTGTTCGTATGATTGTAGGGGCGATCCGAGGGTCTGCCTCTCCAAGGTCTCCCTCCCCTCCGAGCACCTCTCCCTCTGGGGCCCCTCCATAAAAAAGGACGTGGAGGTGTTGGTGTCCAACATTGTGAATCGAGAGGTTCAAATCTGTTAAAAGTGGACACACCCGGAGAATCATATGATTGGTACCCATTTCTCCCCCCATCATTCTTTTTGTTATTATTATAGTTTTGATTATTAGCCTTCTTATTTGGATGTTGATAAACCTGGGCTGGAGCAGGTCCCGCTAACTGATGGTTTAAAGGACCCTCAGCTCCCTGTTGGGGGCGAGATACATCTGCTCCTTTTTTATTTTTCCCTCTCTTGGGTTTATTATTCCTAAGGGGAGTATTGGGGTAAGAGCTTGTTGGTTGTGTGATTTGAGCCTCCTCAATATTAGATTGGGAGGATTCACCAGGTGTTCCAGCAACCTGCCATAAATAGACCTGGTTATTCTGGAAATCCCTAGTGTCCCTATGAAATTTCTTAACTTTCTTTTTGAGAGTATCTCTATCTACTTTTTCTAATCTTTTTTTGGTGTCTGTATTAAACTTAACCACCAAAGGATTATCCTTTTCACGATCCAATGAAAGTTGTAACTCAGCTATCTTTTTTTCAAGTATTGTCATTTTTTTCTTTTTCCTATCCAATACTAGTTCCTGTAATTTTATTCCCATATTATTAAAAAACTGTAACCATTCAGTCTGTGAAGCATCATCATTCAGACCATCCTGGGGAGCCACAATGTTTTGGGACAGAAATGGTTTCTTTTCTTGTCGTAGGTGTATCTCCTGTAGACAGGTTACAGATAGACAAAGAGGTAAAACTTCCTTCACTTCTAGCGGGAATGGCAGAACATTTGAAATTACAAAATTAATCACGTGCCAGTCCACACATGTGGTATACGGTCTAGAATGCCCTTGTGGGAAGTTGTATATTGGACGGACTAAAAGGACCCTTTCAAAGAGAGTATCTGAACATATTGCCAATATTAAAAAGGGATTTAAAGATCATAGTCTCTCTTTACATTTCAGACGTAAACACAATAGAGACCCGTCGGGGTTAAAATTTTGGGGTATAGACAAGATTGATGCTACCTGGAGAGGTTCGAATATGGTGAGAGAATTGTCCAAGAGGGAAACTTATTGGATATACCTCACCGATTGTTTATATCCCAAAGGTCTGAATGTAGAATTAGACGTCAATTGTTTTATCAGCAATTATTAATTTAATTTTATGCAATTCTGATTATACAGCTATCGATGATTTCTGTTCCTATTATTTCCCAGGTTGTTTTATATATGTACTCTTTTATATATAAATTTGTATATGAGGATCTATTGGGCCTCTTGTACATTATATAATATTAATATGTACTTTTAAAAGATGATATTCATATTATTTTAAATAGTTGATAGTAAGGCTGTGTTTCATTTATTTTGATATTTTGCCTTGTTTCTCGGTTTAATATATGTTCAGTCTGTGAGGTCTCTATACATTGTAATTGTTGAGATTGTCATAGGTTTCACTTTCAGCACAACTCCAGGTAGTAGCCTAGGCAGTTAGTGCATGGACTTTGTATACTTACGAAATGCAGTCATAAGTGGTTTATGAATAATGATAGCATTGGAAAAACAAGGGGAGATGACTGATGGTTCTACGGCTGTCGGTAGTTCTCTAATACATAATGCTATTGATCAGATCCAGTTGGGGTGTATGCAAGCTTCACTTCTCCTGTGTGACAATTTATGCCTGCATAGGGGAAGTTAGCACAGATCAGATTGTGAATAGTATATATTCCAATGTCCTCTAGGTATCAATGATCTCCTAGGATCCAGCCCACTTTCCCTATTGGCTACCGTCATGTTCGCATGTCCGACCGGCCATTAAGGGTTAAGTGTAGCGGCGAGGAGGGAGATAAATAGCGGGGGTGATTTGCATGCTCACGCCCTCAGTTGAAGTCAGCCAATCAGACGAAACGCGTCAGGGCGTGAGCACGCTACCACCCCAACCACTACGTGCTGTCGGCGAGCTGTAGGCGGAAATCGCCGAACGCTGACGAGTGCTACCAAGTGTCGGGAACACGGCGGAGCGGAGCGGAGATAGGTGAACGTGATAGCAGGACTGTCTGGGGAGCAGCGGCGGTGTCTTGATCCGGTACCCTGGGGACGGTATGATACTGGTGAGCCATCGGTCGCTGAACCTTCTGGCCATCTCCTCTCGTTTATATGCCTGATTGTTACTATTTACATGTGAGTTTTATGTGAGGGGGACGGGGCTTGGGTTTTTTTACAATAAAGTTTTAGAACTACTGCCCTATGAGTTTTCCCTTTCATACACATGTGATGCCGTTCTGAGTGTTCCAGTCTTCTGTGAGCTTTCCTGAGAGAGATTCACCTGCCAGTGTTGATTATCCTGAGGAGTGATCCGGGATTTATATTGGTACTCTGAAGGCTCAATTGTTTCAGGCATTCGGTGAGTGTTGACTGCCTAAGGGGTCACGCGGTGTGGTGGAAGTTTGCCATCCATTATCTTTTCACTTCATGGTGACGGGTCATCCCCTTTCCGATTGGTCAAGATGGACTTTTGTATTGATTACTAGAACATCTATCTCACTTGATTGCTGTATTTTGCACATATGGTTTATGTATGCACTCATTTAAGCGCTGCTTATGTGGTACTTCCTTGTCTTTGACTTTGAGGCTATTCACATCCTTTTATCAGTTTTTATTTATTAAAGCAGCTGCTAGACACTGCTATTTACTGTAATATACAGTTTAGCAAGTTCACATCCTCCTACCAGCGCAGGGTGATAGAGAAATTGGGCTTAGGTTTATATTCTCTGTCTTTATGTTTTGCCATAGATGGTACTGTAACCAATTATTTACAGGATATCATAGTCGCTTTTGTAGATTATTACCAAAATGCATATGACTATTCTATATCACTGAGGTTGAATACTGAGGCTCTGTGAGTACCTGGTGAGTATCCTTGCGACTGGGAGTGTCCTTGCGACTGGTGAGTATCTAGCGACTGGTGAGCATCTTGCGACTGGGAGTGTCCTTGCGACTGGGGAGTATCCTTGCGACTGGTGAGTATCTAGTAGCATCAATAATCAGGTCAGAAGTGGCATTAAAATCATTTGCAAGTGGTTGAGAATGTAAAAATATTTTTAAATATTGTATATACAGTTTGTGAATTAAACGCAGGGGGTATTTAAACATTAATAAAGGCGTATAAGAATGCCCTGTTTTTAAGGGTTACAGCCACATTGCAGCCTCCAGGGTCCAGGATTGCATGAAACAAGGTGCAGTTTAAAGATCTGCTAATTACAATTTACACCCTCTAGCATATTCTGAGTGCGTAGCATTAATCTCTTACTGGACCCAAGGGCTCTTCATAAACAGCACTTTGCTACCTGTTCTGTACCTGTGCCAATTTCTTGTATATGCAGTCTGGGTGACCGAAGATACTGAAACATAGTAGCCTGCTTAAATTTGGATTTCAGACTCCAAATATTCCATGAGGTAAGTTGTAAGGATCTGGCACTGCAATGTATACAAATTAATGGAACCAATTGTACTTCTGATGATCAGATTTATTAAGCAAGAATACAGAATGGCCAGGGAGCCAAGAGAGAAAGGGGGTGCAACATAGGCAACAATATATGAAATAGAGTCTGGGCCAAGTCGGGGTATAGGCCACAAACAAAGATTGTGGTAAATTTTATTGTTTCAGTCACTGCAGTGTATACAAGTTAATGGAACCAACTGTATTCCTTATAATCAGTTTTACTAAGCGAGAATACAGGACAGCCAGAGAGCCACAAGAGCAAGGGGGTGCAACATATACATGAAATAAAGTCTGGGCCAAGTCTGAGAATAAGCCACAATTAAACACAAATCAACATTCCAAACATTGTGATGGACGAACATCGGCTGGGGCGGTTCGCAAACGTTAGTCGCAAACTTTCTCAAATGTCCGCGAACCGCAAGTTCGCGGTGGGCCCCACTGACTTTAATGGGAGGCGAACTTTAAAAACCTTTAGGTCATATTTGCATCCACAAACGACTTACTAGCTGTAACGGAACCTCAGACCCACACTGTACTTGCAGTCTTCCGTCAGTATACGGCTTCCTCACAGTCATGAACATAGATATCAGCCGCTGTCATACAAAGATAGCCTGACACTTAGTTTGTATACTGGAAACAACTAACTCCTTTATTGAAAAAGAAACAGACTTTTATACACTTGAGAAGTATGTCAGTCACTACATGAATATTTACCCAAAACATCACACGATGAATAGATAACAAGGTACAGCTGACTCATGGCTAATCCCAATTAACATGCTAATTAACTCATTACACTTAAGCCAGCCTGGAAGAACAGACTGCCGGCACCAAAGCTAAAACAAGATACAAATACACATATCATAGTGTAAATACTGAGAACCCACCGTAAACAATAGGTGAGCAAATCAGCATAATTTACAATGCGTGGAAGACAGGTGTTTGAGCTGATGACATGCATCTGTTACAAGTGTGACCAACTGAAGCAGTCCAAACCATCAATTTATCTGTCACATAGTTTTTTTCACTCTCAGTGACGGTGCGTACCGTCACATATCTTCCCCCCAAAGGTAGATGAACCAGGTACCAGACCTCCAATGTGCCTGAGTTAGTTGGGTAACAAGTCCCAAAGAGTCAATCCATCATGGCAGCTTCCTTGACAAAGTTCCACATAGTCTGTAAGTTTATCCTGGCAAGGCGCATGGAGCTCTCGTAGCCAATTAGTCTGTGAAAGTCTGGTTTGGGCAGGCCAGACTGGGCTTCTTGGTCACCCTGTGTCCCTAATAGAAACAGGGTGACTTACACATAAGAAGAGCCTAGGGGTTTAAGAGAGTTATTTCCCAACCTCTCTAAGGTAAGCTGTGTTCCGCGGGCCCCCCAACCAAAGTGACTCCCGTCACATCTCTCCCCTTCCGGAAGGAGATTAACACAGGAGGGGACCTCAAATGGGTTGACTTTGATGGTAGTCTGTAGTTCCAGACCCCCAATGTCTATAGCCACACAGTATCCCAAGCAAATTGTCCCAAAGGGAGCATTACTCACCCAGCCAACCACTGCCTCTCTCGTAGAACATACCCGCTGCTGCGGATAAATCTGGACTGGCCCTTCTCCTGGGAGTTCTTTCAGCTGCTGGAGAGAAGACAGGTTGGTTGGGTTCACTCCCTCATGCTGTTGGGGACCTGGGCCGACTGCCCAGCATCCCTGAGATAAAGAGGTGGAGACCGAAGTCCCATCCACTATCACAGAAACTTCATCTGTTGTACATTGAGGGCAGAGGCCAGCCGCACTCTGCTCTGGGGCCAAATACTTACTAGCTGTGCACAAATAGTCCCACCACATGGACAATGTCATAACAGAAGTATTCCAACTGGAAAAGTTGCCCTAAAAATTCTTTGTTTTTTTTACAGCAAAAAAATGTTATATTTTTTTCCTAAATCAGCCAGAACTGACAGCAGCCGGTAAATACATGTCAAATACATATAGGGTCCATTCACACATCTGTAAAATGGGTCCGCATCCATTCCACGATTTGGCGGAATGTTAACAGACCCATTGATTTTCAATTCCTGGTCTGAAAAATTAGGCATTCACAGGATAAAGAAGTAAGTGTCGACCATTCCAGGCCATAAAAATTAGCCCACATGCGTTTACCTGACAGCTAAGAATGTTGTATTCTGTGGCTGAAGGTACATTAGGCATTCACAGGATAAAGAAGTAAGTGTCGGCCATAAAAGGCCCCAAAAATTAGCCCATATGGGTTTACCTGACAGCTAAGAATGTTGTATTCTGTGGCTGAAGGTACATTAGGCATTCACAGGATACAGAAGTAAGTGTCGGCCAGTATAGGCCCCAAAAATTAGCCCACATGGGTTTACCTGACAGCTAAGAACGTTGTATTCTGTGGCTGGAGGTACATTAGGAATTCACAGGATACAAAAGTAAGTGTCGGCCATTCCAGGCCACAAAAATTAGCCCACATGCGTTAACCTCACAGCTAAGAATGTTGTATTCTGTGGCTGGAGGTACATTAGGCATTCACAGGATAAAGAAGTAAGTGTCGGCCATAAAAGGCCCCAAAAATTAGCCCACATGGGTTTACCTGACAGCTAAGAATGTTGTATTCTGTGGCTGAAGGTACATTAGGCATTCACAGGATACAGAAGTAAGTGTCGGCCAGTATAGGCCCCAAAAATTAGCCCACATGGGTTTACCTGACAGCTAAGAACGTTGTATTCTGTGGCTGGAGGTACATTAGGCATTCACAGGATACAGAAGTAAGTGTAGGCCATAAAAGGCCCCAAAAATTAGGCATTTAATAGACATGAAATGCCTTTTCTGCCGCTGTATTTACCGAAGACAAGGACCATGAATTGTTGTGGGTGGATGGCGGTCTGGTGGATATTTGTGGCCTGTCATGAGGAATTGTAATCAAACATGCTCTACTGGTCACATGTGTTGAATTCCTCAGAGATCCATGCCTCATTCATTTTTATAAATGTGAGGTAGTCAACACTGTCATGAGCTAGGTGAGTGCGCTTATCGGTCACGATCCCCCCAGCTGCGCTGAACGTCTTTTCGGACAGGACACTGGACGGGGGGCAAGCCAACAGTTCCATTGCAAATTGTGCAAGCTCTGGCCAGAGGTCAAGCCTGCCCACCCAGTAGTCCAGGGGTTCATCACTCCTCAGAGCGTCCACATCGGCCGTTAACCTGATGTAGTGGGACACCTGTCGGTCTAGGCGTTCCGTGATGCTGGATCTGGAGTACAGCTGTTGATGGGTCGGCTGAAAGAAGGATCTCATATCTGAAGTGACCAACACATCTTCAAACCGCCCTCTTCTTGCAGGCGCTGTTGGATTGCTACCCACAACTGTCTCTCTGTGACTTGAAATTCCTCTGCCAGCGCACGCAAAAGCAGAATGCAGCATTTCTCGCAGCAAGGCCTGGAAGAGCTGCATTCTGACCGCCCTCTGTGATGGTGGTAACCTTTCCGCCATTTTTTGTTTGTACCGGGGGTCTAAGTACGTTGCCACCCAGTACTGGTCCTTGCCCTTTATGCTTTTTATATGGGGGTCCCCCTTAAAACACTGGAGCATGAAGGCCCCCATTCGCACTAAACTGGAAGCGGTGTAGTGGCCTGGCTCCAGCTCATCATCCAGGATAATGTCGTCCTCGTTCACCTCCCCCATCCACAGATAACACCAGGGATCCCAGAAAGGTTTAAAGCATGCTCTGCTTGCTCCTCCTCTTCCAACCCGGCACCATCCTCCTCTGACTCCTCTTCAGACTCCTGTTGTTGACTTGTCTCAGATAGAGTAGCACCCCCTGGAAATTCATCCAACATTGCGACTTCCTCATCTTCCTGCTCCTGCTCCTCGATGGCTTGATCAATGACAAGGTGCAATGCACGCTCCAGAAAGAAGCGTAAGGTACGAAGTCACTGATGGTGCCCTTGCCGTGACTGACCATTTTGGTGATCTCATCAAATGGCCGCAGAAGTCTGCATGCGTCGCGCATGAGCAGCCACTGGAGAGGTGAAAAAAACCCAAGCTCCCCAGAACCTGTCCTGCCGCAGAGTTCGTACAGGTAGTCATTAACTGCACGTTTCTGCTGGAGCAGCCTATCAAGCATATGCAACGTTGAGTGCAGGACCAGTGTGGCTTTTGGCTTCCAGGCACAACAAATGCAACACAGCATGGCGACGTCGTACCTGGCATGTGGAACAGGTTCTGGGGATCTTGGGCGGCGCAGTGGAAGAGGAGGAGTCAGCCGAGGAGAAGAGGGAGGATGGAGTAGGAGGAGGAGAAGAAGAGGCAAGCCTGCATGCAATCCATGGGGGTAAAACCAAATCTACACGGGTGCCACGGGTTACATGCTTGACGGCCGTCAGAAGGTTCACCCAGTGGGCAGTAAAAGTTATATACCTTCCCTGCCCGTGTTTGCTAGAGCATGTGTCCGTGGTCAGATGTATCTTGGCACCGAAAATGTGTGCCAGAGATACATTCACTTGCCGCTGAACATGGCCATACAGCTCTGGAATGCCCTTCTGCAAGAAATATTTCCTGCCTTGGACCTTCCATTGTGGTTTTCCAATGGCCACAAATTTCCGAAAGGCCTCCGAGTTCACCAGTTGATATGGCAGTAGTTGGCGGGCTATCAGTTCTGACAAGCCAGCAGTCAACCATTGGGCAAGAGGGTTATCCGGCGACATCATTTTTTTACGCTCCAACATTTGGGCCACGGAAGCCTGCCTTTTTTCAGAACAAAGCGAGGATGGCATGTTGGAAGGTGGAGTGGAGGACAATTGTGAGGAGAGAGAAGGAGAAGAGGCTGGACGGTGAGAGCCTGGAGTGTGGCTTTGTGGGTTCTGACGGCGTTGCCTCCAACTGTGCTTGGTGATGGGAGTTTAGGTGCCTTCTTAAGGCCGTCGTCCCTAGGTGATTGTTGGGCTTACCGCGACTTATGCTTTGACTGCAAAGGCTGCAGATGGCAACGCTGTTGTCAGCAGCGGACACATTAAAAAAAGCCCACACTGCGGAGCCATGTGCCAGCGTCCTGGGAGCACCAGATGTCACTGTACATGGTTGATGGCTCACTCCTGATACATTTGCAGTCTGCTTTGTCCCTCCTGTACAATGCAAGTTCCGCCTGCTTCTCCTCCCTATCTGCTGATCCGTCTCTCCCTCTGAACTCCCCTCCTCTTGCTCTCTTGTGGCCACTCATGTGACGTCCATAGACACGTCATCATCCACGTCTCCTTCCCCACCACTAACATTTGAGATCTCGGAGTAGGCAGCAACAGCAGGAACCAACCTCCTTGGGCTGATCTGGGTACTGTCGTCAGACTGCTGAGTGGCGGCTGTTGCTACCTCCTCTTCCTGATCCGATGCCAACAATGGCTGTACATCGCAAATGTCTTGTGATGGATCAGAAAATAATTCCAGTGACTCGATCGGAGGGTATATGTTGGTGGTGGTGTCTTTGGGGGTGCACACAGCGGAGAGTAAAGAGGGTGCACATAGAGAGGATGAGGAGGGTGCAGAAGAGGAAGGCTGAGTGAGCCACTCAACTAAGTCTGGTGCGTAATCGACGTAATCGAACGCACCTTCTGAAACTTCACACTTTGGCTCCGACCTACTGCTCCTGCCCTACCCCTACCACCCCTGCGTAAGGGCCTGCCTCTTTCTCTGCCTGTCATTTTTTAAATTACCCTGTGATAAAAGTCTCTAGAGAAGCGCAGTATATGTGGAACAAGGTATATAACACCCCGCTTCAATCTGTGGTATTGGGGGCCACTGGTTTATCCCACCAGTTCTACAAATAATTGTCCAGTAACTGTTGTCACTGTGTGTAGCACAGTTAACGCAGCAAAAAAAGGCCACATTTTTTGCAGGACTAAAATACACTCTTAGAAAAGTATACTGTTAAATAACACCCCACTTCAATATGTGGTATTGGGGGGCCACTGGTCTATCACACCAGTTGTACAAAAAAATGGCCAGTAAGTTTGGCACTGTGTGTAGCAGAGTTAACGCAGCAAAAGAGGCAATATTGTAGCAGGACACAAATACACTTATAAAAGTATATTCAGATTACACCCCACTTCAATATGTGGTATTGGGGGGCCACTGGTCTATCACACCAGTTGTACAAAAAATTGGCCAGTGAGTTTGGCACTGTGTGTAGCAGAGTTAACGCAGCAAAAGAGGCAATATTGTAGCAGGACACAAATACACTTATAAAAGTATACTCAGATAACACCCCACTTCAATATGTGGTATTGGGGGGCCACTGGTCTATCACACCAGTTATAATACTTTGAAAGTGCTTTTGTCACTGTTTGTAGTATTGCTGGAGAAACGCTCAACACACCAGTCACAATGCTGCACAATACAAATCCACTATAATATGCTTTCTATATTAGAAAGTATATTATACTGTAAGTGGATAAACACCCAAATATATTGCACTGCACACCTGTAAAAAATCCCTACACTAACAAAAATGAGACAGTACACCTATACCAAATACCAGCCCTTAAAATGACTTTTGTGGACCTTAACAGAGCGATTTGTGTCACTGACGATCTGTCCCTGGTGCACACAGCAAACCTCTCCCTACACTGACAAAAGAGACAGTACACATATACCAAATACCAGCCCCTAAAAGGACTTTTGTGGACCTTAACAGAGCGATTTGTGTCACTGACGATCTGTCCCTGGTGCACACAGCAAACCTCTCCCTACACTGACAAAAGAGATAGTACACCTATACCAAATACCAGCTCTTAAAAGGACTTTTGTGGACTTTAACAGAGCAATTTGTGTCACTGACAGTCTGTCCCTGGTGCCCACAGCCAACCTCTCCCTACACCAGCCCTTAAAATGACTTTTGTGGACCTTAACAGAGCGATTTGTGTCACTGACAATCTGTCCCTGGTGCACACAGCAAACCTCTCCCTACACTGACAAAAGAGACAGTACACCTATACCAAATACCAGCCCCTAAAAGGACTTTTGTGGACCTTAACAGAGCGATTTGTGTCACTGACGATCTGTCCCTGGTGCACACAGCAAACCTCTTCCTACACTGACAAAAGAGACAGTACACCTATACCAAATACCAGCCCCTAAAAGGACTTTTGTGGACCTTAACAGAGCGATTTGTGTCACTGACGATCTGTCCCTGGTGCACACAGCAAACCTCTTCCTACACTGACAAAAGAGATAGTACACCTATACCAAATACTAACCCTTAAAAGAACTTTTGTGGACCTTAACCACTTGCCGACCGCCACAAGTACATATACTGCGGTGATCAGCCCCTCACAGGCAAAGTGATGTACCGGTACATCACTAGCCTGTGAGGCTCTGAGGAGCGAGCGCGCGCCGCCGGAGGCGCGCTCCCGCGCGGTCACGGACCCCCCCCCCCCCCCCCGCACGTGTGACCGGCAGACCCGATGTCCGCCGGTCACTCGCGATCATCGGTGGAGAGGGAGAAAGGCAGGCGGCTAGTGTAACAAAGCCGCCTGTCATTCTCCCCTGTGTAGAAACAGTGATCATACGGTTCTACTATGTAGGACCATTGATCACTGTTCCTACAGCTCAAGCCACAGCCAATCACAGTTAGAATCACGCCCCTAGGGACACACACCACCCCTCCCTCTCAAAAAAGTTAACCCCTTCACTGCCAGTGTCATTTTACAGTAACAGTGCATATGTATAGCATTGATTACTGTAGAAATGTCACTGGTAACCCCAAAAGTGTCAAAAATGTCAGTCAAGGGTCCAATCTGTCCACCCCAATGTCGCAGTCCCGCAAAAAAAATCGCAGATCGCCGCCATTACTCGTTAAAAAAAAACAACAAAAATGACAAAAATCTTTCCCTTTGTTAGTAAACGCGATAACTTTTGCGCAAACCAATCAAGATACGCTTTTTGCGATTTTTTTTTTTACCAAACATATGTAGCATAAAACAAATTGGCTGAAAATGTTAAAAAAATTTGATTTTTACATTTTTTTTTTTGGGAATTTCATATAAACAAATGTGAAAAATATTGTTATTTTTGCAAAATTGACGCTCTTTTTTTGTTTATAGTGCATGATCAAAAAATCGAACAGGTGATCAAATACCACCAAAAGAAATCTCTGTTTGTGGGAAAAAAAGGACATCAAATTTGTTTAGGTACAGCGTTGCACGACCGCGCAATTGTCCGTTAAATTCACGCAGTGCCGAATCGCAAAATACCCCCTGGTCAGGAAGGGGGTAAAATCTTCCTGGGCTTAAGTGGTTAACAGAGCAATTTGTGTCACTGACAGTCTGTCCCTGGTGCACACAGCCAACCTCTCCCTACACTGACAAAAAGCAGAATGTGAAATTGCCGCCAGCTCAGGTCTATTTATAAGGTAGGGGGTATGTCCATGTGCTGAAATGTTTCAATTGGCTGTCCCGTTCCACCTGATGGCTATGTCATGGGTCAAAGTTCTCCCCAATGTAAACTAATATGGCCGCCGCAAACAACGACATATATTCGCAAAATCGTCAGGCTGCGAACGAGCAAAGTTCACCGCGAACCGACCGCCGGGCGAACCGCAAGGCCATCCCTACCATACATATCCCATGCCTAGGGTTACCACCTCATCCCTATTAAACCGAATACATTAATTACACAGGTTCTGAGGCCACAGAACCTGAGTAATTGTGTTTGGTTTTAAAGGGATGAGGTGGCAACCCTAGCCCTGCCTCATCTAAATCAATATCATGCTACCATCACAAATAATCAATATCATCCAGCTTTCTTTATTACATGTTTCCTAGTTTGCGCTTCATTTGGTCACACAACCACAAAGGAAGTCGGGGCTGGAGGACTTCCCTCTACCAGGTGCTGTAATCACAAACCTAAACAAAAAGGAGAGTGCTATATAAGATCCAACAGCTGTCACTGACTTTCTATCCTGCTCTGATTGAAGACCGAATCAGCCCTTAGATTTGCCATTCCAATATGTAAGTAGGAGCTTCTAACTGGCTAGATGTTGGCGCCAAGAATACAAGTCCCTGCCCCTCTCCTCTCCTTTTAGAACAGTGACCCTTTGCTAAGGCTTTTAAGGCCATCTTGTGCCCCACTCTATGCCAGAGGCCTCCTCCTGAGTCCTGACATTCCTGGCTGTTGACCTTTATATCCCCAAAGAAAGGAATGTCCACACATTAATAGAGTTGCTGCACTTTACTGTTGGTATTTGGAAAATGGTACAATCACATCACACTGACATCCTATCTGGGGGTCACTTGATAGAACATAGTCAATCACATTCAGTGGATAGTCCGCCGTAATCATATGTGAAAACACGTGCAGCAAATAAAGCAAGCCAACTTCCCCGAACAGTCTCTCGCCACCCAGGGTCATTAGTACTCACTGGGATAGGACGTCTGCAATCACTTCCTCCATAGGTAAACCTCCTTCAGGATCCCCCAGGGGGAATAGCCTCACTAAGGGAACGCTTAGCCTGGCCTAAAAGGCCTTTTGTAACCCTCCCTAGCCCCCACCTCCATATGGGTCAAAAAGTCTACAACTGGCTCTTCTGGATGCAGGTCTATCTCTCCCTGGCTTCCAGCCCTGTCCAGGGTCTCCACTTGCTTGCTCCACCTTCATAGCTGTGAGGTATTTGGCTCCCATACCCCAACTCCACTAGGGCTCCTCCCAACCTGGCATATATGTGGGTACTGCCATTACATCAATACAGAGGGCTCTCACTAAAAGGGGCCTAGTACCTGATGAGGCTATCTTCCTTCAACCAGACACTATTCTGGCACAGAGCCACCTAGTGGCAGACAAGCTAACTGCACCTGCCTACAAACATATGTTATTTGTACTGGCCCAGGGGAATAATGCCTCGCCGTCCAGTCCTCCTCCTATATAAACCCATCAAGAACACCTACTAAGCCTAGGAATCAATTGAGCTGTAAAAATCTTTCTAAACAAAATTAAGACTCACATCTGGATCATGGAGATCTTCTAGTATAGTGATTTTTTTTCTTTCACACTTTTTTTCATTACTATTGATACAATTAGGGAGGAGAAGCATCATTTGCCTAGAGTGCTTAGTGATTGCTACAAGAACAGAGATATCACACATAGCTTATTACAATAAAGGAAATCTCTTCTAATGTGTGGCCAGCTTAAGGGCTTAAAAAATTGTGTTACGCAGTCATGTACACCTGTTCATATTCAGGAGCAATATGTTTTGAAACACACAAATTAGTCAAACTTTCCCTACAGTGTGAATCTAACATCTTCGAATTTACCTCCCATTACAAAGGTCTGCTACACAGACCATCCTAGACAGACTAGGACCTGGCTTTGCTCTCAAAATAAGTACAGTCTTGCCCCTCTGCCCTACACAAGTATATGAACGAGCCATCGGATTTGCATATGAATAAGCATCTCATTCATATGCAAATCATCTGGCTCATTTATGTGCTTGTGTGGGGCTAAGGGAAAAGACTGTACTTATTTGTGGAACAAAGCCAGGCCTTAGTCTAGGAGTGGGGAGAAAGCAGTGAAAGCGCAAGTTAGAAGGGGAGAGGTGAGGTGCTGCTGACCCATACTGTGCACCCACACATACATATAGTCGGGGAATAGGGGCTCTCTGTGGGGGAGGCAAAAAGGGAGCTAGACATAGGATGGGGAAGGGGGGGGTCTATTACTACACCTTTTTACACCCACTTTGGGGCATATACATTTCTACACATTAGCATTATGGAACACAATATTACTGACCACTGAACTCTATACTCAGTGCTGTATAGTATAGTGCTGTATTTTACATAGTCCTGACTAGAGTTGAGCGAACACCTGGATATCCGGGTTCGGCAGGTTCAGCCGAACTTGAAAAAAAAGTCAGGGTTCGTGACCCGAACTTATACCAAACTTTACCCCGATCCTGAACCCCATTGAAGTCAATGGTGACCCGAACTTTTGAGCACTAAATTGGCTCTAAAAAAATCATGGAAAGGGCTAAAGGGCTGCAAATGGCAGCAAAACCTTCTTAAGAGCATGGCAACTACTCTGCAAACAAATGTGGATAGGGAAATAACTTAAAATAACATAAAAAACATAAAAATAAAAATTAATCATCTTGATCTAGGAGGACGAGCCCCATATGGAGTAGGAGGTTGAGGTGGCGGTGTAGGTGGAAGCGGCGGTGGAAGAGTACGAAGTAGCCAACACTGGTTTTTGTTTTTAATTTTAAATTTCTTTTTAAATTAGGGTACACCCCAAAAGAGTGAGAAAGATAAAAAATACAACAATGGCTGGGGAAGGCCGGTTTACATGTCTATTCTGCACAAGGTATGGACAAGTCCTGTGGGATCCATGCCTGGTTCATTTTAATGAACGTGAGCTTGTTCCCATTGGCTCTGGACAGGTGGCTGTGCTTGTTTGTGATAACGCCCCCAGCCGTGCTAAATACATGTTCAGATAATACACTGGCTGCAGGGCAGGCCAGCACCTCCAAGGCGTAAAGGGCAACCTCAGGCCATGTGCCCAATTTGGAGACCCAGAAGTTGAAAGGGGCAGACCCGTCATTCAGTACGTGTATAGTACGTAAGGAACGGTGATGGTGGCAGGGTTTTTTTTTCCCCCTTCTGGGTTGAATCTGGCCTTGGAAAAGGTATGTGTCCCTGGTTGTGGGCCGGGCTCTCCCAAAGCTGTCTAAGTTCTGAGGCCTTCTGGTAAGGATGGAGCTGCACTGGTCTTGCCAGGGACTGGGATTCTGAAAAGCCTGTGGTGTATGTGCGCCTGGAGTGGCAGTCCAGGGGTGCCATAATTCACGGTGGATGGCAACACTATGAATATGGCACCAAGGACACTGCACTTCCTACACACGTTTTTCACACCTGCCTCTAGGGCCGGGCCTTTTGCTCAGGAGTCAGGACCAGAGGATTTTTTTATCCCTGGCCGAAGGGCCTGCCATAGTATTGCAACGTGGCACTAACCTTGCACTTCTCCACTATCCCTTTCCCCACTTCTATGTCTTGTGTGTCTCACGTTTGTTTTTTACTGTGGCGGTACACTTTATTTTGCACAGCGTGATTAGTAGGGTGTAGGTCCTTGGGCCTGAAAGTCTTGGCATGGGGATGGATATGGCCTTCTGGCTTGGTTCGCTCTCTCTCATGGGGGTCTCTCTTCGGGAGAGCCCCACCTAGTACTTGGGGTGGTCTGTTTTTCAGCAGACCTTCTAAAGAACGGGACTGCCTGGTTTCGGCCAGGTTAGCCAGTGTAAGTACCCCAGTCCCTGTCAGGAGCCTTGCGCCCCGGGGGATCAGGGTCAGGGACTATGTGTACACCCTGTGCACTTTTTGTGTTTCACTTTTTTGGTGTGCACATTTTTATGCACCCACCGGGTGATAGTCTGAGTGTGTTCACACACCCCACGGGCTTAAGAAAAAAAAACCCCCAAAAAACAGCTGGTGGTCCTGGTTGTTGTGGCGTGCCGACAAAGCTTTTCCACATTTCATACATGCTAACCCTGCCTTCTTAAATTGGTACTTTTTGAATAGCAGATTAGAACAGCAGTGTCTAAACACTGTATGTCACAGTAAAATATGAAGGAAAAAACATTTTTTATTACTAAATCCAGATTAAGCAGACACATATGCACTGAGCTTGCATTACATGGCCGCTACACGCCGCCAACCTAACAGACTGATAAAAGCTTTTTTTTTCCCTCCCTCCTTCTCACTGGGCTCAGGTCAGGGCAAAAAGATTGTGCACTGCACCCCCACACAATAAAATCGATGTAGATCGCTGTCTGATTAAAGAAGATTCTTCCTATTCTTTCCCTGAAAGCAATCTCCAGCCTGCCCCTACAATAATCTCCTATCTCTTCCTCAGCAGCATCAGGAACCTCTCCCTACAGTAGTTAGAGCAGAGTGACGTGCGGCGCTACGTGACTCCAGCTTATATAGAGGCTGGGTCACATGCTGCACTGGCCAATCACAGCCATGCCATTAGTAGGCATGGCTGTGATGGCTTCTAAGGGCACACTAGTTAAACGCTTGTTGATTGGCTGTCCTTCAGCTGTTGAAACCGCGCCATTAAAATCACGCCAAAACATGAAATAAATTACCGAACAACGGACTGTATCCCGAACATACAGTAAAATGTTTGGGTCCGTGTCCGGGTACTGAACACCCAAAAGTCTCATTTCTCTTGTATCCTTACTTCCCATTCTTTCACTGCACAAAAAGGGGAAGGATGGGGAGGTGAAGAGTCCCCCCCCCCCCAAAAGAAAGAAGTCAACTAAGGGCACCAGTGGGACGAATTTCATAAAAAAGATAACTTTATTAAGGCACTTATGCCAAAGGAAAAACCATGTGAAGAGGTGTGGCACTGCAAAAAATAAACCAATTAAAAATAAACCAATTAAAAATAAAGCATACAGTGGAAAGACATCAATCAGGGTTGGATGCAAAGGACAGATAGTAATCCTAGATAACGACTTGTGAAGGCTGAATCGGCCATTCATTCACTGTCCAGTGCAGCTGAGACTGCAGAGAAAGGCATGTGTGTTTGGGCTTTAGGGTGCTCACCCTAATGCAATAGGCTGCGCACACCTATGGTTATACTCGTGTCTCTTGTACTGGTTTTACTATGTTGTACATTATACTCCTGACCCCTGCACTAAAAACACTATAAATGCTATGTTGTATGATATAGTCCTGAGCCTCCTGACAACTGTACTGTATATGGTATTTTGTTATTATGATCAATATTTCTGTATATACAGTCTCTGGAATTCTTGAACTTCTTAAATGTCTAGAATTTGTACTTGACTTTGGCATGTGCTGCGCCACTTTAGGAATGACATTATAGTAAAATCTGTCTTTGCCAGTTTCTTTCCCTGTACGCTAAAAGAAAGTTGATCTTATTTCACTCCATTTTGGTAGGATGCGAACTGTCAGTATTTTATTTTGAGTTTGGCACATTCATTGGAGCACAATGTAAAAGTGGTGCATTTTAGAACTATCTGAATTTGGTACACCAGTCGTTGTCAGAACCAAATGAGTCGCAAATGCATCATGAATTTGGTGCATTACATTGACAAGAGGGATTAAGGTCAGAAAAGTGGCACAGCAGCTTTATTGAGTTCCCCTCAGTAGTTTCTAAATAAATTGTACATTTGGCTAAAGATATGCCTCTTGTAGAACCACTCCCAATTTGAATGAATGCCTTACTCCTAATCAAAGTGCATTCTCTACCTTCAATAGCTTTTTGAAAGCATAGAAAACATTTTTGAAATGTTCGCAACTATGGAGTATTGCTGTACATGTGATTTACAAGAGGCTGAATCAGGCCAAAATCAGATATTTATATCAATTGCAATTAAATACATTTGATAAACTAAATGTGCTGCCGTTCCTTTTTAAATACTATGTGATAATGTTACAAGAAATATAAACATATAAACAACACACTCCTTTACAGTCCAGTGAAAAATAAAGTGAATTTGTGAAATAAGATTTGTGACACAAAAAAATATGAAGGCATTGCCAATAAAAATGTATTAAAAATCCATATCCACAAATGGAAGCACAAATCCAGGAAGAGTATCCTCGTGTGTGTCAAATGTAGTAATTAATTTCTCCACCCCTAGGAATGCCAAGCCTTTTAACAAATCTATAACCCCTAGCCACAGGAGGTCATGCGCTTGTCAAACAGAAAGGGTCATCTCATGAGCACTGGTATGCAGTCTCTGTATTAATCTCCCAGGCAACACATAGATACCTCCATGAGTTTGTCACAATATGAACCATAAAGGAACTCCACAGTTAAAATATTATTCACAAGTGTGAAAAGGATCTAAGCAATAAAACTCTGCACTGCTTGTTCTGGCGGGATGACATCAGCTCCTATGCTCCATCCGACACGTTTCGTCACAGATGACACCGCCAGAGACCGGCATCCTGACGACATCATTTGTCATGAAACACATAGTATTTAAAGGGGCAGCACAGCACGTTTCGTTTATCATATTTTTCTTTATCTCATATTTAGATATTGTACAGGCAGCTCCCCAATATATGAACTTGATCTTTTATATTTTTTTGGAACTAAATGCAAAGAGGGCACTTTATATAGAGATTAAAATGCATTTTACATACACGTAAGTAACTGTTTTTTTTAATATGCCTGAAAATTCAGCTTTAAATACTTTGTAGTATAGTGACTGCATACTTAAGATCAAGGGTATAAGGTCAGTCAATAAGAGGTTGCTAATAGAAAGCCAAATAACTAGCATTTTTTGGAAGAAAGTCACCAATGGCAGCAAAAAAAAAAAAGCATCCTCTCATGATCAGTTTCCTATAAGATAATATTATGTATTATGCATGGCCAGAGCTCTGCTTATAGACACCCAGGGTTTCCATCAAATAACAATGACACACATTAGTCCTGAATGTGAATAAATCTTTTGGAGTGTAAAGGAACCATGGGTCTTTTCTAAGTGGAAAGCGGTGACACATAGCTAATGGTGGCAATATCTATGTGACATGCAGAACGAAGCGGGATAATGAATGAAGTCAGAAATGTTGCTTTGGGCTTTAATACCAGCAGCTGACTTTAACTGATGTTTTAAAGAATGTGCAGATTTGATTGGAACCACTTCTAAATGTCCTATATAAACATTTCTATTTTCTACTTCTTCTAAAATCTCATTTATTTTCTTATTTTTTGTAAGTTTTGATTACTATTCCTAGTCCTGTTCTAATAAATATAAAGGTACCCATAGACACTAGACTTGTTTCAACCCAGGGCTGGGACAAGGGTGGGGCAGAGCGGGCAAGTACCCCAGATGCCATATTTAAATGGAAGGGGGAAACGCTACAGATTTGGCCACCCGTTCTGGTCCTCACTGAAGTGACTGTTAAAAGAAGCAGTGGTTGATACTGTACTTGCTGGAGGGAAGATTAGGCTTTATCCTCCTTCTAGCCTACAGGGGGTGGAAGAGAGCTGCTGCTGAGACTGAAAACTCAGCTCAGTCTCAGCGTGGCGCTGCAGAGGAGTGAGGGCAGGTTGTCCTTCTTCCTCTCTCCCCCCTAATGTTACTTATCACATAACTGGAGAGGGGAAGGAGAAGCTGCCTTTATTTCAGATTGTGTGATCTGTGAGTACAAAGTAAAGGAGGGGAGGGACTTAGCCTTAGACCTCTCTTTTCTCCTCAGACCTCCTCCTTCTCTTTCCCTAGGTTCACATTCATGCATTGCAGGAACATGCGCAAAATTGAGTGCATTCCTGCAATGCATAAAATCACACAGCCCTTTTGCAGGTTTGAGACGGTGCCAATAATTCTTAAATGCACCCCTGC
The DNA here is from genome assembly GCF_965119305.1 of Pelophylax lessonae. Classification (NCBI taxonomy): domain Eukaryota; kingdom Metazoa; phylum Chordata; class Amphibia; order Anura; family Ranidae; genus Pelophylax; species Pelophylax lessonae. The sequence continues at coordinate 480,811,362 of NC_138772.1, forward strand.
GCACCTTACCAATGTGTGCGCTTCCTGGCTCATTTTCCTGCACCAAAAGTAACAAAGTACCATGCGTTTGGTATGGTGGAGATAATAAGAAGGGTCACGAATAGGGTCATTGAAATTAATAAGCTTCCCTAAACATGCCATGCAAAGACATGCATGCTTTGTCGCACCTGCATAGGTGTGAATGGAGCCTTAGGGCTAATTTACACTTGCAGTAGTTCATTTGCATTGAATCCATTTTCAGAGGATGTTTGACAGGCAATCAGGAGGCATTATGTTACCTCCTCACCACCTGTTTAACCCTCTAATATCCCACAGCACCCTGCTAAAACTTTGCACATTTCATGTGGTTGCAGGGTGATTGCAGCTCAGTCCCATTCTCTTGCATGGGTCACATTCAGAAGGTGGTACTGACCATCAAACGTGACAGAGTATGATTTTTACTGCAAACATTTATACCCCCACAGAACTTCCTTTGCATTTCAAGGGGCAGTTGGAAAGCAGGAAAATGTGGGTCAACCGTGTTTTTACACTCAAGTGTAAACAAGGCCTCAGAGTTCATTCACATGAGTGTAAGGTGGGGCAGTAAAATTACACAGTTAAGTGATTTATTTACCACCCTCCAAACACCCACCTGAGCAAGAAGATGCAGCTGCTCAGGACTGTACAAATGCCATGGCCCAATGTTTTGCTTCAGGATTCCAGCAGAAGTTAAATGGAATGGGCCCACTGTGCAACTGCCTGCAATGCACACAGCTGCCCCCCCAGATCCCTTTAGTTGTATACACCCCTCAGAGCCCACCTCCCCTCCCTTCCTCATCCACATTAACAGTCCTCCTCATTGATATCAGCAATGCAGTGCCATATTTCCCCACTGACACTGATGCGGTGCCATATTTCCCCACCAACAATGATGCAGTGCCATTTTTTCCCACCAACACTGATGCAGTGCCATTTTTTCCCACCAACACTGATGCAGTGCCATTTTTTCCCACCAACACTGATGCAGTGCCATTTTTCCTCTTAGCAACACCACTAACACAGGGACATTTTTTTTTTCTTTGCCACTGTTATTCATTTATTTGTACTATTTTAGCACATGCCACAAACCTTACATACATTTCATGTCGCACGTCACTATTAGCCCTTCTCTCCAGCTGGAAGAGGTGCAGTTTGCCACCCTCACCCTGGGCACTGGATGACCTTGTCCCACCACTGCTCCAACCACTAAAGATAATTTTATTATATACAGACATGTATCTTCAAAGAGTATTTATTAACTGTCTCATTGAGCCTGATAGGTTCTTGAGGTATTATCCATTGTGCCAAGTGGGAAAAACCAAAATGTTGCTTTTTGCCATGAAGAAATTGTTAGAGACATAGAATATTGAGCTTGAGTATTTCATAGGTTCACAAAGACAGCTGCAGACAGGTGCCCTGGAGACCACTAAAAATGTAGACATGCTGTCTTCATTTGAAATGTTCTACCAGTGGACCAATGTAAGGGTAGCATGACCCACATTTTCATGTAACAAGGCTGGGCACATGTAGGAGTGTGTATTGAGCTATCTGTTGAACCTTACTGCTCAGGTTGCTTGGCAGTAGTGAAAAAGCTGCCAGTCACCACCTTGGGAGGCCTCTAGGGGCAAAGTCATCTCCTGGCATAATTAAATATTAGGTTTAATTTAATGACTGATGTAATTATTTTCAATTAGCTCATATTGTGAGTTATGTGTATGTAATAAACAAGAAATGGTTGGATGTGCCCCGTGAGGCTCCTCCATCCCTAATTAACATAGTTTTGCCCGTGGGACTTTAGATGAGGCGCAACACATCCAGTAGTAATAAACATTGTAGAAATTGATTTAATGTAATGTCATCCGAAAATGGTGCCATATTGAAAAACAAATTGGCCCAAATATACATTTCCATCCAATAGTTGTATACAGTACTTAAAGATCAGTCCATGATTAATGTAACATTGCATCTTTAGTGACCCGACGCATTTCGTGAGTAGATTCTCCTCTCTTCAGGGGTTAATGCATATACACATATCTTTAAAGTAAAAAAGCTTAAGAAAAGGTAAGCAAAGGTGGTACTTACAAAGCTGCAGGATATTGCATACTCAAATTCCAACAGCAGCCACCAGGGACCTCTGACCTGGGAGCTGTGGGTATAAGATCCAGAGGGGACCAGCAGCACAAACAGGACAGAGTGGAATATCAGGCAGTCAGGACAGTCCAACACAACCTCCAAAGTGATGGCTGAAGAGAAAAGTGTGTATGTGTGTTATGGATCCATATACACTGCTCAAAAAAATTAAGGGAACACTTTAAAAACACATCAGATTTTAATGGGGAAATATATCATGCTGGCTATCTATAATGTTATGGACTGGGTAATGTGTTAGGAACAAAAAGATGCCACAATGTTTGATGGAAATGGGAATTATCACCCTATAGAGGGCTGAATTCAAAGGCCCTCCATGGATATGCCTCCTCCGACCATCACTGACCCACCACCAAACCGGTAATGCTGAACAATGTTACAGGCAGCATAACGTTCTCCACGGCTTCTCCAGACCCTTTCACGTCTGTCACATGTGCTCAGGGTGAACCTGCTCTAATCTGTGAAAAGCACAGGGCGCCAGTGGCGGACCTGCCAATTCTAGTGTTCAATGGCAAATGCCAATCATGCTCCACAGTGCCGGGCAGTGAGCACAGGGCACACTAAAGGACATCAAGCCCTCAGGCCACCCTCATGAAGTCTGTTTCTGATTGTTTGGTCAGAGACTGGTGGCCTGCTGGAAGTCATTTTGTAGGGCTCAGGCAGTGCTCATCCTGTTCCACCTTGCAAAAAGGAGCAGATACCCGGTCCTGCTGATGGGTTTGAGGACCTTCTATGGGCCTGTCCAGCTCTCCTAGAGTAGCTACCTGTCTCCTGGAATCTCCTCCATGCTCTTAAAGCTGTGCTGGGAGACACAGCAAACCTTCTGGCAATGGCATGTATTGATGAGCCATCCTGGAGGAGTTGGAATGCCTGTGCCACCTCGATAGGGTCCAGGTATGGCCACATGCTACCAGCAGGGACACTGACCCTAGCCAAATGCAAAACTAGTGAAAAACAGTCAGAAAAGATGGGTAGGGAAGAAAATGTTAGTGGCCTCCACCTGTAAAACCATTCCTGTTTGCGGAGGTTATCTCAGTGTTGCCCATCTAGTGCACCTGTTGTTAATTTCATTAACACAAAAGCAGCTGAAACTGATTAACCTCCCCCTTTGCTACTTAACTCAGCAAATCAATATCCCAGGAGTTTAATTGACTTGATGCTAAACTCTGATTAAAAAGTGTTCCTTTAATTTTTTTTGAGCAGTGTATATGTAGATGCATTAACCCCTGAAGAAGTGAGAATCTACTCATGAAACATTGCCAAAGATGCAATGTTACATTAATCATGGACTGACCTTCAGTTCGGTATACAACTATGGAATGTATGTTTGCGGAATTTGGCAATATGGCACCTTTTTCAGATGACTTTTTGGTATTACATTTAATACATTTCTACAATGATTTTTACTACTGGCTGTGTTGCACCTCATCTAAAGTCCCACAGGCAAAACTCTATTTTTTTACCTTGTGTATATATAGCCATTTTTTTTTTACATTTTGGATAAAGTGGAAAAGTGGAAAACCCCTTTTCAATTTTTTTTTTTTTTTTTGTAGCCTGTGTCCCATTGCAGAAATGTTCCTTCACATCCTAGCTCAGATTTGCAACATGATATGAAAGGAAATCTCTACAAATTAGCATTTTAAGTAAAGATGTTGTCTCCGGACAGGTTTCTCCTTTGGAAGATACACCTTATCTCTTGTTCCAACAACTTGAACATTTCCATACCTGAAACAATGGTCACCAAGGTATATAGAAGGGGTTCTTTTACATAGCAGTGCACAGATAGCATCAAAAATGTGCTAAATCCTTCCCTTATCAAAAAGTAAAAAAAATGTTTTGGCTACACGTACACTTTAACATGGACCTGCGTTTTGCCCATTAAGGGCAAAGCAGCAAGTTCACTTGACTTCTGTCTTTATGAGCACCATGTATTATACTCCCTTTCCTTTTGCTTACCCTCTTCTCCACTGTCCCCATCCCTGCTATCACAGCCAGAACCACATTGATTCTGCGCTCTTCTAATGATGTACCCCCTAATGCTGCCACACAAATTTCCCCCGAATATTGACACAGATAATAGCAGTATTTAGAGCAGAACAGGACCAAAACCTTTATTTTAGTTTATGATAGAGTAGGCAAGCTTTAGAACCTCAGGCAGGTATTTCTGTATCTGTATTGCCATTGTTCTTCCTAACCCAATAATCTCTCCAATAAGGATATACTCTATATACATATAGCAGTAAAAAAGGAAACTGAGGTACTAACTCTTCCCATTCTATGCAAAAAAAAGTTTTGGTCAAAGTTCCACTTTAATATGCCATATCTCTTCTATCTACCAGAATATTCTTCTCTGGTAAGCAGCATGGGCAGGACGATTTTACTGGCACCAGACAGACTCAAACACCTTAATGTCAAGAATGATTGGATGATGTTCTATTGATCATAATGATCTATTCCCTGCTGTTATAACTACAATTCTAATATAGGATATAATTCATTGCTTTTTCTTGTACATTTCGCCTCCTATTGCACGGTGTTGGATTTATTTGTGTATTTTTGTACAAATCATAAGGCTGTCACTACATCCTTTCCCTGCCAGACTACTCATTGTTTTGCCCCCTTATCCTCTCTGTCATATTTTACAGCATATTTGCTATCAGCAATGCTGTGCCATGGCAGACAACTTTTTATTACTATAACCATGGCTGTGGTTCTAGCAGATGTTATAGCACACACGCTTTGATTTTGAAAGGTTCCTATTGATCTAAATTGTATAATTTACTTCTTTTGCTTCTCTTGGTGTAATTTTCCTCATTTCGATATTCATGTTTGCATTACTTATTAGAATTATCTACAAATGGCGCTGGCTAAATGCAAGATACTCTAAGTAGTGTATCTAATAAATAATGTACACTACAAGTCCATAAAAACATCCCTAAAAAAGTCCATAAGATTCTAAATTCCATGTAAAGATGGCTCAATACCATAGAGGCAGCGCCCCTAGAGCGAAGCAGAGACTATGTGGAAATGCAAGATGGAAAAACAAGGGGGCACTATTCTAAGTGCAGTATTAAGATCACTTCCAACACAAAGATGGTGACTGCACTCCGACATTGATAGAAGCATTGACGTTTCATTCATCACCACAAAAAATATAAAAAACATAGTATGGTTATGAGTAAGCGATCATAGTGTCATGAAACGCGTCAACCTATGTACCTGTCTTATGATGTGTCAGTCCTGCATATATTTTTTGTGGTGATGAATAAAACGTCAATGCTTCTATCAATGTCGGAGTGCAATCACCATCTTTGTGTTTGAAGTGTTATCTGGACTACGGATCCGACTCGCACCTGATTCAAAGCCTCACCTAAACGGCTTGCTCATCTTTGGTCAGTATTAAGATCACCTTTGTTTATTAACCACTTGCAGACCAGCTGCAGTAGTTTTACTGCAGCAGGTCAGCTCTGTTACTCAAAACAAAGTACATGTATCATAGCTTCGTGTAGCAGTTAGTGTGGGTGCGCATGCACACGCCGATTGGCTACAGGGAGAGCCAATCAGCAGGGCTGGTGGACAGGATGTCCATTGGGCACCAATGATCGCTCCCTGTGGAGACAGAACGACGGTCTGCCGATGTAAACACTATACTGTAAGTATTAGGACACCCGCCTTAACATGCAAATGAACTTTAAAGTGATTGTAAAGTCTCGTTTTAGAAAAAAAAAAAAAAACGACAAACATGTTATACTTACCTCCTTTATGCAGTTGGTATTGCACAGAGTAGGCCGGATCCTCCTCTTCTCGGGTCCCTCGTTGCTGCTCCTGGCCCCTCCCTCCTTTCGAGTGCCCCCACAGCAAGCAGCTTGCTATGGAGGCACCCGAGCAGAGCTGCAGTTTCTTGTGTCCATTCAGACACGGAGCTGCCATTCAGTCGCCCCCTCTCTCCCCCGATTGGCTAACTGACTTTGATTGACAGATTGACAGCCGCAAGAGCCAATGGCGACGCGGCTGTGTCCCAGCCAATCAGAAGGGAGAGTCACGGATGGCCGAGGGACTCATGGACATCGCTGGACAGAGAGGGGGCACAGGTAAGTATTAGGGGGGCTGCAACACCCAGAAGGTTTTTTATCTTAATGCAAATAATTCATTAAGATAAAAAACCTGACTTTGCAACTCCTTTAACCCCTTCACGCTGATGGAACACAAATATGCAGCCTCGGCTTCAGGGGGTTGTCCCGGGGTAATGCCTGCTGCTAGAGGCATCACCCCAGTACTGTTGTTTGGAGTCGGCTTTCTTGTAATGTGGCTCAGCAGCTGCTTGGCTGTCATTACAAGGAGCGGGAAGGGACTACCCCCCCCCTTCCGCCTTCCGCCGCTCGCCCAGGTCTCCCGTCCCACCAGCACATCCAGCTGACTGAAGACCCAAACAATGCCGGATTTTGCTCTGATTGGGTCTCCGATGTAAAAACCTGGAAGCGATGTCATGACATCACTTCTGGGTACTGGCACCTTAGGACACCTTTGAGATGAATTAGAGCGGAGATTGTGAGCCAGACCTTCTCGTCCACATTAGTACCTGACCTCAAAAATGTGCTTCTCCAAGAATGGTCAAGCATAGATACACTCCTAAACCTTGTGGGCAGTCTTCCCAGAAGAGTTGAAGCTGTTATAGCTGCAAAGGGTGGGCCAACTCAATATTGAACCCTACGGACTAAGACTAGGATGCCATTAAAGTTTATGTGCGTGTAAAATCAAGTTTCCCAATACTTTTGGTAATATAGTGTATGTGGAAAAAGAACATTTCTATAGGGTATACGTACATTTTCACATAACTGTACCTGATGTTTGTAAATTGCTTGATGTATTGTGTGTTTGTATATATGGGTTTATATTGTAAAGAGCTGAGAAATCCTGGATAATAATAATAATAATAATATTGGGTTTATTGAGGACTTTTGCCTGGCTTATGCCCTTGCATTTGCTTATATCCTCTATTGGTTAAATGAAGGCTCTTAGGCCGGATTTATAATTTGCATCAACAGATGGTTGCTATTTATATTATAATATGCAATGTACCTAAACGATGGGGGGAGTTGGGCCTAATATTTTTGGTGCAAAGTTTTGCTTACTTTACTTGTAGCTGTATGTGACAGTGTAGGCTCTGTTAGTAAAATTAGGATTTTGTTTGTTAATTCATTGCCCTGACTGCAAAACACAATGCTGCCAAATGTCTTGGAGGTTTTAAACCACTGTTTTTGCATTCAGATGTAATCTTTTTTACTTATCAAATACCTATTGTCATAAACTGACAAAAGAAGCCTTTCACACTCAGAAAACGAACTCTAAGCCGCTCACATCCAGTGACAAAAAAACTGTGAAAATTGTATTAAGAATGATGCAGCATTAAAACACTCCCTACTACCTCTAACATAAACAAAAGCAAAATCAGAAATCTCAGTCACCTTAACCCAGTGGTGACATAACAAACCCCACTTAAGGCCCGTACACACTAGTCAAAATTCGGCCGGGAATTTTCGTCCGACGACCGATCTGCCGATTTTCGGCTTGTTAGTATGATGCTTCCGACAATCGACTCCGACTTTTCGGCCGAAAAATATCTGGTGTGCAGGCTATAAAATTTTTGTCCTCCGTCAAAACACTTCCGATTTTCGTGCAGTCAGTACAGATTTCGACAGGGAAAAATCTCATGAGCAAGACTGGGCATGCTCAGAGAAGAAAGAACACAAAGAAAGCAAACCAACACATGACATCACTTCTGAAGTAGAATTCTGTCGTGTGGGAAAATTCGTGTGCAGTCTAGGCACATTCCAACCAACAGACACCTCTCTGGACAAAAGACGGACGACCGGTCGGCGGAAATTCGTTGCGTGTGTACTAGGCTTAATTCAAAGTGTAATATATCATAACTCAGTACATTCACCATATAACAAAGCGTTGTCTGAATAAAAATAAAATAACTTCAAACAATATTGCATATTTACATATATTGCAATTGTAGCTCCCTCCTAGTGTAGGATGCTATGTAAATTTAGTTTTTAACTCCTTCTGCAATCAAGGGAGCAGTGATAAAACCCTAACTTTTTCAGGGTTTTACAGGCTGGGAGTTTGATTGCTTCCAGAGCTTAGGGAGAGATATGCAAATGACCAGCCTGAATATTTATCATGCTCCAGCCAATCCCTTGAGAGGGGGTTCCAGTAGGGGGCCGGAAAGATGATAACTAGTCTGAAGCACTGGAGAGCTGGGTTCTCTCTCCCCAAGAGACTTCCAGTGTCTGAGGGGCTGCCTCCCTCAGGTAGCCCATGGACTGTGCAGCTATTCTAGAGGCCTCAGTGGTGTCAGGGCTGAGGGCCTGAATGGATCTGCTTAGAAGTTAACTGCATGACCTTATCACAAGGGATCTAGTCTGGAGAAAGACTGTTTCACTTACTCAACCATGTCCGGAGGAAGCTGGAATGTGTGACTTGTGAGTAAAGATCCTGAATTGATCCCAATGATCCCAGTGTTCTCAAAATCACATTGGCTACCAGTAATTGTGCATAGGAGTAAGGTAACAAAATGCCAAAGAAACTTCCCTTGTGGTCTTCAGCCATGAGGCCTTAGACTGCTCAGAAACTTGTCTCATGGTCCCCAGTTGTCAGGTCTTAGCCTGTTCAGAAAATGACCTCTTGGTCTTCAGCTGTGGGGTTTTACACTGTCAAACATTCACATTTACTCAAGGAGAAGAATATTCTCTAATTGCTATGTGCAAATACGTTTTGGTGTATCCCATGCCCTAACCTCTCCTGTTAAATTTTCTTCAAGCAATACATTTTTAAAAAGACATCCCCTAGACTTGGAGCCGGTGTGAATGGACTGGTGCTTGCAGTGGTGGGCAGCCTCTGTACTATCAGGGAAGAACTGGTAATACTGTACTAGCAGCCCCTATGGTGGTAGCACTACATAACAATTGTCATTCAAGTGTCCAAACAATTAAATGTTCAATGTAAAAGTGTGTGTGGTACATCTCCGCATAAAATATTGCAGGTATTCAGAACCTTCGCAAATTACTGTGCATATCATACATTCTCTCTACTGTGAAAATGCACTCACCTTTTAAATTTAATGTGAACTAAGGCAGACCATAGATAATTAATTCTCTTTCCTTCAACCAGCGGTTTTAACGAAAGAAAATTAATGGATTCCCCCATCCACTCATTTAAGGTGGATGGGGAAATCCCTCCCGCATAGTTATTGTACACTTATCAGCACCACCAGCTGCTGCTGGGGGCACTGATTGAGCAAACATTTTCGACCATGCTGGTTGTACAGAAGTCCATCGAGAGATTGTCTTCTGTACAACAAGCCTTCCCATAGATTGAAGTTTGGCTGCTCCCTGCAGAATCAACTGAATTTTAATTCATCTAAGTCCCTTTTTTAAGTTTTTTATTATTTTTTTTTTTTTTTACATGTAACTATATAATTTGATAGCTAAAGCTTTCTCTTAGCAACAGAGCACTGCTAATGCTTCTCTGCCTCCATTATATTCTGGCTTGCAGCTGTTTAGATACAGCAACCCATCTGAGACGATGATGCAAATTCAACAGGAAGTGGAAAAGCCTGGATGTAGGAAGGTTGCTATGAAGAACCCCAAACTCCCTGCTGCCAGTATTATGGAGATTGCTCCTCCTTGTGCCTGGGAATAAGTTCACCACATTGGTGGTCATGTGTTCTGCCCCTTTGCACCTAGCCAAAGGCCCGCTACTGTAACCTACTTTCATACACATATGGTCTTTGGGGGGGAGCTCCTTCCCCCAGGGCAGCCTCATAGTCCAAAGGAGGCCCTCTCTAGTTCTCTTTGCCAAACTTAACCACTTAAGCCCCGGAGGATTTGGCTGCTAAAAGACCAGGGGGCATTTTGCGATTTGGCACTGCGTGACTTTAACGGACAATTGCGACGCTGTACCTAAATGAATTTGACGTCCTTTTTTTCCCACAAACAGAGCTTTCTTTTGGTGGTATTTGATCACCTGTGCGATTTTTTGATCATGGGCTATAAACAAAAAAAGAGCATCAATTTTGCAAAAATAACAATATTTTTCACATTTTTTTATATGAAATTCCCCCCCCAAAAAAAGTAAAAATCTAAATTTTTTAACATTTTCGGCCAATTTGTTTTATGGTAGCAAAAAATCGCAAAAAGCGTATTTTGATTGGTTTGCGCAAAAGTTATCGCGTTTACTAACAAAGGGAAAGATTTTTGTCATTTTTGTTGTTTTTTTTTTAACGCGTAATGGCGGCGATATGCAATTTTTTTTGCGGGACTGCAACATTGCGGCGGACAGATCGGACCCTTGACTGACATTTTTGACACTTTTGGGGTTACCAGTGACATTTCTACAGTAATCAGTGCTATATATATGCACTGTTACTGTAAAATTACACTGGCAGTGAAGGGGTTAACTTTATTTGAGAGGGAGGAGCTGTGTGTGTCCCTAGGGGCGTGATTCTAACTGTGATTGGCTGTGGCTTGAGCTGTAGGAACAATGATCGACGGTCCTACATAGTAGAACCGTATGATCATTGTTTCTACACAGGGGAGAATGACAGGCGGCTTGTTTACACTAGCCGTCTGACTTTCTCCCTCTCCCCCGACGATCGCTGAGTGACCGACGGACATCGGGTCCGCGCGCTCGCTCCCCAGAGCCTCACAGGCTAGTGACGTACCGATACGTCACTCTGCCTGTGAGGGGCTGACTGCCGCAGTATATGTACTTGCGGCAGTCGGCAAGTGATTAAGCAAAGCCAGGGCAGCCATCAGAGATTTTGGGGCCCCTTACACAGCTTTAGGCCTGGGCCCCTCCGGGCCTGACAACCAATATTTTCCAGGAGCCGCCCACTGGCCATCCCACCAAGTCCTTCAGTGCACACACTTTTATTTTAACACTGTTATAACTTAATATATGAAAATGAATCCAAACCAGCAAAGATACAGCACCAACTATTCAGCAAAGAGGCATCCCAATCCAGCAAAGAGATGGCCTCAAATATTCAACAAAGAGACATCCCAATCCAACAAAGAGACATCCCTTCCACTGCATCTGCTTACTCTGCGGCCGCCCTGGTTTAGCAATTCTAGTTACTACAACAGAGCTCAATCTCCTTGGTTGGGGCCTGGGCGGCCGGGCCCCTCAGAATCCCGGGGCCCCCTACAAGTGTATGGGCTGTCCCCCCCTGATGGCAGCCCTGAGCAAAGCATTAGCCAAATTATCCCAGCCAAACTCATAAGCCTAATCCTCCACACCCCTGATGCCAAACCTCTTAGAGTCTGCAAAAGACTTGAGACTGGGGCAGAGGTTCACCCTCCAGCAGGACAATCATCCTAAACATACAGTCAAAGCTACAATAAAATGGTTTAGATCAAAGCATATTCATGTGTTAGAATGTCCCAGTCAAAGTCCAGTTCTAAATCCAATTAGGAATTTATGGCAAGACTTGAAAATGGCTGTTCACAGTCGCTCTCCATCCAATCTGACAGAGCTTGAGCAATTTTTCAAAGAAGAATGGCAAAAATGTCACTCTCTAGATGTGCAAAGCTGGTAGAGACATCCCCAAAACAACTTACAGCTGTAATTGCAGCGAAAGGTGGTTTTACAAAGTATTGACTTAGGGGGGCTGAATAGAAATGCACGCCACACTTTTCACATATTTATTTGTAAAAAGTTTTGAAAACCATTTATCATTTTCCTTCCACTTCATAATTATGTGCCACTTTGTTTTGGTCTATCACATAAAATCCCAATAAAATACATTTACATTTTTGGTTGTAACATGGCAAAATGTGGAAAATGTTAAGGGGTACGAATACTTTTTCAAGGCACTGTATTAGTAATGACAGAAGGAAATAATGCCCAATGCAATTTTCTAGCACCACCCACCTGACCTCACATAGCTATCCAAGGGCCAACATTGCTGCTTTTATGTTGTGATTATTATATGGGTCTGAACTGAGCTAATGATGTGCTGGTGATGTTTTGTAGATTTTGGACACTACTCTAGTAGTGTTTGGAGTCCACCATATCATTTGTATATTCCTAGTCTGCGATCGTTTGCTGGATTGGGGACAGGTGAGTATAAGACGAGGAGGGAGACAGGGGGGAGGGAGACAGGGGGGGAGGGGGGATTATGATGTTAGGCAAGAGAGAATTAACATTTTTAGTGAAAAGAAATAGGGTGAACGGGGCTGGATTTAGTATTAAAAACAGTATGTATGTGCCAAAAGGTGAAATAGGCAAGAAGGCACCTTTACCCAGTATAGCTACTGGTCACTCTTTTTTTGATAGAGAATAAAATCTCATGTCAGGTATGCATGCCTCTTACAATATTCTAAACTATTTGAGAACAAGGAAAGCATATAAAATGTTCTAGGTGATTGTAACAGAGGGGTAGTGTTTAGGGGACCAAAGGTTGTGTACTTACACGTTCCAGTGATGAAATTCCAGCTCTGCAGGGGATAAATTGGAATCAAACGTCTAATGGATGCCCTCATACCCAGGATAGCATAAGTTTTTAAAATACATTATTTAGGTCGTTTTATACCTCCAAATTACATATTTTTCACAATAGAAGATCATTTTCTATTTGTCATTACTCTGCTTGAAGTCTGCCTGGTCAACAGGGTTTTTACATGAGGCTGCCATTACACATTTTGAGATGTAAACTACTAAATAGTTTAATGTATGCTTTTTATTGTTATAGCAATCAAACTATTTATTGTTTAAACAATTGGACAATAAATAAGGTTAGCTCACTGATCTGCAAGACAGGTTATAATAAAAATAAGAAACACAACCCTTGCTGAAACAAGGTAGCGAATACTGCAATAATCATCTCCTCTTTGATGCTGTCCCTCACAGACTCACTTCTCTGAGGTCCCGTGACACTGCCAAGGACCCAACCTTTGGGGATATGACATAAAATGTGTCCAAGGCTCAAAAAAGAATGCTGCCAAGAACAGTGTTAAGTTACGTGCGCTGAATTAGTGACTGCCCACTGCCTAAGGAAAAAGAGGACGAGAACTTGTGATGGTTTTAAAAATAAAGCCAGTGGTGGGATGGGAGAGGGGCCAAACGCCTGAAGTTGGGCTTTAAAAACATACATTATATTGTCAAAAGTATTTGGGGTGGAGGAACCTGACCAATAGAACACCTTTGAGATTAATTAGAGCGGATTCTGAGAGCCAGGCCTGCTCTCCAACATCAGTGCCTGACCTCACAAATGCGCTTCTGGAAGAATGGTCAAACATTTCCATAGACACACTCCTAAACCTTGTGGACAGCCTTCCCAGAAGAGTAAAAGCTGGTATAGCTGCAAAGGAAGGGCCAACTTAAAATTGAACCCTACGGACTAATGGGGGGCCGTTAAAGTTTATGTGCCTGTAAATGCAGGTGTCCCAATACTTTTTACAATATAGTGTATGGTTCAGTTTAAATCCTAACAAACAGAAGTATGACTACATGCAACTACAAATATATTATCAATTGACCATTTGCATGCTAACATATGCCCAGGGTAGGATTGGGAACCTTTGGCCTGGGGGACAAACACAACCAAAAAGCCCTTTCATGGTAGAGAGTGGGCTAAAGAAAGTGTACCAAAATTGGCAATGATGCAGCTTTTGGTGCTCCTGAAGGCCATGGTTTATTGAGACACATTTTATTACATCTTCCAGCATCAGCTTCCTTTGTGGCTCTTGTTATATGTTACATGAAATCTCGGCCAGGTGCTGTGATTGTGGGCCTTAGCGGAGAGCAGGTAGCTATATAATATTCAGCAGTTGTCACTGCTACAGTAAATTTCCGAAGTTCTTCTTTTGGGGAAGTTCTTCTACTCAAGGCTACCAGCCACTTTCTTACTTGAACTCGCCCTGAGGACAAATGCCTCCCTTTCCCCAATCTTATTCCTCCCATGCATATGCCTAAATGTTTTCTCTTAGTAGAATTTTGTAATCAAAATATCTGCAAATCTTGACATTTAAAACTAAAATATTAAATACAAAAGGAATAAACAGTGATTCATTAGCATCCAAAATGGCTCCCTTCCCAAAGTTAACATGTTTTTCTTTACCATGATAAGTGATGAAAGGTTTTCGTCATACATGAACAGAAAATGCATGGGGGATGTTGGATACAGGCAGACAACTTTTCCTCTGGTGCTTTGTGGTTGAATCTGCTGCCAATGATGCAGCTGGTTACAAGATAAGAATTTTGTTGAATTCCCAAAGTTCCTGAAAGGAACAAGCAATTGTCCTGAGGTTTTCTTGGATCAAGTGTAGAAAATACGGAAATCAAAAGATACAGTTTGTGGGAACAAAAAAAAAATTATAACAAAAATACATGTTTAACATAAACAGGACTTTTTCAGTAGTGAATTAGATTGAGAAAATATACACATTTGTGAAATTCCTAAGCCTATAGCATGAGAACAGGCAATGGCCCTGCTTCTGAGGACATGTTTTACAGACAAATAAAAGCTGTAGTCAGTGGCGTAACATGGGGTGGGTGGGCAGAAGGTGGGTCGCCCCGGGCGCAACATTTAGAGGGGCGCAGAAATTAATTCCATGCCGTCCCGTGTCCCACGATGTGACTGTCCAATTGCCGTGTCCATTTATGGTGTCGGGTGCCCAGTGCTATGCTGCTGCCGCGCCCTCTTCACCCCTAAGAAGGGAAGTCAACTACGTCTAGCAAAGAGGGGAGAAGGAGAAGGCACACAGCTCACACGGACTCTCCACTAGTCCAGTCCCAGGCCCGGATCTCTGAGAACATCGGGCGGTGTGCGGGGGAGGTGATCGGATCACTGCTTCTGTCCCAGAGGGAGTATTGGGCAGTATGCGGCACAGTTCCCATACTGGATGGAGTACGGAGAGGAACCTGATCTCTGCTGAACTCCCTGTATATAGTGTAGATGTCATATGAATGGTCTATGTAAAGCGACAAGGAGCAGGGACAGCCTGAGTCTCATCCCTGGGGGACCAATCAGAACTAGACCAATCTCTTTATAGAATTGTGTGATATCTCAGATCTACATTATCTTCTGTGTGTGTACAGTATATGAGGATCAGATATATAGAGAGCGATCAATGATCAGAGCAGCACATGTACAGTATATACAGTATCTGACAAAAGTGAGTACACCCCTCACATTTTTGTAAATATTTCATTATATCTTTTCATGTGACAACACTGAAGAAATTACACTTTGCTACAATATAAAGTAGTGAGTGTACAGCTTGTATAACAGTGTAAATTTTCTGTCCCCTCAAAATAAATTAACACACAGCTTTTAATGTCTTAATCACTGGCAACAAAAGTGGGGCCCAAAGTGTCAATATTATCATACCATTATTTTCCAGCACTGCCTTAACCCTCTTGGGAACGGAGTTCACCAGAGAGTCACAGGTTGCCACTGGAGTCCTCTTCCACTTCTCCATGATGACATCACAGAGCTGGTGGATGTTAGAGACCTTGCGCTCCTCTACCTTCCGTTTAAAGATGCCCCACAGATGCTCAATAGGGTTTAGGTCTGGAGACATGCTTGGTCAGTCCATCACCTTCTTAAGCTAGGCAGTGGTCGTCCTGGAGGTGTGTTTGGGGTCGTTATCATGTTGGAGTACTGCCCTGCAGCCCAGTCTCTGAAGGGAGGGGATCATGCTCTGCTTCAGTATGTCACAGTAAATGTTGGCATTCATGGTTCCCTCAATGAACTGTAGCTCCCCAGTGACAGCAGCACTCATGCAGCCCCAGACCATGACACTCCCACCACCATGCTTGACTGTAGGGAAGACTTTGTACTCCTCATCTGGTTGCCGCCACACAACCTTGACACAATCTGAACCAAATACCTTTATAATGGTCTCATCAGACCACAGGACATGGTTCCAGTAATCCATGCCCTTAGTCTGCTTTTCTTCAGCAAACTGTTTGCGGGCTTTCTTGTGCATCATCTTTGGAAGAGGCTTCCTTCTGGGATGACCGCCATGCAGACCAATTTGATGCAGTGTGCGGCGTATGGTCTGAGCACTGACAGGCTGACCCCCCACCCCTTCAACCTCTGCAGCAATGCTTGCAGCACTCATACATCCATTTCCCAAAAACAACCTCTAGATATGTGGCTAAGAACGTTTACTCAACATCTTTGTTCAACCATAGCGAGGCCTGTTCTGAGTGGAACTTGTCCTGGTAAACCGCTGTATGGTCTTGGCCACTGTGCTGCAGCTCAGTTTCAGGGTCTTGGCAATCTTCTTATAGCCTAGGTCATCTTTATGTACGGCAACAATTTTTTTTTTTCATATCCTCAGAGAGTTCTTTGCCATGAGGTGCCATGTTGAACTTCCAGTGACCAGTATGAGAGTGAGAGAGTTAACACAAAATTTAACACACCTGCTCCCCATTCACACCTGAGACCTTGTAACACTAATGAACTGGGGAGGAAAAATGGCTCAATGGGTCAAATTTGGACATTTTCACTTAGGGGTGTACTCACTTTTGTTGCCAGCGGTTTAGACATTAATGGCTGTGTGTTGAGTGACTGTGAGGAGACAGCAAATTTACACTGTTATACAAGCTGTACACTCACTACTTTACATTGTAGCAAAGTGTCATTTCTTCAGTGTTGTCACATGAAAAGATATAATAAAATATTAACAAAAATGTGAGGGGTGTACTCACTTTTGTGAAATACTGTATATAAAGATCCACTCTGCTCTGATCATTGATACCTTCAGAGTTTACTAATATTACCTTTATTGTTGTGTATAAACACATTTCATATATAGTGTACATACCCAAACATACTGTACATCTCACATTTTTATGTGTGTATATAAGATATATATATATATATATACAGTATATATATACACTCAGCCGGCCACTTTATTGGTTACACCTTGCTAGTAGCAGGTTGGACCTCCTTTTGCCTGTAGAACAGCCTTAATTCTTCATAGCATTGATTCAACAGGGTGTTCGAAACATTCCTCATTTGCTCCATATTGACATGATAGGATCACGCAGTTGCTGCAAATTTGTCGGCTGCACATCCATAATGCGAATCTCCCATTCCACCACATCCCAAAGGTGCTCTATTGGATTGAGATCTGGTGATTGTGGAGGCCATTGGAGTACAGTGACCTCATTGTCATGTCCAAGAATCCTAGTTTGAGATGATTTGAGCGTTGTGACATGCTGAATTATCCTGCTGGAAGGAGCCATCAGAAGATGGGGACACTGTAGTCATAAAGGGATGGACATGGTCAGCAACAATACTCAGGTAGGCTGTGGTGTATAAACGATGCTCAATTGGTACTAAGGGACCAAAGTGTGCCAAGAAAATATCCCCCACAGCATTACACCACCACCAGCCTAAACCATTGATGCAAGACAGGATGGATCCATGCTTTCATGTTGTTTACTCCAAATTCTGACCCTACCATCTGAATGCCATAGTTAAAATCGAGACTCGTCAGACAAGACAATGTTTTTTAAATCTTCTGTTGTACAATTTTGGTGACCTTATGAGAATTGTAGCTTCAGTTTCCTGTTCTTAGCTGACAGGAGTGGCACCCGGTGTGGTCTTCTGCTGCTGTAGCTCATCTGCTTCAAGGTTGGATGTGTTGTGCATTCAGAGATGGTATTCTGTATACCTTGGTTGTAAGGAGTAGTTATTTGAGCTACTGTTGTCTTTCTACCATCTCAAACCAGTCTGCCCATTCTCCTCTGTTATCAACAAGGCATTTTCATCAACACAACTGCCGCTCACTGGATATTTTTTATTTTCGGATCATTCTCTGTAATCCCTACAGATGGTTGTGTGTGAAAATCCAAGCTTTCCAACAGTTTTTGAAATACTCAGCTGTCTGGCACCAACTACCATGCCACGTTCAAAGTCACTTAAATCCCCTTTCTTCCCCATTATGATGCTTGGTTTGAATTTTATCAAGTCATCTTCACTACGTTTAGATGCCTAAATGCATTGAGTTGCTGCCATGTGATTGGCTGATTAGCAATTTTGTGTTACCAAGGTGTACCTAATAAAGTGGCCGGTGAGTGTGTATGTGTGTATATTTATATATAGCGAATATTAGCAAAATCAAAACATATCAATGATTAAGCAAAACAGAGCTCTCTCTGTCCTCTCTCCCCTCTCTCCTCTCTCTCTCTCTCCTTCTCTCCTCTCTCTCCCCCTCTCTATCTCATCTCTCGCTCTCCCCTCTTTCTCACCCTCTCTCTCCTCTCTCCCCCCCTCTCTCTCTATCCTCTTTTTCCCCCCTCCCCCCCTCCCTCTCTCCCCCTCTCTCTCTCGCCCCTCTTTATCACCTTCTCTCTCTCCCCTCTCTCTCCCCTCTCCCCCCTCTCCCCCCTCTCTCTCTCTCTCGCACCTCTTTCTCACCTTCTCTCTCTCCCCTCTCTCTCCCCTCTCCCCCCTCTCCCCCCTCTCTCCCCCCTCTCTCTCTCTCTCTCTCGCACCTCTTTCTCACCTTCTCTCTCTCCCCTCTCTCTCTCCTCTCTCTCCTCTTCCCGCCCCCCTCTCCCCCCTCTCTCCCCCCTCTCTCTCACCCCCTGCTCTCTCTCTCCTCCCTTTCCCTCTCTCTCCCCCTCGTCTCTCTCCCCGCTCTCTCTCTCATCTCTCTCTCCTCTCTCTCCCCCCATGTCTCTCCTCTCTCTCCCCCCTCTCTCATCTCTCTCTCCTCTCTCTGCTCCCTCTATCTCTCTCCCCAATGTCTCTCTCTCTCTCTCCCCCCTCTCTCTCTCTCTGCCCCCTCTCTCTCTCCCCCCTCTCTCTATCTCATCTCTCTCTCCCCTCTTTCTCCCCCCCCCCATCTCTCTCCCCCTCTCTCCTCTCTCCCCCCCCTCTCTCTCCTTTTTCTCCCCGCTCTCCCCCCTCCCTCTCTCCTCCCTCTCTCTCGCCCCTCTCTCTTTTTCCTCCCTTTCCTTCTCTCTCCTCTCTCTTTCCCCCCTCTCTCTCATCTTTCTCTCCCCTCTCTCTCCTCTCTCTCCCCCCTCTCTCATCTCTCTCTCCTCTCTCTGCTCCCTCTATCTCTCTCCCCAATGTGTCTCTCTCTCCCCCCTCTCTCTCTCTCTCTGCCCCCTCTCTCTCCCCCCTCTCTCTATCTCATCTCTCTCTCCCCTCTTTCTCCCCCTCTCTCTCCCCCTCTCTCTCTCCTTTTTCTCCCCCCTCCCTCTCTCCCCCCTCTCTCTCGCCCCCTCTCTCTTTCTCCTCCCTTTACTTCTCTCTCCTCTCTCTCTCCCCCCTCTCTCTCATCTTTCTCTCCCCTCTCTCTCTTCTCTCTCCCCCATGTCTCTCCTCTCTCTCCCCCCTCTCTCATTTCTCTCTCCTCTCTCTGCTCCCTCTATCTCTCTCCCCAATGTCTCTCTCTCTCTCTCTCCCCCCCTCTCTCTCTCTGCCCCCTCTCTCTCTCCCCCCTCTCTCTATCTCATCTCTCTCTCCCCTCTTTCTCCCCCCTCTCTCTCCCCCTCTCTCCTCTCTCCCCCCTATCTCTCTCCTTTTTCTCCCCCTCTCTCCCCCCCTCTCGCCCCCTCTCTCTTTCTCCTCCCTTTCCTTCTCTCCCCTCTCTCTCTCCCCCTCTCTCTCCTCTTTCTCCCCCTCTCTCATCTCTCTCTCTCTCGCCCCCCTCTCTCTTTCTCCTCCCTTTACTTCTCTCTCCTCTCTCTCTCCCCCCTCTCTCTCATCTTTCTCTCCCCTCTCTCTCTTCTCTCTCCCCCCATGTCTCTCCTCTCTCTCCCCCCTCTCTCATTTCTCTCTCCTCTCTCTGCTCCCTCTATCTCTCTCCCCAATGTCTCTCTCTCTCTCCCCCCCTCTCTCTCTCTCTGCCCCCTCTCTCTCTCCCCCCCTCTCTCTATCTCATCTCTCTCTCCCCTCTTTCTCCCCCCTCTCTCTCCCCCTCTCTCCTCTCTCCCCCCTATCTCTCTCCTTTTTCTCCCCCCTCTCTCCCCCCCTCTCCCCCCCCCTCGCCCCCTCTCTCTTTCTCCTCCCTTTCCTTCTCTCTCCTCTCTCTCTCCCCCCTCTCTCTCCTCTTTCTCCCCCTCTCTCATCTCTCTCTCTCCCTCCTCTCTCTCGTCTCTCTCTCCTTTCTCTCTCTCTCTCCTTTCTCTCTCTCTCTCTAATCTCTCTCTCATCTTTCTCTCCTCTCTCTCTCTCATCACTTTCTCTCCTCTCTCTCTCATTTCTCTCTCTCCTATCTGTCTCTCTCTCTCTCCTCTCACTTGTTTGGTGTATTCTGTTGGCTTCACCACCCAACATAGCCAGAGTTAACCAGACTGGCAGAAGGTCATCTCACATCTATTGTATAATATTATGCACATGGTGGGTATTTTTACCAGTGTGGAAGAAGGAAATCACAAAGGTTTAAAGCAAAAGGATGAGCAATTATTAAATTAGTTACATATGAAAAACACAGTTACATAATAGAAGTAAAACAATTAGTTGTGGCACGGCACTGCACTCTGCACTGATGATCAACAAGCAGGGCCATCCTGAAGCATGAGCAGCCCTGGGCACTGGGGGCCCAATGATAAACTTGCATAACATCACACTTGCCAACTGTCCCGGATTTGCCTATCAGTGCCCATCAGTGCCGCCTCATCAGTGCACATCAGTGAAGGAGAAAAATTACATATTTACAAAATTTACTGACAGAAACTAAGAAAAACATTTAGTTTTTTTCAAATTTTTGATCTTTTTTTCTTTTTTTGTGTTTGTTTTTTTCTTTTTTAGGAAAAAACCCGGTGATGATTAAATACCGCCAAAAGAAAGCTCTATTTGTTTGAAAAAAATAATAAAAATGTAATTTGGGTACAGCATTGCATGACCATGCAATTGTCATTAAAGTGTGACAGCACTGTAAGCTGGAAATTGGCCTGGGCAGGAAGAGGGTGAAAGTGCCCAGTTTTGAAGTGGTTAAAATATTGGCTTCTTTGCTTCTTACTCATGGCCAAGGGAGGATTTTGGACACTTTCAGTCCTCTGCTGATGGACACTATGAACCCAGAACTGTGCTGCAGAACCCGCATGCTAAATAAATAAATAAATAAATACAAACTATGCATAAAAAAAAAAAAAAAAAGGAAATTTGAAATCAGGAAAAGGGAAAAATAAACAAACAAACAAACAAAAAAAACAAGAATGACTGATGTCCGGATGATTGTCAGTTTGTCACTCCAGAAACATGACTAACAACTGGAAAATGGGTAAATCATCACAGAGAACTCCAAATAAGCTATAAATTAGCGCACAGGCTGAAATTGTAGCATGAAATAGTGGAAAGCGCATTGCCAGTGTAAAGTGTACGGAAAATGAACATCCTTCAAGTTGATGACTGCATGCATAAATAACTGAACGCCGGGTGCCAGAAGTGATAGTTGCTGTACGTTTCATGTGTACGCCATACTTCAGCCATCATAGTGCTAAGTGAAAGATTGCTGAGTGCTAATGGTCTTCTTCCTTATGACGGATGAAGTTGTATTTCATCTATGGGGAGATGGTTTATTATAGCTGGAATTGGGAATAGAGAATGAATCATTTTACATCATTTGCGTTTGGCAGTGGCTAGGCGTGCAGCACCATAGTTTATAGTTCTAAATGAAATAAAAGTGAAATTGCAATAACCTTGCTGTATGTACTTATACTTCAAATGTCCGGAAGCAGTGGTAATAACACAGTACTGTATTAAAGTGTTTGTAAAGCCTGACAATAAACTTCTCCTATTTGTTCCCTTTCCCTCTGTTAAACATACAATAAAATAGTTGTTATGTCTATTTGATCAGTGCAAAAATAACTCTTGTATATAATAACCATTGATTCTTCTAGAAATCTTATGTGCTGATAACTTCTACCTGAGCTGACTCTTATCAGTAAGTACTATTCACAGTTCTCTCTTTTTGTGCTACAGAGCATCCCCCCCTATGTTATGGAAAAGACAAAAGGGTCAAGAGTTCTGTAGTCCTGCCTTAGGGTGACAACACTGCTCCTCCATAGATTCATTATGGCGAGTGAACGTTGTCATCCTAGGACAGATTACATACATAGTTACAAAGCTAGTCTGGTTTGTAGACACATGTCCATCTAATTCCTTTTTAACCAATGACACCACCAAGCTCTTAATTCACGCCTTGGTTATCTCTCGCCTCGACTATTGCAACTCCCTCCTCATTGGATTACCCTTACATAGATTATCCCCCCTTCAATCCATAATGAATGCAGCTGCAAGACTTATCCACCTTACCAACCGTTCAGTGTCCTCCAACCCTCTCTGCCAATCCCTTCATTGGCTTCCACTCACCCAACGAATAAAATTCAAAGTGCTAACAACAGTTTACAAAGCCATCCACAACTCTGCCCCCAGCTACATCACTAACCTGATCTCAAAATATCAACCTAGCCGCTCTCTTCGGTCCTCCCAAGACCTCCTGCTCTCTAGCTCCCTTGTCACCTCTTCCCATGCTCGCCTCCAGGATTTCTCCAGAGCTTCTCCCATTCTTTGGAACTCTCTACCCCAATCTGTCTGACTGTCCCCTAATCTATCCATCTTTAGACGATCCCTGAAAACCCTTCTCTTTAAAGAAGCCTACCCGGCTACTAACTAATAACGCTGTTTCTCTTGCTCCATCAGCGCATCCCCCACAGCTATTGCCTTTTGTATCAATTGACCCTCCCTTTTAGATTGTAAGCTCTAACGAGCAGGGCCCTCTGATTCCTTTTGTTCCAAATTGTAGTGTAACTGTAATGTCTGCCCTCATTTTGTTAAGCGCTGCGCAAACTGTTGGCGCTATATAAATCCTGTATAATAATAATAATAATAATAATTCAACAATAAAAGGGAAAAAAAAATGTCATACAATCCTATATACATAATCCTATACTCACAGTTGATTCCAGAGAAAGGCAAAAAATCCCCAGCAAAGCATGATCCAATTTGCTCCAGCAGGGGAAAAAATTCCTTCTCGATCCCCCGAGAGGTAATCCAAGATTCCTTGGATTGTATTTGATTTATTAAAGGCACACAGATTTTGCACATGCAGCTGCTCTCTATTTCACTAAAGGTTCATGAATGAGGTGAAATTTTGCTGATTTGCATCATCCAATCATGTGCAAGTGTAGCACCCTCCTAGGTAGGTGCTAGAGAGAGAGAGTATCATTTTGGAGTCTTTCTGTTTATCAGAAGGATTGCAGGTAAATCTATATTGTTCTCTGTCTACCAGAGAGCAGGATCTGCTAGTGAAGTCTGCTCATTGAACTCAGGTGCAACTCAGTTTGTCTGAAGTGTTTCACACTGGTCCAATAGGGGGGCATATTGGACAGTGGGAGGAAACCTGACAAATGAGTACACAGGCTTTTAGTACAGCCCTGGTGATTGGCAGAGGAAAGTGCCTCGGCGTATGCTGGGATACTGAATAAAAATGCCAAGAGCACAAGTAATCGGGGGCCTTTCAGCTGAAGAGCGGAGTCCCGGAGAGAAAGGGCGGCCGTCTCCTCCTCTGTAGCAGTTGCCATGCGGCCTCAGGTGGTCGACCTGAGGGTCTAAATAGCTAGAGAGGAACTGAACTCTGAGATCCTGAAAAGCTGACTGGAAGGGAGACACAGGAAGGATCTGATTCTGCATACAAAAATGAAACCTAAAAGAGGAACCTGTGTGCAATTCATAAATGAAAAAAAAAAACAAACAAACAAAACTAAAAGATGAACCTGTGTACAATTCCTTGCTCCTCATATGTCATCGGTGTTCGCCCAAGCGGCTACCTCTTCCGCCTTTCCCAAGGAAATGCTGCAAGCCTACGTAATAACCATTCCCAAACCATGGAAAGAGCCAACTACGCCAGCTAATTTTAGACCCATATCCCTTTTAAGTTCAGACGTCAAAGTCTATGCAAAATTCTTGCCCTTAGATTATCAGACATTATCCCACTCCTGATCAAGAAGGGTTTGTAAAGGGGAGGCAGCTCTCGGACGCAACCCGAAGAATTCTGAATGTGATACATTGTGCAGAGACCTCCCGGACGCCTTCTCTGCTGTTATCCTTAGACGCAGAGAAGGCATTCGATAGTGTAGAATGGCATTACATGGACATGGTGTTATCCTGATTCGAGTTTTGTGGAGAAATTAAGTCTGCTATAATGGCCCTGTATTCTTGCCCGTCAGCCAGGGTGTACACATCTGGTCTCCTCTCTAAATCCTTCCTAATTTCTAATGGCACCCACCAAGGATGTCCACTCTCGCCCACTATTTTCGACCTCATGATTGAGCCACTGGTCGAGTCCATTTGCAAACACCCCTCAATATCTGGTTTCAAGATCGGGGAGGAGAACCATGTGGTAAGCCTTTTTGCTCATGACGTGGTCCTCCTCCTGACTGAACCAGAAAAGTCCCTACCTGCAGTGACCAATTTACTTAACGATTTTAGTTCCATATCCTATTATAAAATTAATTATTCTAAATCTCTTATTCTTGACTTGGGAATGGCCCCTAAAGTGATTTATAAGCTTCAGTCTTCTTACCCATTCACATGGACGAAGGACGGAATCCCCTATTTGGGGATCACATTAACCCCCAAATTACGCCTAATGGCCCGTGCAAACTACAAACCTTTGATAATTAATATTCATTCACAACTGAAAAACATGACACGCTCTACTATATCAAGGGTAGGTAGAATTGCGGCATACAAAATGTCTATCCTTCCACAGATTCTGTACTTCTTTAGGGTCCTTCCCATTCCCATCCCAAAAAAGTACGACCCTCACAAAATTATTAACCCAATTAATTTGGCTACACAAAAAACCGAGGTGCGCAAGGAAACACCTTATTGCTCACAAACAAACAGGGGGTATGAGGCTTACGGATCTGCATGACTATACACTAGCAGCCATTATAGAACAACTAGGATACTGGTTTAAGCGATCCGATAGACCTTGAAGGGTAGATATAGAGACATCACTATGCAATGCTTCAGATCTGGCATCAGTTCTATATATGGATCATTTAGCCCCTGGAAATACTTCCTCTCTTTCTCCACCCATGGAAGCTTCTGTAATAGCATGGTGCCATGTTATGAATGGAGCAAATAGGGAGCCCCCTTTCGATATTCCTCCTAAACCTATACAAAATTTGGAATCCAGAATCCCCTTTCTATATACTAAACCTCTACTCAGCTATGGAATCAAATATGTTCAAGATTTTTACACAGATGGTCATCCCCGTAAGTGGTCTGACATACAGGGTCATTTTTCCCTCCCTCCCAAACTATATTTTATTTGCTTTCGCATCTCACACTATCTGTCAAAATACCCCTTACCTGTTTTATACGTTTTTCCTTCTATTTGGGCTTTCCTCACGGCTCCAACACATAGGAAAGGTGGAATCTCTCTTATTTATAATGCTCTCCAATATAAATCAGAATTCCAACTTTCAGTGGCTATTCAGAAATGGAACAAAGATCTGGACACGTCACATTCATTGCCAGATTGGCAGAGGGCAATTCAATCTAACTATCGCTTTTCTAAATGTTTGGGACATTGGGAAACGATGCTTAAATTGCTTCACAGATGGCAATATACGCCTTACAAACTCGCCAAGTTTTCGCCCCATCATTCTGACCAATGTTGGATACAGTGCGGACAGGTGGGAAATCTAACCCATACTGTATTATGTGGGAATGTCCATGTCTAACGGGATACTGGAAGTTTACCTTTCAAATGATCTCCTCCATAACAGGGATTATACAAAATCCCTCAATGGGACTGGCCCTACTTAATCTTGGGATCGATAAATTTCCATTATCTATGAGACAAGTTGTGTGTCACATACTATTAGCGGCACGCCACAACATTCTAGTCAATTGGGGCACTCAAAACTCACTTAATATATCTGATGTCAAACTAGCGGTTAACCGCAATCACCTGTTTGAACGCCTACTAGCTATTAATCAGGGTTCGTGTGCAGCCTTCGATAACAGATGGAAAATATGGACTGACTTTAGAGGGTAACACAACTGACTGATTATTTCACTATCCACTAGAGGTGGGCACTTCGTCATGGTGGGGACTGGTCGGGATACCGATGTTCCCTCTCCTCTTGCACAGTTAGTTCCCGTTGGGAGAGGAGGGGACATCAGAGGAACGACCGGTGCACCGCCTCCCAATTCTAAGAGATATTATCTTTTTTTTAGTCTATGAGACTCTTCTACCACGTTCCTCATCTTAATATTAGTTTTTGACATAGTTTCTGACTGTATGGAGATACTGTAATACATTTGATAATTTTATCCTGTGTATTTTTATTTTTGTTTCATCAGTGCATGTTGCACCATATTGAAATTGTCATGTTCTTTGATTTCTGTTTTTTTTTTCTCGTTTGTCTATGTAAAACCAAATAAAAATGTATTGTGTACAATTTTTAAATATCAATAAAAAACCTAAAATAAAAACTGTGTACAATTTATAAATAACAAAAATACCTAAAAGATGAACCTGTGTGCAATTCATAAATAACAAAATAACCTAAAATATGAACCTATGTATAATTCAAACATAAATAGCATAAAATCGAATAGATGAACCTGTGTGCAATTCACAAATAACCAAAATACCTATAAAAAGAACCTGTGTACAATTCCTAAATAACAAAACAAAAAAAAAACCCCTAAAAGATGAACCTGTGTAGAATTCATAAATAACATAAAAATCCCCTTCAAAGAGGAACCTATGTACAATACATACATAAATAAAAATAAAAAAAAAACCTAATAGATAAATCTTTGTACGTATCCTAAATAACACAAAAAAGCCCCTAAAAGATGAACCTGTGTACAATTCATAAATATCAATTAAAAAAACCTAAAAGATGAATCTGTGTACAACCATAAATAACATAAATATCCCCCCTAAAAGAGGAACCTAAGTACAATACATATATAAATAACAAAAAAATAAAAAATAAAAGTTGAACCTGTGTACAATTCGTAAATATCAATAAAAAAAAAAACCTAAATAAAATGAACCCTTGTACAATTCATAGAAGACAAAAAAAATCTAAAAGACGAACCTGTGTTCATATCATAAATAACAAAAATATCCAAGGAATGCAATGTTGTAAGTAGATTGTTTCCAGTATGGACACTCTAGCCTTATACCTCGTACACACGCATCGATAGTTGGCCGTGAATTTTCGGCCAACGTCCGATCGGCCGATTTTCGGCTTGTTAGTACGATGCTTTGGACAACTGACTCCGACTTTTCGTCCGAAAAAAATCTGGTGTGCAGGCTATAAAGTTTTTGTTGGCCGTCACCACAACGCCCGATTTTCCATCAGTCAGTACAGATTTCGGCAGACAAAAATCTGATGAGCAAGACTGGGCATTCTCAGAGAAGAAAAAACACACGGAAAGTAAACCATCACATGACATCACTTCTGAAGTAGATTTTTGTTGGCCGAGAAAATTTGTGTGCAGTCTAGAGCACATTTCAACCAACACAACAACACTGGACAAAAGTCGGCCGATAATCGTTGCGTGTGTACGAGGCATATGTGCTAGCAACCCCCCCCCCCCCACCAAGAGCCATCTAAGGGGATTCGCCTAATTTTGCCTCATTGGCTGCACGCCCCTACCCTTGGAAATCTTTGACAATTACAAGTACTGCGTGTTTTTCATTTTTCTGTTAACATCTATGGGTTCTAATTTTGTGTATTTGAGTATATAATGTATATATTTTGTGTACACATGTATGCACAGTATGTTTATTTTTTATTTTGTTTTAACATATTACATTTTATTTAATTTTCTTGCTGCATGTGTCACTTTTATTGGTTTATTTTAGAAAGTCTTTCTGATCTCTGAAGTATCAACAGCGTAGTCAGATTAGGTACTGAAGACCTCTGGGTGTCCAATGTTCTGGCATCATTAGTCAGGTGAAGCTCTTTCCAAAGTGTTGAGGATGTGACTGGCGGCTGCTAATTTTTAAGCAGGGACTGTAGGGGTTTTTTTGGACAAGACCACCATCCTCGGTGCAACTTTAAGCTTTTAATGATTCAGAACACAAGTCATTAATTTAACTGAACCGGCGTGCTGGCAGCCACGGTGTTCCGCAGTTAAATTAACAACGCTGGCAGCCAAAAGGTTAAAGCAACACTAAATAGATTTTTAATTTATACACAAATGATGTTTATGGTGCCTCTCCGCTGATAAGAGAGCATCGTTATATAGTTATAATTGTCTCATTATACTCATATTGATCGCTCACTCTTCACTGAGCCATTTAGCACATTAATATAAAGTTAATTCTGTGACTGCAATGTTTGTAGCTCTTTCCTAATTGAGTCCTCTGCTCCCTGATTTTTATCTAGCACATGTCCAATCTCCACTACCGGGGAGCAGCCAATCTGCGTCAGTATGATTATCAGTGCCGAAAAGAAGCCAATTTATATGTATGACATTCTTGATCTTTAAAATTGAGTCAAGTAATTCTATTTTCTTTTGTGTGAGAGACTCGCATCTTTGTGTTTCAGGATCCCGGGGAGTTTAGCCGAAAGCCAAATATAGGTTTCATACTGATATAAATAACAAATGAAAATGTAAAACAGATTCAGTGCGCTGGGAGTCCCACAGAATTACATATTTACCTCATAAAAATTTGATGTTTCCTGAAGCAATGTAATCTGTTGTTTCACCCATTTTACTGTCAAGCAGCTGGTGTTTCAGACATTGAGCGCAGGCCCCGATGACTAATGTGTTTCTGTTGTTAGTTACTTCATTGCCAGTACATGATACCTGCAATGGGGCTTAGTGTTACATACACAATATGAGTCGTAGCTGAATAGGATATGTATGATGGTGGCAAGAGCCGGCC
Organism: Pelophylax lessonae; assembly: GCF_965119305.1. Lineage (NCBI taxonomy): Eukaryota > Metazoa > Chordata > Amphibia > Anura > Ranidae > Pelophylax > Pelophylax lessonae. The sequence continues at coordinate 480,840,443 of NC_138772.1, forward strand.
CTACCATGGGTCCTACTGGGTCCATTGGACCCAGGCAGAACTTGGAGAGGGGCAGCAAATTGACTCCCAAGATTTTTTTTCGGCAGCTTTGTGTGTCATCAGTTTGCAGCGTGTTACAGGTGGTATTTCCCCATCTCATACGGCCGCCCGTAGTGCGAACTGATGAGTATGAGGAGGTGGAGCGTGTCCTCCAGGGAACATCACGTGATTGTAGTTTGCGCAATAACGTCAGACAACTCATGCAGAGCAGGCTTGATCTGTTAGGGTGGTGGACGACGTGCATACACAGGAGTGACAGGAGGACTGAGGACAGACAGTGGGTGTTTGGTGGACTGGTCTGGTGGGGAGTTATGGAAGAAGATAACAGTATATATAATATTTCCCAAATTTTATATTTATATCAAATAATGGATGTGGGGGCTTTTGGTTGGGTGTGAGGTTTTTTTTTTTGGGGGGGGGGGCAGCAATTAATTCTTGGACCCAGGGAGCACAATGTCTTGGGCCAGCCCTGATGGCGGCTGCCAAGTATATGCAGAGCTTTCTTTCTCAGAAAATTGGTACAGGAACTCAACCACGACCCCACACACACACTCCAAACTGCATCAAATAGTTGGCATGGTAAAGTTTCACTAACAGTGGGAGGGTTTAAAATAGGCATTAAAAACCAGGAGGCATTAAATACCACAGCTGCTTACCTCTGCACCCCCTTCCACATCTCCCTTTCACCCCTCTTCAGCTTTCACCTCTGCATGCATCTCCCTTGTTCTCATCCTGCATTCAGTGGGAGATTCTAAGGAGATCACTGTGGGAGCCGTTGGGAGACAAGCTATCACTTGGAAAACACTGGAAGCCAGACCTCTGTGTTTATGAGTGATAGTGGTGAGCAGAGAGCAGAGGGCATGAGCCAAAGGTGATGGAACTAATTTCCACCAAGTTCCAGCTGAAAAAAAGCCCTGAGTATATGTATAAGCAAAGCTTTTTAGTTTTGGATAGCGTAAGGAAGGGTTACAACCTCCATCAAGCTTTCATTGTTGACTATGTCTTCATTGAGGAGACATACCCTTGTATCTGTCCTAGTGATCATTATCACTGAAACAAAATGTGTTGGTGAAATAAAAAAATTGATAGTTGTCACCAGTGCAGGCGGAGAGGGTATATCATCTAATGGGGACATCTGTTTGGGTGACAACTGTCTAATGGCTCGTTTACACTAGTGTTGCCCTGGGCCAGATCCAGAAAGTTCCCTGGTATGTAGATGTATGGAGCTTCAATAGTTTATATATAGAGCAATTGGACATATTCCATTGATGTCCAAAAGTATGATCACTAAGGCTCGTTCACCCTACAATTCGCAGAATCTATTTTTTTCATGTGTTAAAGTGGAACTTCACTCTCCCAATCAACATTGATTATTTTTAATCCTCATGCTGCTGGCATTAGTAAATAGATAGGAAAGTATATTATAGTTACATAGTTACATAGTAGGTGAGGTTGAATAAAGACAAGAGTCCATCCAGTTCAACCTGTGTAGGTGTGTGTGGCTGTAATCATCTCACATAGCCCTGAATGTTCTTATCATTTAGATGTACATCTAAGAGTCTTTTGAAAGCCACCATACTTCCCGCAGAAACCACTTCTTGTGGTAGAGAATTCCACAATCTTGTAGCCCTAACAGTAAAGAACCCCCCCACGTTGCCTGAGGTTAAAACGCTTCTCCTCTAATCGCATTGTATGCCCTCGAGTCCTCATGCAATCCCTTCGCCTGAATAGCTGTTTTTCTAAGCTGAGATCCCCATTGAGATATTTATAAATTGCTATCATGTCCCCCCTCAGGCCTCTCTTCTCCAGGGAGAATAAATCAAGCGATTGCAGACACTCTTCATAATTAAGCTCCTCCAATCCCCTAATCAGTTTAGTTGCCCTTCTCTGGACTCTCTCCAGCTCCAACACATCCCTCCTGAGGACTGGCGACCAGAACTGGACAGAATACTCCAGATGCGGTAGTTACTTGTTTTAAAATTTTTATTTACATTTCTTCAGTTACTTCCTGGTTTCCATTCCTAGGAAAATGATGTGATGCATCCCAGGAGTCTTCAGGAGGGGAGGAGAGGAGGGGGGTTTTCCTCAGCTAAGCACACTCTCAAGCATGCATACTGGAGTTAAGGGCAGAAAGTAAATGCTACATGAATCATTTGCCCTTACTTAAGGTGGCCACGGACAGACATTTTAGGGGTAGTTTTTCAAAGAAATTTCTCACCAAAATAAAGCATGAAGACATGGATGGATGGGGGAGTTTGCTTTAAATATTAAAATTTAATTAAATAGCATTTTTGGTTTGTGGTGTTCAGATGCAGTGAAGATCCACTTTAAGGTGTGTTGACATTAACAAATGTTAAAAGAAGAGCCTATAAATGATTGGCATTGCTATTCCTTGGGTATTTGTGTGGTTCCCGATGAGTTTGGCCTATCATCCCCTGGACCACTTGAAGCACTTCCATGTGGAAAAATTTGGGTCTGTTTATTTTTGTATGTACACCACACTGTTTTGTAGTGATTTCATAAAGGTACTTACATTTGTGTGGTTATACACATTTAAAGCTGTTGTATACTCATGAAAAACAAAAAAACAAACAAACCCTGCAGGACAAAGGCATAATGAGCTAGTATGCATCGCAGCCTACATTTGTGTTCTAACTTTGCCAAGCCGTTAAAACATTCATATTTATTTGACAGCATTTGAGATGAGTGGAGTGATTTCATTCATAGGTTTAAATCAGTGGTCTTCAAACTGCGGCCCAGGGTCGGATGTGGCCCTTTGCTTGCCTTTATCCAGCTCTTGGGTTACTTTTCCTCCTAAAGATGCAAGACACCCTTCTCCTATTGCCACCAACAATGGAGCATAATTCCTGTTACTAACATCAACAATGTGGCACTATTCCTCCCACTGGCACCAATGATGGTGCACTATTCCTCCACCTAATTCTAAAGATGATTTGTTTACTCCCACTGATGCCAGGACAATTTCTGCTCCCAGTGGTCACACTCCCGCCCCCCTAAAGTCTGAAGGACAGTAAACTGGCTCTTTGTTTAATGACTTACCGACCGTACGCCGCATATATACTGCGGCAGGCTGGCTCAGCTGCGCAAATCGACGTATGGGTATGTCGGTTCGCAGAAGTGGTGCTGGAGGGGGGTAAGCTCCTGCCCCCACTAGGCAGCAGGTCCACGGGACTAGCGGCTCCAATTGCCGCCAGGCACCCGCGTTCGCTCCCCACTGAGAGAGAAGGACGGGCAACTGTTGTAAACATAGCTGACCATTCTTCTCTCTGAAATGATCACAGAGCACCTGTGATCCTTCTATATAGGATCACAGGTCTCTATGATCATTTCACAAGTCCCTCCCCCATACAGTTAGGAAACACCCCCTAGGCTCTCAATTAACCCTTTGATCACCCCTAGTATAACCCCTTCCCTGCCAGTGCCATTATTAAAGTAACAGTGCATATTTTTAGCACGGATTACTGTAGTAATGTCACTGGTCCCCACACAAATGTCAAAAATGTTAGTTAGTGGTCTGATCTGTCCGCCGCAATGTCGCAGTCCCGCTAAAAATCACAGATCGCCGCCATTACTGGTAAAAAAAATAACTTTTGCGCAAACCAATCAAAATACGCTTATTGCGATTTTTTTTAGTCAAAAATATGGAGAAGAATACAAATTGGTCTAAAAGGATGAATTTTTTTTTTGGGGGAGGGGGAGAGTTATATAGCAGAATGTGAAAAATATTGTTTTTTTCCCCCAGAATTGTGGCTATTTTTGTTTATAGCGCAAAAAATAAAAACCGCAGAGGTTTTTTTTTTGGTACAGCCTTGCATGACCGTGCAATTGTCCGTTAAAATAACCGAGTGCCCAATCGCAAAAAAGGCCTGGTCATTAAGGGGGCAAATCCTTCCGGTCCAGAACTGGTTAAAAAGTTTGGAGAACAATAGCTTAAATCACTAGGTTCCTTAGACATAATTTGAGTGAAAAGATTAAAAAAATGTAGGTATTTGCCCTCTTTCCCTTTTGTCATGCTACTGACTGAGGAAGCAAAAAAAAATGATAAAAAATCCAGATAGTAAATTCTTTTGCAGACAGTATTACAATCTCTGCATTAAACCACATGAAAAATGGGATTCATTTAAAGTCTATATTGCAAACATGTTGCATTACATCAGCATGAAGTTTTTCTTTCCTGTATTGTAATGGAACACATATAAAGCCATATTTCGAGAGTCAGACTTGTCTGCAGCTGTGTAGAGTCAGCCAAAGGTCCCAGATTTAGAAATCTGAAATCCATCACCTTTTACATTTCCAAATCAGCTTTTGTCCTGGAAATGAGAAAACAGACTGGGAGGACATCAATAGTATAGATTTCAGTCTTGAAGTGAAAATAGTTGCAGGTGTAGTTTTAGAATATTTCAACTTTCCAAAAGGTGTAATGAATTACCAAATGCATTGTATTCATAGCAGATGTATGATTTGTGCATTGCTGCCAATTGTATTATAGTTTCCAGGGACACCTTGCTCCTGAGCCAGAGCATGTGCAACTGATATAAGGATAATGGGCAGAAAAGAGGGAGCTACCCTACCATATATTGGGCTTAAAAGAGTCATGTTTCAACAGATTGGAATTGGTATTGATTATTATTATTTTTTTTCTTATAAGGTTTGAACCACATGGTGGAACAGATCTCAAAATCAGATCTAGGGCCACTATCTTGGTAGTGAACACAGTACTCCAGTGGCAGACCAGATAGATAGGACAGAGCCACAGACAAAATAGAGGATACACCCATGGAAGGGTGCTGCGGAGAGCCTGAAATGGTATTACTTTGTATGCATACTTTTGGCCAGCTTGACTCAAGCAAATGTTTCAGATGCCACCTCAGTGTAGTCAATGGTGACATTTTAATTTAGTTTTGTAGCATATTCTACATAAAGGAAGTAGTGTCTTATTCCCGACAAGCGCTTTTTGCAACTTTCCCTTAGTGCACTTAATAAAGAGTATCACTTGCTTAAACACCTTCACCATTAAGGAGAAGCCTTGTATTTATTTTCCCAATGAATACAAGGCTTCCTCTGATGCTAAGGTGGAGGGGCTGGTGGATGACATCACAATTTTCACTGCAGCTAATCACAAGAAGCCTTGTAACCATTGAAAAAATATAAGGCTTCTCCTGAGTGGTGGAGGTGCCAGAGCAAGTGACACTCTATATTGAGTACACCTAGGGGAAGTAGCAGGAGCACCCAGTGGAAGAGGATGCCACCTCCTATATGAATACATATTCATCATCAGCCACACAGTAGTGGCATCTGGATCATTCATTTGCGCCAAGCTGACCAACAGTATTTGTATAAAGTAATATCCTCCCTGGAGAACTTCTTTAAAGGTTTTCTGAAACATTGGTTAAAGCAGTAGTAAACTACACTTGGTCACTTGTACCTACAGGTAAGCTTATAATAAGTTTTGGAGATATTCTTAAGTTCTGCAGCTGGTGATGTCACTGGTGCATGCACAGTGTGTTCTGAAATGAGGGCACACTTAATGTGATATCAATCCCGAGAACTGTGCTGTGATTGTGACTCGCATGCGCAGGAGTGATGTCATCGCAGCTCGGCCATTCAAACAGCCAGAGCCCGAAGGAAGAGCAGGTGAAGATAGGAAGCCCTGGCAGCAGTGACAGTGTGCCACTGCAGTTATCTTTTTTACAGGTAAGTCTGTCATAATGTGCTCGTATGCAATGCTTATGAGAACATTATGCCAGTAACTTTCAGGGAGATCAGTACTTTTTTATTTTTTGTTGAAGACTTCACTACCACTTTAAGAGAATCAAACACAGCCAACATGGTAAGACAACGATACGTTTTCAGGCAGGAAGGAATTACAATAAATTCAATTAATAGCAGAACTCAGGATGACAATTTATTGAGTAAACAGAAAAAGTTTTTATTCTATCTTACACTAAGTAAGAGGATTTGACATTCCAAAGTCAGGAGTCAAAAGTCCAATTAATTTATTCAGTTCAGAGATGAGCAGGCATGTAAATGCAGTCAGTATATGTTTTTTTTTTTTTTTTTTTTGCAATTTGAGCTAAAAAATGTAAGATCAAAAAAGTTATTTGATGTTATGTGCCACAATACAATAACATGTAGAAGTAGGCGAGGGGCCTGCAACACTATGTAGTAAGGGGGCTTGTAATTTCTGATCGCAGCTCTGGTCAGATCACGCCTGCACCATAAGGTCAACACAAAAGACTACAAATATAATGTAGATATACAGTAAATAAAAAAACGAATAAAAAAAATGTATATATGTATATATACACACAATATATATATATATATATATATATATATATATATATATATATATCATCAGTTATCAATGTGTTTGTCATTTAACATTTATTTGACAATACTGATTGTGCAGTAATATAATATACATGGAACTTTTTCATTAGTGCATATTCTTGGTTTGTGTGTTGTGTATGGGACTTATGCCAGTGCTGTAGGCTACACATTATGCGGTGCGATTACCTCTCCTTCCATTAACATCTCAGATTTATGAGCTCCAGTTTGCACCTGTCACATGACTTCACACAACGATAACTTCCTTTTAGCACCAGTGAAAATGACTTGTTAATCTTGCCATACTAAATGTATACAGTAGCAGTTTAAATGTAACAGGTGCAAATATAACTTTTAAAGATTTTCTGAGCTTCTTCCTTTGCATTTAAGTTGTTATTATCATTATTTCAATTATTTGTCTTTTACAATTATCTGTCACAAAAAAAAAGAAAGGATAATAGCGCCAGTTGACCACTTACCCACCAGGCCTATTTTTGACACTTTTTGTTTACAAGTTAAAATCAGTATTTTTTGCTAGAAAATTACTTAGAACCCCCAAACATTTTATATATATATATATATATATATATATATATTTAGCAAAGACTCTGGAGAATAAAATGGCGGTCATTGCAATATTTTTTGTCACGCGGTATTTGTGCAGCGGTCTTTAAAACGCCATTTTTTGGGGAAAAATTACGAAAAAAAACATTTCACTGCATTTAAAAAAAACTAAACAGTAAAGTTAGCCCATTTTTTTGTATATTGTGAAAGATGATGTCACGCCGAGTAAATAGATTAGGTGGCTGCAGAGCACATAAATAGAAAAAGTCTGGGGATGGAAAAGTCTGGGTTCTTGTCCAGGGGAAGAAGTTCCCAGCCTGAAGGGCTGTTGTTCAGCTGAAATTGACCTAAGCTTACCAAGGTCCCAGCTATGCTAGAACTGGGTGTGAGACTGCTTACTAAGAATCTTTGAAACTAAACAAGGGGATTTCACCTATGATCCAGGCTGGAGAGCCCACTAAGGAAATGTCTGCCTGACACTGGAGGGAGGCATCCAAGTACCCAGGGACTAATGCATAAGGACCTGAATGCAGGATCTGGGTGACTGTTGCTGCTGTTATCCTCTGGTGACCTAATACTAAACATGGAACATTTCTTATGGTATCCCGGTGCTGTCCATTCCCTGAGCTATTGTTGAAAAAACTGTTCTAAGAAGTACAGTCAGGTCCATAAATATTGGGACATTGACACAATTCTAATATTGTTGGCTCTATACACCACCACAATGGATTTAAAATGAAACAAACAAGATGTGATTTAACTGCAGACTTTCAGCTTTAATTTGAGGGTATTTACATCCAAATCAGGTGAAAGGTGTAGGAATTACAACAGTTTGTATATGTGCCTCCCACTTTTTAAGGGACTAAAAGTAATGGGACAATTGGCTGCTCAGCTGTTCCATGGCCAGGTGTGTGTTATTCCCTCATTATCCCATTTACAAGGAGCAGATAAAAGGTCCAGAGTTCATTTCAAGTGTGCTATTTGCATTTGGAATCTGTTGCTGTCAACTCTCAATATGAGATCCAAAGAGCTGTCACTATCAGTGAAGCAAGCCATCATTAGGCTGAAAAAAACAAGACAAACCTATCAGAGAGATAGCAAAATCATTAGGTGTGGCGAAATCAACTGTTTGGAACATCCTTAAAAAGAAAGAATGCAGCGGTGAGATCAGCAACACCAAAAGACCCGGAAGACCAATGAAAAACAACTGTGATGGATGACTGAAGAATTCTTTCCTTGGTGAAGAAAACACCCTTCACAACAGTTGGCCAGATCAAGAACACTCTCCAGGAGGTAGGTGTGTGTGTGTCAAAGTCAACAATCAAGAGAAGACTTCACCAGAGTGAATACAGAGGGTTCACCACAAGATGTAAACCATTGGTGAGCCTCAAAAACAGGAAGGCCAGATTAGATTTTGCCAAAGAACATCTAAAAAAGCCTTCACAGTTCTGGAACAACATCCTATGGACAGATGAGACCAAGATCAACTTGTACCAGAGTGATGGGAAGAGATGAGTATGGAGAAGGAAAGGAACTGCTCATGATCCAAAGCATACCACCTCATCAGTGAAGCATGGTGGTGGTAGTGTCATGGCTTGGGCATGTATGGCTGCCAATGGAACTGGTTCTCTTGTATTTATTGATGATGTGACTGATGAAAAAAGCAGCAGGATGAATTCTGAAGTGTTTTGGGCAATATTATCTGCTCATATTCAGCCAAATGCTTTAGAACTCATTGGACGGCGCTTCACAGTGCAGATGGACAATGACCCAAAGCATACTGCGAAAGCAACCAAAGAGTTTTTTAAGGGAAAGAGGTGGAATGTTATGCAATGGCCAAGTCAATAACCTGACCTGAATCCGATTGAGCATGCATTTCACTTGCTTAGGACAAGACTGAAGGGAAAATGCCCCAAGAACAAGCAGGAACTAAAGACGGTTGCAGTAGAGGCCTGGCAGAGCAGAACCAGGAATGAAATCCAGAGTCTGGTGATGTCTATGCGTTCCAGACTTCAGGCTGTAATTGACTGCAAAGGATTTGCAACCAAGTATTAAAAAGTGAAAGTTTCATTTATGATTGTTAATCTGTCCCATTACTTTTGGTCCCTTAAAAAGTGGGAGGCACATCTACAAACTGTTGTAATTCCTACACCGTTCACCTGATTTGGATGTAAATACTCTCAAATTAAAGCTAAAAGTCTGCAGTTAAAGCACATCTTGTTTGTTTCATTTCAAATCCATTGTGGTGGTGTATAGAGCCAAAAAAATTAGAATTGTGTCGATGTCCCAATATTTATGGACCTGACTGTATGTAAAGGCAGAAATATGTTTAGAAGCAACAGAAATACATTAGGTTGTTGTAGAGACCAGATGGCAATGCAATATAGTGTAAAAGAAGATATTAAAATTGAAGTAGATGTAGTAAGCCCTCATATCCATTTAGGAAAGGAAATCCTTAATGAAAAAAGGAAGGCAGATCAGTATATACAGAAATACAGTATACTATTGAATTGACCATAAAATAACAGGCTTAATAGCAGCGCTATCTAAACCAAACAGAAAACAAAAAAAAAGAAACACAAAAAATAATAAAATCAAAGTGAACGGAAAACAGTATCAGTGGGTGAAAAATCAAAGCTAAAAACACCCAGTGTTAGATGTTAAGCTGTGGCACATAGGTAGGATTGGTGTACATTTGGTAACGGGTCACTATTAGGGTTGAGCGGACACCTAGATGTCCGTGTTCGACGGGTTCGGCCGAACTTTAAAAAAAAGTCCGGGTCCGTGTCCCGGACTTTTACCAAACTTTTCCCGGACACCGAACCCCATTGAAGTCAATGGGGACCCGAACTTTAAGGCACTAAAATGGCTCTAAAACACCAAAGGAAAGGGCTAGAGTGCTGCAAATGGCAGCAAAACGTAATTAAGAGCATGGCAAGTGCTCTGCAAACAAATGTGCATAGGGAAATAACTTAAAACAACAAAAAAAAACAGAAAAATAAAACAATGTTCTTCTTCATCTCTGAAGGACGAGGCCCATATGGAGTAGGAGGGAGGTTGAGGTGGTGGTGGATGTGGCGGTGACATAGGCATGCGCACAGGGTGTGCCGGGTGTGCTTGGGCACACCCTAATCACCTAGGGCACATAGCATTGCCAGTGAGGAGATGGGAAAGATCTCCCTCGGACCTGCTCTGCTCTATTTCTCTTTGCCTACAGGTACATGGCCCCGATACATTACTCTCCCTGCTGGCAAACACATGCATGTGTATTTCAACTTTGGGGTGCACACCTTAATGCAATAGGCTGCGCACACCTATGGGCGGTGTAGGTGGAAGCGGCGGTGGAGGAGGACCAGGGCCGGATTAAGAGCATCATGGGCTTGGTGCTGAGGATTTTGAAGGGCCTTAAGGGCCGTGCCTTGCCATGCACCCAGAGGAGGAAGGGTGCAGCCATGCATGCCTAATTCAACATGGGATGCTGTCTCTGAAGCCCATAAACACATCCATGCATCGGCAACTGTCCCTCCTTGTCCGGCCTTCGCGCTGTGTGGGGAGGTTCTGAGGGTGCTGCCTGGGGAAGCGAGCATAGAAGCCAGACTTCTGTGTTTACAAGTGACAGAAGAGCGGTAACAGTGAATATGGCCAACCCGGGGCCTATATAAAAGGTAGGGGCCTGGAGCTGCAGCTCCAATAGCCCCTACGTTAATCTGGCCCTGAGGAGGAGGACGAGGTAGCCAACACTGCTTCTTTTCACAAATTTTAAATGAGGGTACACCCCAAAAGAGTGAGAAAGAGCAAAAATGGAACAATGGGTGGGTAAGGTCGGTATCCATTGCTATTCTGCATAAGGTACGGAAAAGTCCCGTGGGATCCATGCCTGGTTCATTTTAATGAACGTGAGCTTGTCCACATTGTCTCTGGACAGGCAGCTGCGCTTGTCTGTTATAACGCCCCCAGCCGTGCTAAATACCCGTTCAGATAATACACTGGCTGCAGGGCACGCCAGCACCTCCAAGGCGTAAAGGGCAAGCTCAGGCCATGTGCCCAATTTGGAGACCCAGAAGTTGAAGGGGGCAGACCCCTCATTCACTACATGTAGGCGTGTGCACACATACTGCTCCACCATGTTGGTAAAATGCTGCCTCCTGCTAAGACGTTCCATCTGAGCTGCTGGTGCTGCTGTTTGTTGTGGCGTGCTGACAAAGCTTTTCCACATTTCGGCCATGCTAACCCTGCCTTCTGAGGTGCTGGCGGTGCCCTGGTTGCGTTGGCGACCTCCTCCTCCTCCTCCTCCTCTGCCTTGTGCTTCCACTGCGGCCCCGCTGTCAGATGGGAATGCCAGCAGCATGGCGTCTACCAGCGTGCGCTTGTACTCGCGCATCTTGCGATCGCGCTCCAGTGAGTGAATTAAGGACGGTACGTTGTCCTTGTAACGGGGATCCAGCAGCGTGGCCACCCAGTAATCAGCACAAGTTAGAATGTGGGCAACTCGCCGGTCGTTGTGGAGACACTGCAGCATGTAATCGCTCATGTGTGCCAGGCTGCCCAGAGGCAACGAAAGGCTGTCCTCTGTGGGAGGTGTATCGTCCGTGTCATCTGTATCCCCCCAGCCACGCACCAGTGATGGCCATGAGCTGGCCTGGGTGCCACCCTGCTGTGAACATGGTTCCATCTCCTCCTCCAGCTCCTCCTCCTCCTCATCCTCCTCATCCTCCAGAACTGTGCCCCTGCTGGACAATTGCGTCCCTGGCGTTTGTGTGTGCAGGAACCCACCCTCGGAGCCCCTTGCGAATGACTGCCCTGAAAGCCTTGGAAATGTTACCTCTTCATCCTCCTCCTCCTCCTCATCCTGTGCCACATCCTCTTCCATCATCGCCCGAATTGTTTTTTCAAGGAGGCATAGAAGTGGGATAGTTAAGCTGAGAATGGCGTCATTGCCACTGGCCATGTTGGTGGAGTACTCAAAACAGCGCAACAAGGCACACAGGTCTCGCATGGAGGCCCAGTTATTGGTGTTGAAGTGGTGCTGTTCCGCAGAGCGACTCACGCGTGCGTGCTGCAGCTGAAACTCCACTATGGCCTGCTGCTGCTCGCACAGTCTTTCCAGCATGTGCAATGTGGAGTTCCACCTTGTGGGCACGTCACATATGAGGCGGTGAGCGGGAAGGCCGAAGTTACGCTGCAGCGCTGCCAGGCGAGCAGCAGCAGGGTGAGAACGCCGAAAGTGTGCACAAACGGCCCGCACTTTCTGCAGCAGCTCTGACATATCGGGGTAGTTTTTAAGGAACCTCTGCACCACCAAATTCAGCACATGCGCCAGGCAAGGGATGTGCGTCAAACCGGCTAGGCCCAGAGCTGCTATGAGATTTCGCCCAGGCCGGGCTTGAGGCTCGCTGGCAGCAACCACTCATTTGTCTGCTGTTCCATGCTCCTCCACAACTCCTGCGCGGTGTGTGGTTTGTCCCCCAAACAGGCAAGTTGTAAAACTGCCTGCTGTCGTTTACCCCTGGCCGTGCTGAAGTTGGTGGTGAAGGTGTTACGCTGTCCGGATGAGGAGGCTGTAGAGGATGAGGAAGCGGAGTAGGAGGAGTTAGGAACAGGAGGCAAACTGAAGCGCCCTGCAATCCTCGGTGGTGGAAGGACATGCGCCAAATTGCTATCCGCCTCAGGCCCATCCGCCACTGCATTTACCCAGTGTGCCGTTAGGGAGATATAACGCCCCTGACCGTGCTTACTGGTCCACGTATCCGTAGTTAGGTGGACCTTGGCACAGATGGCGTTGCGCAGTGCACACCTGATTTTTTCCCCCACTTGGTTGTGCAGGGAAGGGATGGCTTGCCTGGAAAAGTAGTGGCGGCTGGGCACGACGTACTGTGGGACAGCCACCGACATAAGGTTTTTAAAACTGTGCGTCTCCACCAGACGGAATGACAGCATTTCAAAGGCCAATAATTTTGAAATGCTGGCATTCAGGGCCAGGGATCGCGGGTGGGTAGGGGGGTACTTCCTCTTCCTCTCAAGTGTTTGGGAGATGGAAAGCTGAACGCTTCCACGGGACATTGTGGAGATGGTTGTTGGTGACCCAGGTGGTGGTGTTGCTGACAGATCGTCTGTTTGCGGGGTGGCAGGTGCCGGTATCACTACAGATGTGGCTGGAGCGGCCGAGACTGCAGCAGAAGAGGAAGCAGGATGAGCCAGAGACGTTTCTTGGTTTTGAAGGTGTGTACTCCACTGCAGCTCGTGCTTTGCACTTAGATGCCTGATCATGCAGGTTGTGCTCAGGTTGAGAAGGTTTATGCCTCGCTTCAAGCTCTGATTGCACAGGGTGAAAACCACTCGTGTCCTGTCATCAGCACATTTTCTAAAGAACTTCCACGCTAGAGAACTCCTTTGAGCTGACTTTGGTGCGCTCGTTCCCTTGCTGCGTTGGGCAGTAGCGGGCGTAGTGTCTAGGGCACGGCCGCTCCGCTTCTGCACCCTGCTCCCTCTTCTGCTGTGCTGGTGGCTCTGTGCGACCACCGCCTCTTCCTCCAAACTACTCAGGTCACCTGCATGACGTTCATTCCATGTGGGGTCGAGGACCTCATCGTCCTCCACATCATCTTCCACCCAGTCTTCACCCCTGCCCTCCTTGTCGGTCTCCACAATGCTGAACGCCGCAGCAGTTGGCACCTGCGTTTCGTCATCATCGGAGACGTGCTGCGATGATCCTTGCATGTACTCATCTTGAGAAATAAGTGGTTGGGCATCGCTGCACTCAATCTCTTCCACTTCTGGGGCAGGGCTAGGTGGATGGCCCTGGGAAACCCTGCTGACAGAGTCATCAAAAAGAAGAAGAGACTGCTGTATGGCTTGGGGCTCAGACTGCTTGCCTGATTTGCAAGGGGGTGAGGTGAAAGACGGTTGGACATCGGCTGCAGGTGCCAACTGTGACCTTTCTGCAGTAGACTGGGTGGGAGACAATGTGAAGGAACTGGAGGCACTGTCAGCAGCAAACCAATCTACTATCGCCTCCACTTGTTCTGGCCTCATCACTTCTAGGGGCGTATGATGCCCTACCAAATACTGATGCAGGTTCTGTCGCCTACTCACACTTGAGGAAGGTGTTTCACTTGTGCGTGTAGCTGGCACAGATCGACCACGTCCTCTCCTTGCAACAGGAGCTCTACCAGCAGCACCACGACCCAGGCCACGGCCCTTATTTGACGGTCTCCTCATATTTCTGTAATTTAAGATCTTGCCCTAGAAAGGTTTTTATTGAATAGCGGAATAGGAAATATGATCCAAAAAAGTGTATGTATCTCGCACGTACAAAACCACACTAGGCCCCAATTACTATTGTTTCTACCCCTAAAAGGATGGATGAGGAGTAGGAGGAGTATGGAACAGACAGCACCCTCAAATTTTCAGAAGTATGAGATGAACCTCAAAAACTTGGAAAGGTGGATCTCACACGTACCGACACAGACTATCCCGCAATTCAATTGATCCTCAAAGGTTTTTATTGAATAGCGGAATAGGAAATATGATCAAAAAGAAAGTGTATGTATCTCACACGTACACCACCACACTAGGCCCCAATTACTATTGTTTGTACCCCTAAAAGGATGGTTGAGCAGTAGGAGGAGGAGTATGGAACAGGCAGCACCCTCAAATCTTCAGAAGTATGAGATGAACCCCAAAAACTTGGAAAGGTGGATCTCACACGTACCGACACAGACTATCACGCAATTTAATTGATCCCCAAAGGATTTAATTGAATAGCGGAATAGAAAATATGATCAAAAAGAAAGTGTATGTATCTCACACGTACACCACCACACTAGGCCCCAATTACTATTGTTTGTACCCCTAAAAGGATGGTTGAGCAGTAGGAGGAGGAGTATGGAACAGGCAGCACCCTCAAATCTTCAGAAGTATGAGATGAACCCCAAAAACTTGGAAAGGTGGATCTCACACGTACCGACACAGACTATCACGCAATTTAATTGATCCCCAAAGGTTTTAATTGAATACCGGAATAGAAAATATGATCAAAAAGAAAGTGTATGTATCTCACACGTACACCACCACACTAGGCCCCAATTACTATTGTTTGTACCCCTAAAAGGATGGTTGAGCAGTAGGAGGAGGAGTATGGAACAGGCAGCACCCTCAAATCTTCAGAAGTATGAGATGAACCCCAAAAACTTGGAAAGGTGGATCTCACACGTACCGACACAGACTATCACGCAATTTAATTGATCCCCAAAGGATTTAATTGAATAGCGGAATAGAAAATATGATCAAAAAGAAAGTGTATGTATCTCACACGTACACCACCACACTAGGCCCCAATTACTATTGTTTGTACCCCTAAAAGGATGGTTGAGCAGTAGGAGGAGGAGTATGGAAAAGGCAGCACCCTCAAATCTTCAGAAGTATGAGATGAACCCCAAAAACTTGGAAAGGTGGATCTCACACGTACCGACACAGACTATCACGCAATTTAATTGATCCCCAAAGGATTTAATTGAATAGCGGAATAGAAAATATGATCAAAAAGAAAGTGTATGTATCTCACACGTACACCACCACACTAGGCCCCAATTACTATTGTTTGTACCCCTAAAAGGATGGTTGAGCAGTAGGAGGAGGAGTATGGAACAGGCAGCACCCTCAGTATGAGATTGTGTTCACTGTACCCCACAAAGATTGTGTTCACTGCACCCCACAAAGATTGTGTTCACTGCACCTCAAAAAGGATTTTGTTCACTGCACCCCACAAAGATTGTGTTCACTGCACCCTAAAAGGATTTTGTTCACTGCACCCCAAAAAGATTGTGTTCACTGTACCCCCCAAAGATTGTGTTCACTGCACCCCACAAAGATTCTGTTCCCTGTACCCCACAAAGATTGTGTTCACTGCACCCCACAAAGGATTTTGTTCACTGCACCCCAAAAAGGATGTTGTTCACTGCACCCCAAAAAGGATTTTGTTCACTGCACCCCAAAAAGATTGTGTTCACTGCACCCCACAAAGATTGTGTTCACTGCACCCCACAAAGGATTTTGTTCACTGCACCCCAAAAAGATTGTGTTCACTGTACCCCCCAAAGATTGTGTTCACTGCACCCCACAAAGGATTTTGTTCACTGCACCCAAAAAGATTGTGTTCACTGTACCCCCCAAAGATTGTGTTCACTGCACCCCACAAAGATTCTGTTCACTGCACCCCACAAAGATTGTGTTCACTGCACCCCACAAAGGATTTTGTTCACTGCACCCCAAAAAGATTGTGTTCACTGCACCCCAAAAAGGATGTTGTTCACTGCACCCCAAAAAGGATTTTGTTCACTGCACCCCAAAAAGATTGTGTTCACTGCACCCCACAAAGGATTTTGTTCACTACACCCCAAAAAGATTGTGTTCACTGTACCCCCCAAAGATTGTGTTCACCGCACCCCACAAAGGATTTTGTTCACTGCACCCCAAAAAGATTGTGTTCACTGTACCCCCCAAAGATTGTGTTCACTGCACCCCACAAAGATTCTGTTCACTGTACCCCTCAAAGATTGTGTTCACTGCACCCCACAAAGGATTTTGTTCACTGCACCCCAAAAAGATTTTGTTCACTGCACCCCAAAAAGGATTTTGTTCACTGCACCCCAAAAAGGATGTTGTTCACTGCACCCCAAAAAGGATTTTGTTCACTGCACCCCAAAAATATTGTGTTCACTGCACCCCACAAAGATTGTGTTCACTGCACCCCACAAAGGATTTTGTTCACTGCACCCCAAAAAGATTGTGTTCACTGCACCCCAAAAAGGATTTTGTTCACTGCACCCCAAAAAGGATGTTGTTCACTGCACCCCAAAAAGGATTTTGTTCACTCCACCCCAAAAAGATTGTGTTCACTGCACCCCACAAAGATTGTGTTCACTGCACGCCAAAAAGGATTTTGTTCACTGCACCCCAAAAAGATTGTGTTCACTGCACCCCACAAAGATTGTGTTTACTGCACCCCACAAAGGATTTTGTTCACTGCACCCCAAAAAGATTGTGTTCACTGTACCCCCCAAAGATTGTGTTCACTGCACCCCACAAAGATTCTGTTCACTGTACCCCACAAAGATTGTGTTCACTGCACCCTAAAAGGATTTTGTTCACTGCACCCCAAAAAGGATGTTGTTCACTGCACCCCAAAAAGGATTTTGTTCACTGCACCCCAAAAAGGATGTTGTTCACTGCACCCCAAAAAGATTGTGTTCACTGCACCCCACAAAGATTGTGTTCACTGCACCCCACAAAGGATTTTGTTCACTGCACCCCAAAAAGATTGTGTTCACTGCACCCCAAAAAGGATGTTGTTCACTGCACCCCAAAAAGGATTTTGTTCACTGCACCCCAAAAATATTGTGTTCACTGCACCCCACAAAGATTGTGTTCACTGCACCCCACAAAGGATTTTGTTCACTGCACCCCAAAAAGATTGTGTTCACTGCACCCCAAAAAGGATTTTGTTCACTGCACCCCAAAAAGGATGTTGTTCACTGCACCCCAAAAAGGATTTTGTTCACTCCACCCCAAAAAGATTGTGTTCACTGCACCCCACAAAGATTGTGTTCACTGCACCCCAAAAAGGATTTTGTTCACTGCACCCCAAAAAGATTGTGTTCACTGCACCCCACAAAGATTGTGTTCACTGCACCCCACAAAGGATTTTGTTCACTGCACCCCAAAAAGATTGTGTTCACTGTACCCCCCAAAGATTGTGTTCACTGCACCCCACAAAGATTCTGTTCACTGTACCCCACAAAGATTGTGTTCACTGCACCCTAAAAGGATTTTGTTCACTGCACCCCAAAAAGGATGTTGTTCACTGCACCCCAAAAAGGATTTTGTTCACTGCACCCCAAAAAGGATGTTGTTCACTGCACCCCAAAAGGATGTTGTTCACTGCACCCCAAAAAGATTGTGTTCACTGCACCCCACAAAGATTGTGTTCACTGCACCCCACAAAGGATTTTGTTCACTGCACCCCAAAAAGATTGTGTTCACTGCACCCCAAAAAGGATGTTGTTCACTGCACCCCAAAAAGGATTTTGTTCACTGCACCCCAAAAAGATTTTGTTCACTGCACCCCAAAAAGGACGTTCACTGCACCCCAAAAAGATTGTGTTCACTACAGCCCAAAAAGATTGTGTTCACTGCAGCTCACACACAGAAAAATGGATGTGGATCACTGACACCTGCCTATCTCCTATCCCACACCACACAGCAATATCGATTGTAGTTTGTAGAACACAGTTTCCCTAAAATTCAGCAGCAGCAGCCTCTCCCTAACAGGATTGAGAAGAGATCGTAGATCAGGATTGAGTGCAGAGTCACCCCACCCCCCACACAGCAATATCGATTGTACTTTGTAGAAGACACTGACCCTATAATTCAGCAGACTCTATCCCTAAAATGCCTACAACTCGCCCTGCCTAAACACTCCGACCTGTCCCTCAATTCTATCCGGACACAAATGTTTTTTTCCTGCCTGTCTTTCCCTAATCAGCAGCCAGCACGTTGATGTGTGCTCTGTCCCTGATCTAAGCAGCAGAATGAAGACGCTGCGGCTGCCTGGAACTTATAAAGACTTGGTCACATGCTTCAGACGGCCAATCACAGCTACTGAGACATTTGCAGGCATGGCTGGGATGGCTTAAGGCACACCAGTTAAACGATTGTTGATTGGCTGTTGAAAGCCCGCCATGAAAAGAGCGCCAAAGCATGCAAAACCCGGAAATAAAACGACCGAACATGGATTTTTACCCGAACATACAGTAAAGTGTCGGTGTCCGTGTTCGGGTACAAAAAATCCAATTATTCGGTACGAACACGAATAATACAGTCCGTGTTCGCTCAACACTAGTCACTATTCCTTTTGGGAAATGCAGTATATTGCCAACACATTTCAGTCTGATAATGTTTATTAATGTTTATTAATGTTTACTTCATCAGGGATGTTCTGTATAGGATGAGTGTCAGTGTCACCAAATGCACTGAATAAAGCTCTATCTAAAAAGCCATACACATATCGACAATCGCTTTGTGTGTATGGAAGCTGGCCCGACAGAAGCAGGCTGCTTCTGTCAAAGGGGCATGACCGAAAAAGGTGTGCCGAGAAAAAGGCTGATAGCAATAACTCTGTTGTTCTGGCGGGAGGGGGGAAGGCACCCCCCTATCAGAACACAATAGCTCAGTGGGGGAGATCGCTGTACTAACATCGCATAGTTCAGCCCACTGGGTTGAAGGAAAAAAAACTGTTAGTGAGTACCGAGCTTAAACCCAAAGCAAATGGGCAATGACCTTTCAGAGTCAACACCAAGAAATGTCTCTCAGCCGACAATCAGCATCAAACCTGCCTTTGAAGTTTGAATTGAATTAGTAATACTGCACATGCACTGTGAAGAAGTTGCACAGCACAGGCTTCAGTAAACAGGCACACTCATGCCAAATGTGAGGAGCTGTGTGAAATCAGGTTGCAGTGCATTACAGAAAACTCAGATTCAAGTGCATTAAGTTCTGACATTAGCAGAGTTGAGGAACTTGCTGGGTAACATTAACAGTTCACTGGCTGCCATCAATCAGCTTACTTGCTCACATTCGTAACAAGTTTATGACCGCCCACCGCAGATGTACTGCGGCAGGCAGCCACTCCCATCCATATCGGCGTACATGTACAGCGCTCGCTCTCGGGAGGCTAGGGGGCGAGCGCGCAACGCTGGCGGCGCGCCCCCGCCCCCCGCTCGTCGGCGGGGAAGCCAATGCAGTGGACAGGCGCCTCCAATTGCCGCCTGTGACACCCGCGATCATTCCCCGCTGACAGAGAAGAACGGTCAGCTGTTATAAACACAGCTGACCAATTCTTCTCCATGAAATGATCACACAGCCCATGTGATCCTTCTTTATAGGATCACATGTCTCTATGGTCATTTCAGAAGCCACGCCCCCCACCCACAGTTAGAATCCCTCTCCTAGGCTCACATTTAATCACATTTAACCCATTGATCACCCATAATGTTAACCCCTTCCCTGCCAGTGTCATTATTACAGAACAGTGCATATTTTTAGCACTAATTACTGTAGTAATGTCACTGTTCCCTCCAAAAGTGTCAAAAATGTCAGGGGTCCAAACTGTCCAAAAAAACGCAGATTGCCGCCATTACTAGTAAAAAAAAAACTAGAAAAATTACATAAATCTTTCCCGTAGATAGTAGACGCAATAACTTTTGCTCAAACCAATCAAAATACGCTTATTGCAATTTTTTTTACCAAAAATATGTAGCAGAAAACAAATTGGCCTAAAATGTTAAAACATTTTTTTAGATAATGTTATATAGCAGATTGTAATAAAAATATTGTTTTTTTTTTTCAAAATTGTCGCTCTTTTTTTGTCTATAGCGCAAAAAATAAAAGTCGCACAGGTGATCAGATACCACCAAAACAAAGCTCTATTTGTGGGAAAAAAAAGACATCAATTTTATTTGGGCACAAGCGTCGCACGACCGGGTAATTGTCTGTTAAAATAACGCAGTGCCACATCGCAAAATAGGGCCTGGTCAGGAAGGGGGGAAATCCTTCCAGTCTTAAGGTGGTTAAAATATGCTTCCATATACAACTTATATGTATGTAACCTTTGCACAGTACTTAGAAAAAAATTTTAATTTGCAGAATTTTATTTTGGCCTTGGATATAGTAAATATATTATTTAGTACATATAAGATGTCTTTTTTTTTTCCTTTTACAGTAAATACAATTTTACATTTCTTCGATAAATTTAACCACCTGCCGTTCAACTGCATCTCTTACAACCTGAACTCTGTACCTCATATTCCAGAGGTGGCCTTGCAAGAGATTTTTTTAAGAATAATACATTACAAGCATAATATATTTTTATCTCCCTTTTTATACATTCCAAGATTGTGTTTGCTATTGCAGTTGCTACTTACCATTAAACTACGCTGATAAGAATACAGTTAATTGTTATTCCTTATTTGGCAGGAAAATTAAAGTTATACTATACACACACACTGTTTCATTTACATTGCCCCTTCTATTTCTGAATGTGGATGATGGCACTGTAATTATTTTAATTACAAAAAAAAAAAAACATCTATGTACCTTCCTCCTAATCAATATACAGCTGTCACATGACCCAGATCTTTCCCAGTCTGTCTGCAGGGAAACATAATCAGGAGGAGCTCCTAGTCCTCTGCTGCTGGTCACATGTTCAAAATAAAGAAAAAAAAAAACAGCCTTTGTAATACAGAGTAAAAACAAATAATTAATATCAATAAACTGTTTTAAACTGCTATACAAATATATATTTGAAATTTAAATCTTTATTATTTTTTGGCAATAATATGGTGTGGGCACATTTCTGCCAGTCACAGTCTGTGTCATACTTTTCCAGCCTGTGTCTTAGAATAAGAGGGAGGTGACGCCTCCAATAATCTACATGTAATATCACACCAATATTATGTTTATCTGGTTAGTGGGCATGGAGAAGGAGGGAGGGAGTGGGCTGTCATTTACCACTGTGTATATGCCCACATGTGTGACTCTATAGTCACATGGGCTGCTCAGACGTTAAAGGGAGGATATGCTCAACATAGAAACTCACTGGAAACTGAGCATGTGCAGAGTTGCCACCACAGCTGCAAAATCTCTTTCTGAATTGGGGACGTGGACAGAAGGTGGAGACTGAGAGCAGCAGGATCAGCCAGGTTTTTTTTCAGAATATTGGACACGAATCCCATAGCGGCTGAGTGAGAATGAACAGAAGTTATACAGCATTTATTGATACTTTTTTAGGATGTGGGTTTAGTGACACTTTAAGTGCATGACTGTGCTTGAAGATCCATGTGTGTGCATAATACAGCTTGTGGCCCAGTACACAGGGTCGCAGCAATGAGCACTTATGTGTATATACAAGCTAATCTACATGCTCACGCTAATTGGTTTTGGCACTGATCACCCTATTCAAAGCACAGCCCACTAAGGAGTAGTTGCTGAGTGGTCATCACCCCCTGTGATTCATGACCTGACCTGCATCCTGCTATCCATTGTTTGACCCAGCTTGCCTCCTGACCTTTCTCATATTCTGACTATGGCTTATGCCTGCTGTCTTGGAAGCTCTCCTGTCTGCCTGTTATTGACCCTGGCCAACATTTTGACTTAGCCCCTGCTTCTGTCTTGGTACCTCTGATGCCCAGTTGTTGTTTACTTGACTCATCCTGAGCTCAGCTCTTCTCTTTACACCTGCAAGTTCCTGTGTCGCTGCCTACCAGCTTCCTGCGTAGACCTGGTCCTAGCATCTTCTGCAGCACAGCAGCTCCCAAGCTGTCTTCTGATCTTCTTCTGTGAATTGACCTCAAGTAGGCACCCTTGCCACTTCTCAACCTCCTATACCTTATCTCCAACTTCAAGTAGGAGAGAATGCAGGAGATGTAAGCTAAGCACTTTCCTGTCAATTTGATCTCAACCAAGTACATGACACTTTTCCTTACCCATCTCTGTTCTGCTCTCTGTGTTCCGTTTTATCTATGGGAAATGGTGGTAATTGATAATGTTTATCTCCTGGTTTTTTTTTTTTTATTATCAAAGAAAAACTGGCCCAAAATAGTAACAAAAACCAAAAAAAAAACATTTAAAAATGTAGCTGTATATTTCTCATTTCTACCATAACCTTCCAACAAAAACAACCCAAAATAAATTCTCCTGCTCCTGATGATCGCAGCAATATCACATATGTGTATGTTTTTTGTTGTTTGTACCTGTAGTACAGCCCAAAAATATAGTGCACATTTTGCTTTTTTTATCCTACTTAAAACACACTAACACTGACACTAATTGACACTAATTATAAAAAAAAAAACCCTGCCAAAAAAATATTGACCCTGACCTTGAGCTTTGACCCTGACCTTGACCCAAACACTAACCCTGAAACTGACCTAGATCAAACCTTGATCTAGATTTATTTTGTATTATTTTATCATTATTATTTTATTTATTTATTTATTTACACACAGTTTTTTTTCTCTCTCTGCAAGGAGAAAGAGAGATAAAATGTATCTCTCTGCTCCATTCAGAGAGAAAATCCAGGGGACTGGCTTCACAGTGACTGATCGCTACGATAGCCAATTAGAGGCTATCTCAGCACAAAGACAGATACTGTACGCAAATATGCAGCCCCATAGAAAAAAGCCTAGTCCAATGGGGCTGCATATTTGCGTTTGCTTAGCGCCAAGGGGTTAAAAAACAAAAATATAATACATTACAGCTTACCCATCTTTAACCACTTGAAGTCTAAGCCTTTTTCTGAGATTTGTTGCTTACAAGTTAACCTCTTAAGCCCCGGAAGATTTTACCCCCTTCCTGACCAGGGCCTATTTTGCGATTCGGCACTGCGTGACTTTAACAGACAATCGTACGGTCGTGCGACGCTGTACCTAAACAAATTTGGCGTCCTTTTTTCCCACAAACAGAGCTTTCTTTTGGTGGTATTTGATCACCTGTGTGATTTTTTGATCATGCTCTATAAACAAAAAAAGAGCGTCAATTTTGCAAAAATAATTTTTTATATGAAATTCCCCAAAAAAAAAAAATCTCCACACACTTCACTGAGAGGAAATAGTGCCCAGTGTCCACGCACTGTCCCAGCACTGCCCTTCCTCCTCCAGATCACTCACAGAACTTTTACTCAGAGAACAACTCATTGGAGAAAATGCTGCGGGACCAAATCACAGACCCAGCAGGAAGGGCGGCCAATCACCTCCCCCAGCCGTGGGATGAAGAGCCAATCGACTGGATGGCCAATCACCTCCCTCATCAAGGGAATAAACAGCCAATCGACTAGCATGGGAGGAGAAGTGGGTGTTTGTTTGCCCGGAGGTTGCCGAATGCACCCGCTTCAATCCATCGGGGAAAAAGCCCAGAGATGAGTTCAGAGCTGCTGGTAATGAGCTGCGCCATGTGACCGTGTTCTGTGCTATGGGCGTTTGCTATGGGTGTGTGGGCAGAGGAAGCATGATGGGCTACATGAGTGTCACTGCACCACTGCCGTATCCATGCAGAGGGGCGAGGGGGTGGTGAGCTGCAGAGCGGGGACTAGATGTGTGATGAAGAGGAAAGTGTGCCATGAGCTGTATGGAGGGTGGGATGCATAGTGAGTAGGTGTGCTATGAGTTACATGATGATGTGTAATGTGTAGCTCACTGATGTGATGTAGCCGGACAACAGTTGTGAGCTGAAGGGCAATACATATTATGTACTAGAAGTTTACAGTGTGATGGAGTTGTGTAATGTGCTGTATGGCGATGTGCTGCATGGCGATGGATGTTGGCACTTTGAAATAAATAAGTTGGTTTTGTGTCGCAGCTTGGGCACTCGGGCTCAAAAAGGTTTGCCATCACTGCTCTAGGGTAATCATCCCTGCCAGTCCCGGTTGTGATGGCGGGTCTATTGAAACTGCTCTTCTTGTTGATCTCCAACTGGTCTTGTCATCATCTCTTTCTCCAACGTCATCACGTACAGTTCATAACCAGTAGCCACTGCTGGTCCTGCATTAAACGTAATGGTGTGTTGAAGCATCAGATCAGCAGCTGTCAAGAAATTGTGGAGCAAAATAGTACTTTCTGTTTAATTGTCCCCTACAAAAATAGACAGTGTGTGGGTATGTGCAACATGATGCGGTGGACAGAAAGCACACTTCGAGTGCAGTTACTGGAGTATATTGTAGCAAAAGTTCAGCAGTAGACAACAGGCCTGGTGGGAAGGCAACCCAGATGGGACCACTTACAAAGTGCATTAGTGAAGGAACAAAAGACTGGAGATCAGGAGATGCAGACAGAGTCTGCCACGAGGAGCAGAATGCGGATGGTACGTACCCAAAGGGGAGGCTTTCCAGGAAGGATAAATGGGTGACCTGTCCCTACATTAGCCACTCCAAAATTGCACGCTAAACCTGGGGAGCCAGGGTCTCAAATAGACTCTGCTTGATCAAAAAAGGCCACCAAAGTCACATGGGGTGCCAGCATCCAATTGGATAGCTGCCTCCCTGTGACCAAGGAAACCATAGAGGAACTAGTTTCCCCCTCAATTTCCTACCCCATCTGCATTGCCCCTGCAGACAAACACTACCTATAGTGGGAAATATACACTGCACCTGCCTAAAAGTGTGTAGCACACCTCCATAGGGACTGCTGATGAACTTGGTTCCCCCACTCCTGCACAGCCAGGCACACCAAATCTTCACAAGCACCCAGAGTTAGAGCACAGTCCGTGACTTTGTTTTTGTTTTTTTAAAGGGTTAATAACCTGGATAGGGATGGGAGGTTATGGGATGCCCACTTGACTTCAGCAAATCTTTAGCAAACTTGAGGGACATCGTCCTATATACAGTCTCCTTCACTATCCTCCTGCACATTCACTTCCTTGCTCCAGCTGAATCTTTCTGATTTATCTGACAGGTTCCCAGTCAGATTAGCAATAGCCCATTAAAGGCAGGAACTCATAGCCCCTCTTTGTGTAGCACAGTTGTAGTGAAACAGCTTGTAACTTCTCCTCTGTGGTCACTGATCCCAGCACCACCTCTTTCGGCACTGCCAACCCACCTGACTACAGCTGCCCCTTTCACTAGCCCTCCAGGCTAACTCTCCACACCAGTCCTCCTGACTGTCTCTTCACCAGCCCACCTGGCTGACTCTCAGGAGATCTCTAGGGAAAGCCTGAAGACTTAAGAACACCGCTGTCTTCAAGGTAGACTGGCTACATATGACAGTCTCTCTCCACTTTGTTAGTCCCCACATTTTTTATCTAGTGACTTTATCCTCTCTTGCCCCTGTGCCTCCAGGAAAGCCTCCTTGTCAGGATCCGCCCAGCACCTGAGCCCTGGCCTGAGACAGGACCCCACCCAAACTAGGGGGTTCACCCCAAGGGCCACCGACAGCCTTCTCAACACTGTATCTCCATCTTCAACTCCACTGCCCCAGCTGGTAGGGCCCATGTCTATTTATGGAGTGGTCTTAACCCCCTGCTGGCCTATGCTGGGGATTTAATAAGGCTCTATAAAGTCAGCTTCTTCTTATCTCCAACCACTAATTCTAGAAGATTCTCCAACCCTCTAGACCAGGGGGAGGCACCAGAGAGCTGCCAGGATCAGTCACCTAGCCCTGAACTTAAGTAAACCCTGACCCAGATTCCATAGCTCATGTTTAGACCTGAGCTAAACTTTAATTTCCCTATTTACACTCCTAGCATACACTAGATCAGGGGTCTTCAAACTACAGCCCTCCAGTTGTTCAGGAACTACAATTCCCATCATGCCTAGTCATGTCTGTGAATATCAGAGTTTTACAATGCCTCATGGGATGTGTAGTTCCGCAACAGCTGGAGGGCCGCAGTTTGAGGATCCCTGCACTAGATGGTGCTACAAGTGTATTCTTCATCAGCTGGTGGAAGGGGCAAGGGGTTCTTCAAGAACTGCTCAGAATTCTGCTTTAAAGTATAACTAAAAGCATTTTTTTTTAGTTTTAGATAGAGTGGAGAGGGATTAGAATGCTTGTCATTTTTTATTGCTGTCTCTGCCCCCATTAGGGAGATTCACCATTTCTATGTGTCCTGTTATCATTGAAATTGAAAGAAAAACCCACATTTTGGGTTGTCCCCAGAAAAGTAACTTTGGGGAATCTCCCACTGGAGACACTAGATCTGGAGACCTGGGGGTCCCCAAGGAACTCCCCTAGTTTGCATGGATTTCCTCTTACTTCCTGTTTGGCAATGGGAAGTGAAGGGAAATCTCTGCAATGTGACACAGATGGAGAGAGATATTAAAAAATAGAAAAAATATTTTAACACCGATGCCGCCCCTTCAACCCTCCCCCCCCCCCCCACTCCATCCAAAAATAGTTTTGCTTAACGTTCTTTCTACTATACATTTTTTTTACAACATTTCTTTTTGGTTTTATTGTATAATCCTTGATATAGATCAGGGGACTTCAAACTATGGCCCTCCAGTTGTTCAGAAACTACAATTCCCTTCGTGCCTAGCCATGTCTGTGAATGTCAGAGTTTTACAATGCCTCATGGGATGTGTAGTCCTGCAACAGCTGGAGGGCCGTAGTTTGAGGATCCCTGGTCTAGATGGTCAAGGGCTTCCATTAACTGAAAAAACATTTCATATTTCAAAAATCATATTTGTTTTTTACCTTCTTGAATACTAATTTAAATATTGACATAATGAGGGTGGGGAGGAACAGGAACCAACTTAGATAATTTGAACATATAATTTAGGCACGGAAAAAAAAGTTTGAAGGTATTTGCAGTCATGAATATGTTGCATCCATGTTATTTTTGTTGCTAAATTATGTACTTTAATAAAGTCTTAGATTTAGGTAAAATTTGAAGCATTTATGCTTCCTTTCTATGAACCTGTCAGTATTTTGGATATCCAATGCATACTGTCCTAGTTCCAAAAAACTCTAAAAGTCACGATACACCTAGAAAAGTCTGAAATAAAAACAGGAAAAAATAATATTTACACTTTCCTGACTGGAACATCTCACTTTGTGCTTAACAAGGTCATCATTGCAAGGCAGATCATTAGTTGGATCTAAGCCCTGAATACTAATGCTTGAGGAGAAATATTACTAAAAAAAATGACATCCCGACACACGGAGTTTGGATTAAGGGCAGGCACATCCCTATCCAACTATTTCTTTTACATGAATAATTTAGCTTTTTAGAAGAGATAATTAAGAATCATTTCTCACAGTGTGCTTTGAAGTCAATGATATGTCAAAAAATTCATAGGTTTTCCTGCTTTGGCTCCCTGAATCATTTACCTTTTTCTTCTATCTACTCCGAGTACAATTAGCAGCAACTGGACCTTTTCTAGATGTCTAATTAATATTAACTACTATGGAATAGTGTCCAAGCCCATTAGAGGACGGATACGTTTGATCATTAACTTTTTGTCATTAAGCATACTATTTCTGTACTGTCAGGTTATGGCAATATCCTGACATGCTCTGCCGATGATCTGAAACCTATTATAATTTCCACAGACTAAGGGCCATATATGGAAAATTAAAGCAAAATGAATGACAGCCATAGAATGTAGAGCAATGGTGGGAATCCAGTAAGAATATAGGAAAATGTATGTCTAGGCAAAATAAGAAGCAACATACGCATAGAAACAAAGAAGAGTGATGGCAGAACAAAGACCAATTGGTTCCATCAAATCTGCCCCATTTTTACAATTTATTACAATTTATTTATTTATTTTTTATTGTATTTTGTTTTTTAGCTTTTTTGTCTGAGTATACAATAGATCTATGTATCAGGTACCTGGTAGCAGAGCCTGAAATGATGAGGAAGGCCTCTCTTACACCTCTGAATTGGGGCCCCTGGTAGTGTGAACAGAAGGCGCAGGAGTGCACAGTGGTACGAGTGCCTGTAGGTCTTGCCAGTAGCAGAGCGGGTATTCACGCCAGACAGGAGAGGTTCTCAGTAGTCTTCAGTAAAGCAGGTGGGCTGGTAGACAGCTGGTGGATGGTAGACTGAGGCAGGCTAGTACAGGAGACAGGTGAGGCATGACTGTAGAACATCAGGCACAGCAGGATGTGTCAGGAAGCAGAGTCAGGCAAGCCGGGTCATGCACTGGCAGGACGGATCAGGTAAAGAGGAGCAGGCAAGAGCACGGTCTGGATACAAGCTGGGTCAGGAGCTAATTAATGGCAGAGAAGAAAATGGAGCAGACAGAAGTGGAGGTCAAAGACAAACCGATGTCGGTGCAGGTGGAGTTCAGAAAGAGGTCAGAAAAGCCAGGTTCAGCAATTGGGATCAGGATACAGAAAAACAAGGTCACGGATAGGCTGAAAGACATAGCAGCATTGATCCTGAGCTCTGACAGTTTAAATAGCCCATTTGGTGCCAACATCTGTCACATGAGCACGCTGATGCGCACAAGTGCGTGCACCTCTGCGCTTACATGTATGCATACGCATAAATCGGAAGCCAAATTCCGACATGTATTAGAGGAAGCAGGAATTAGCCTGTGAAGAGGCACAGAAGTCCATCTAGAGCAGTCATGTCCAAAGTCCGGCCCGCGTGCCAGTTGCGGCCCGTCCTTTACTTTCATACGGCCCCCAGAGACACCGCTGATCAATGTCTCTCTCTCTGAGACATCGCAGATCCCCGCCCCGATGCCGATGCGATGGCTCTCATCTATGTGCCTGGCGCCGCCCACCACTGCGCGGGAGTGCAGAAGGAATTTGAAATCTACATTCCTTCTCTCATTCACCGCACAGCCACCTGTAGAAGCCGTGTGGAGCTGACCGAGGTGTCATCTCTTCTACTGCCTGTCTAAGTAAGTGTGATTTTATCCATAAAGCACTGATGCTTTTTATTTCATATATATACCTTAATTTATCTGCGTATAACATGCACTTTTTCCTCCTAAAAATGGAGGAAAAAGTAACAGTGCGTGTTATACGCCGATGTAAAAAAACAAAAAGTCCAGGAAGCAGTGCCGAAAGGTAGAAGGGGGCGGGCGCACCAAGGAGAAGGAAGGACACGCTGTCATCGGTTCCGATGACAGTGCGCCCTTCCTTCTCCTCTGCCCGCCCCCTTCTACCTCTCGGCGCTGCTTCCTGGACTTTTTTAAAAGTGATTCGGATAGTGTCATTGGCGCTGGCGAGGCTGCAATTATGGGCACTGCGCTGGCAAGGCTGCAATTATGGGCACTGCACTAGCGAGGCTGCATGTGTGGACACTGCGCTGGCGAGGCTTCAATTATGGGCACTGCGCTGGCGAGGCTGCAATTATGGGCAATGCGCTGGCGAGGCTGCATGTATGGACACTGCGCTGGCGAGGCTGCATTTATGGGCACTGCACTGGTGAGGCTGCATGTATGGGCACTGCACTGGTGAGGCTGCATGTATGGGCACTGCTCTGTCGAGGCTGCATGTATGGGCACTGCGCTGGTGAGGCTGCAATTATGGGCACTGCGCTGGCGAGGCTGCATATATGGGCACTGCGCTGGCGAGGCTGCATATATGGGCACTGAGCTGGTGAGGCTGCATATATGGGCATTGCGCTGGCGAGGTTGCATTCGTGGGCACTGCACTGATGATTGTATCTAATTTTAAATGTCAGGCAAAATGGTCGGCCCTCACGCATGTTCACTTCATCAAGTCTGGCCCTCTTTGAAAAAAGTTTGGACACCACTGATCTAGAGGAACCATGTTGTCTACTGACATGCCCTTCCTGACACTATATATGCCCCAAGCATGTTTGAATACACTCATGTTGATTGACTCACTACCTCTGCTGGTCTATTCCAAGCCTCAACTACTGTTTCAGTAAAATAATACTTTCTATAATTACTTTTAAACTTTTTTCTCTACCTCTTATGATGGTGAGATATGATTATGTATTCATGTGACATGGCTGGATTAATCCTATTTTTGGATCTCCTTACAAAACTTTTTGGATTCTTATATATATATATTTCATACAGAAGCTTTCCTCTTTGTGTTTTTTCTCCGTTTCTATTCTTTGTATGTAGGGTGGTATGATAAACCCCATATCTTATAGTGGTGAGCTCCTACGCACCCTTTGACAAATTGTTTATCATATATTTTATTATCAACTGTAGAGATTATGTAAAGACTTACAATGAGTATGAGATAAAGTATATCCCAGGAGGATCCAAAAAGATCTCTCCCACTGCAGACATACAGAGGATGGGCATAAGATGTAAGTCTTTACATAATCATACAGCTGATATTGAAATATATGATAAACAATTTGCTCTGGATGTATATTATGTATATGTCTCTTTTCTCTCTAGCAACTCTTTCTTACCACACTCCTCTAAGAGCTTGCTGAAATTGACCAAGCGAAACGTGTTGGGATTGTGATCATCCTCCCCAATGTGATATCTCAATGCTGATTGATTTTTGTCATTTGGTTGTTTTAAGCAGATATAATAACACTATTCACAAATAGTGGGATAAATCACAACCTTCAGGGGTGTTGGGGTATGAAAAATGAGCTTGAGATATTTTTCATTAATTGTAAGTGATAGATATCCCTAACACAATTTTAATGATTTTTGTAATAAGAGTGAGAGGAGGGGAGGCTTCTACGCCTTTAAAGTCCCGATCCCTGTTTTCTTTTACTATTTGTATCTACATCGGGATGAAGTATTGAGCCTTCAACTGAGCTCATGTTCTTTTTTGTTCAACAGTTAGGCAGGAGTGACAACGCTGCTTGAGATTTCAAAGCAGCAGAGACCGGCTTTAGATATACATGTTCAGGGCTTGCTCCCCCAATTTTTTGCTTGTTTATTATGTATTCAGTCTGACCAGACTTCTGAGGTTGAGCATCCCACCCCCCCCCCCCCCCACACACACACACACACACACCTGTACTCTATCAGTGTCCACTATCAAGTAGACAAAGGAGGAGTCTCTTGTAGTGCATTAGCACATCTATCCCAGCAAGGAGTGTTGTCTCCAAGGGTAAGAGAGGCTGGATTCACCCCTTTTTTATGGATAGTGTAGGACCCACTGATAATGGGGTACTTTGACGTAGTGGTGGGCTTGAGCACAATATGGCCATATGGTGGGACTAAATCCCCATATTTATTTATGGATTGTCTTCATATTTGATAGTCATTTCTTTTGCATGTGTGCGCTATTCTTTTTTAATATAGCAGAGACAGGGTTGTCAGTTAATTACAGGAAGCGAAGTGGTCACTGGATTCCTAGCAGATAAAAATGTATTTCTCTGTACATTCAGTTGTATAGGGATACAATGTGCCTGCATCACAGAGATGTAATGAATATGTTATTTCGTTTGGCCAGACATACACCTAAGGGGTGACATATTATATTGTCACTTTTAACAATGAATACAAAAGCATATTCTTTTATTATTTTTACCACAGTGCCAGTTGGAAGAACACTATCAGACACATTCAGAGGTGTTAATAGCAGCAGAACCCGGAGCTCTTCAAGAGTTGGTAGATTAAAAACACTTCCCACCAGAAAGGTGAGTATTAACCTTCTTCTTTTACAGAGTGGCTTTAGTTTCATTGTTTAAAGGAAATCTATGATCACAACATACACTTTCATTTTATAACATCTGCATTGTAATGACAAACAAAAGTTTTTATTGACAATCCAATATTAACTTACTTAAAAAATATCCTTTCATGTTGTGAGTGCTGTCCGTCTGCTGGCTGTCTCTTTCCACAACTTCCTGCATTCCCTGCATGCTTTGCAGCTTCTCCTTTGCAATTTACTTCCATTTCTAAAGACTACATATTCCATGGTACCTTGCTGCCTACAAAGATTACTATACTGACTCCGCCTCCTGAAACTCCTCCTCTCAGCACCTCAGTAGTCCAGAAGGCAGTCTCTGTGAGATGTGTGATACAGCAGTGCATTCCTACAGGGCATAGTGAATATTTATCATAGAATTCCAGGAAGTAAATGTATGGGGATTACTTCCATTTCTAAAGACTACATATCCCATGGTACCTTGCTGCCTACATGCAGAGATTCCTACACTGACTCCGCCTCCTGAAACTCCTTCTCTCAGCACCTCGGTAGTCCAGAAGGCAGGCTCTGTGAGATGTGTGACACAGCAGTGCATTCCTACAGAGCATAGTGAATATTTGTCATAGAATTCCAGGAAGTAAATGTATGGGGATCTTCACCATGTAAATTTAGAATCTTCCTATTCAGATTTAAGGAGTAGGCTAGAATTAACTAAAATCCATTGTGAAATAATTTGAATGGAATGTAAAATATTTGATTTTACATTTTGACCATAGTGGCTTCTGCACTTTTTAACTACTTGACCTCTGGAAGATTTTACCCCCTTCATGACAAATCCATTTTTTTGCTATTCAGCACTGTGCTACTTTAACTGGAAATTGCGCAGTTATGCAACATTGTATGCAAATGAAATGTATATAGTTTTTTTCATTAGAGAGTTCTTTTATCTAATAAAATCAAAGTTCTTTATGAATTTAGGCCTAAATGTATTTTGGTACGTCTTTGGTAAAAACCAAACTGTATCTTTGGGAACACTATGCTATTGGGGACACTAGTATATTTCTGATCGTGATTGAGATACTGATCTATACAGACACTGTACTAGAAATGGTGGTAATCAGGAACGCCAGCTGACTAATTGACACTGATGTCACTAGTGACACGGAGATCAGTGATAATACTGTACACTGACACTGTACCAATGACACTGGCTGGGCAGAGGTTAACATCAAGGGGCTGACTGTCTGCCTAACAATGTGCAATGTGTTTTGCTTTTACTAACAGATCTGTCTGCTTTTTCTCCTTGAACTCAGAGTTGATTTCAGGGAGAAGAAACCAACAGATCGCTGTCTGTGTACAGCGTTCTGTGTGTTTGCCAGCACAGAACTCTGTGCTGTAATTAGCCACAGCTTATCAGCAGGTTTCAGCCAAAATCATTGGCTGAAATCTGCTGACAAGCTTGTGCTGTGTCCAATCACAGCATGAGTCATCAGGGGGCATGCACATGTTAGCTGCCAGACCAGAAAGTACACCACGACCAACGGGTATGTTGCAGTGTCTGGCTGTGCTGCCTGCTCGCAGTATATCTACTGTGAGCAAGTGGCAAGCGGTTAAACATATACTTTTCACTTTTTCTTTTTGCAGTTACTTCCTGTCTAGAAACGTGTACTGTACATGGACATGGTGTCAGCCCTGCCTACCTAATTTCTGAGTGGCATCAAAGATCACATCTCTCTTGTCATTCTCATAAACCCTCCTTGTGCACAGATAGTTATCAGATGACAGGACTTCTGGTAGAATCAACATGTATTTTTTTAACTTTTTAAACAGAACTCTGTACATTGGATGATGTTATATGCTGGTTGCAGTAGTTACTCTGCTCCCAATTACTTTGATTAAATGATGGGCTTATTTGCCAGGAAGGGAACCCCCTCTGTTCACAGAGGCTCTGTCCTGGGTGGGGCACTGCTAACTTTATTAATAATCCTATTCTTCCACTTAGCGAACGTTCTGGGTCTGTATATATATATATATATATATATATATATATATATACAGTATATATATATATATATATATATATATATATATATACACACACAGATTTTTTTCAGCTGGAACTTGGTGGAACTCAGTTTCACCACCTCTGGCTCATGCTCTCTGCTCCCTGCTCACCACTATCACTTATAACTATAGAAGTCTGGCTTCTATGTTTACAGGTAACAGCTTGTCACCCAACGGGCTCCCCCAGAACTAATCTCCTGAGCGACTCCAGCTGAGTGCAGGATGGGGACAAGGTAGATGCAGGTGCCCGGGGTGCAGTGCTGATCCTGACACCCCCACTGGATGATCTTCCTGCAAGTGAGAGAGGCAGAGCCACCTACAGTGTGCAGGGAGGTACTAGAGCCAGCTGGGTCCTTCAGTTTATTACAGCAACACAAGACATTTGGAAGATTGTGGAACTTTTAAGGAGGGAGGGAGAAGATGGGGCAGACCCTGCACTCTGTATGTAGCGCACTCCTGAACTTTGTACTATGTAGGTAGCGCACCCCTGGACTCTGCATGTAGCACAGCCTTGAACTCTGAACTCTGTGTAACACCTCCTCCTCCCCCTAACTCTGTACGCAATGCACTTCTGGTATTTAATGCCCTTTTAAGACCCTTCCACTGTTAGTGAAATTTGACCGCACCCATTATTTGATGCAGTTTGGAGGGTGTGTGTGGGGGAGGGGAGGTTGGTTTTGCGGGGTCCTGGTTGAGTTCCTGCATCTAGTTTCTGAGAAAAAAAGCCATGGATATACATGATCTTGCACTTCCGGATATCGGGCGTGACTGTGTGCCGCCGGCGGCTCGATCTCACTGTGATTCTACACAGCAGGAGCTGATCAGCGCATGCGGGTCCTGCGGACCAAATATCCACCGGCATCTATTGATTGTTTGGTACACAGGCAGAGCGGCATTCTGCCTATGTAAACAAGGTAGATCGCCATTCTGTCAGTAACGCTGGCCATACACTATCCGAAAAATTGTTCAAACTCATTTTCGAAATATTAACACTCGGCTGTGAGAGCAAACAATAGTGCCATCATGTAATGATCAATAAATCATTTAATGGACATAAAGGAATCAGTTTTTTTTTTTTTCATATATACCTAGTGCAAACAGTTTGGACAAGAAACTCATTAACCTTTCAATTTATCGTTCGTTCAGCAGAAAATTTCCAAACTTGTCCTTTGGTTTTTTTTTCGGCTCAAAAATGTCACAACCGAATACCGATTTGTGCCCATTAACTGGCCGGAAAAAAAAAAAGAACTGTCCAAATGACTGAATTTTAGCCGATTTTTCATTTAGTGTATGGCCACCATAAGGAAGGCATTGATCCTGTGTCTCTGCAAAGCAGGAACATGGATCAATGCCTTCCCCTAGTAAAAGCACCTCCAAACACTGTTAGAAAACACTTGGCTAGGCACACAGTTAACCCTTAGATCGCCCTGATCAAACCTCTTCCCAGCCAGTGTCACTAGTACAGTGACGATGCAAATTTTTAGCACCAATCGCTTTATTAGTGTCACTGGTCCCCAAAAGTGTCAGTTAGTGTACCGACTGTCAGCCAATATCACAGTCCCGCTCTTCACTACACACATTGAATTGTGGAGCATTTTTTTAGCACCATTTATTATTTGTCATTTTTTGTGAACAGATCGTGGCTACTTATTAAAAAAATATATATTTTTCATGTAATTCACTTGTTACACAGTTCTAGGCAACAAGAGTTTTACTCATCTAGTAACACTTTACCATTTGAACATTCACTATTGTTTGATTTTGCGTATTGCACATTGTTTATTGCATCTGTCACCTAATCACTTTTAGGATATCATCTCAGTCAAAAACAGCACATCTTATTTATTTTAGTTCTTAATTCTGCATGTTTTCTTTCAACTTTCAGAGCTGTCATCGCGGATCCAGTTCAGCATTGCTGTATTTTCATTCAAGCCTGCTACAAACCTTATTCTATGCATTTAACATGTGGCCAGTTCAATCACTTTAGAGCCACAGGAAATCACAAATATGATGTTTGCTAGAAACTACCAATCTACCACCCACAAGTTTGATCGACCATCAGAGTTTGGTCAGTTGTGAAGCTAGGAAAACAACTGACAGCTTCAGTGAAGTTTATGAAACACTGAGTCGAAATGGGAAAAAACTACAGTAGTTTCACTGAAAGTAATCAGAATTTTGTCTTTGTTTTTTTGCAATTCTGCAATCGAATTTGATCACTCATCAAATTGCCAGCTTTAGACTTCCCGAAGACTAACTTCTCCTCTCACCAAAAGCAAAAACTCTTACAGTAAACCTAACCCTTAATACTGAACCCCCACCTGAAAATTAAAAGGAATTGTGGACTTTTGTATATACACTGAACAAAATTATAAACGCAACACTTTTGTTTTTGCCTCCATTTTTCATGAGCTGAGAGGCTCATGAGAGCGATTGTCACCAGGCTAATTAAGCAATTAACCCTTTCTCTGCCACCACCGCTACGTTTGAGCCCAGCGGACGCTTGTAATTTTAGAAATACCAATTATGACTTTAGAATAAGCGTCTGTAACACGCACTGTCACCCCAGACAGGAATATTCAGAGGATTTATTCTATACAGTAGCGCTCTTCAAGAGGCAGGTTCTTTGGTTAGCTTGCGTAAGAGCTTAGAGACAAAATTAACACTTTTCAAAAAAAGGTTTAATTATAAAAAAGGTTAAAATTGGTGCAAAATAAAAATATTTACAGAAAAATGGGTTACGAAATAGAGACACAATTCAGCAATTTAGAAAAATAAGGTAAAGAATTAGAAATGAAAATACTTGCAGCCAATGTCCTTGTATTATCAGAGTTCCAGAAGCTGAGCATGTGAGATCGGTTCTTTCCTTGAGCGATGTTAAAATGAGAACTGAGAAACTCATCAGCTTCTCTCTTTTTCTCTGACCCGCAGGGGGTGTCACTAGAGGTCCTTGACCAAAAAAAACTGGGGCCATGGGCGGCCCTGAGGCTCAGAACATGCCAAGGAACCTCCCGCTGAGACAGATTTATAACCAAATTCATATCTTGAAATATGTAAGGGTTACATTCTTTAAACTGCTACTTTATAACCCAGCATGTTATTTGCGTTCAAACTATATCAAACATGAATATATCTATCATATAGGAAATATCATATCGCTCTTTTCTATCCTATGTGTGATAGGGGGATCATGCATGGTCTCGTTTCGTTCAGTATTTTATTTAGCATTCAAATACAGGCGGTCCCCGGGTTACAAACAAGATAGGGACTGTAGGTTTGTTCTTAAGTCGAATTTGTTTGTAAGTCGGAACATGTATGTTTTTTAAGTTTAGCTCCAGCCAAAAAAATCATTTTCAAGTATTATGGATAGCATATGGAAGGGTTAACACCCCTGTGCCATTTGTTTTGCTGTCTGTACCCCTGTTCAGAAGATTTCACCTCACTTTCTGTCCCTATGACTATTGGATTTTGAAAATTTTGGGTTGTTGTGGAGACAAGGATTAGTGATAAAGCTTCAGTGGAGACACATTTTTCCCATGAGAACTCTTACAGGAGTGAATTTCCCTTTCTACAGGTAGATTTCTCCTCACTTCCTGTTGTCTCCCTCCGTTTGTAAGTAGGAGTCGTTTGTAAGTCGGATGTTTGTAACTAGGGGACCGCCTGTATATACTTTCTAGAGACATATCTTGTTTGGGTTTAAAGTTCCGAAGTTGTGTGTAACTGTGGTCATTTTCCTAATGAACCATTTGCTGTGGAATACAACACAGCCTGTAGTGGACATCTGCCAGGATGGGCTTGAGATAAGGTTTGCTTTGTTTATGACCCGGCATCTGCCAGGATGTGTTAAGATAAGGCTTTCTTTTGAAGCTCTGCATACTAATGTTAATTAGTGTAAGGTGGGGGCTGGGGAAGGAGTGCCTTTTGGCTTTAAACTTTCATGGCTGAGCTCTGAAACCAAAATGATTGCTTGACAAAATGGTGTCTCAGCGCACGATATCATTACACTGACATGTTAATTTTTGTTTAATGTTTAATGGCTGGCTTGCTGGCACCCTGTGGGGGGTGGCTGGCTGGCTGGCACCCTGTGGTGGGTGGAAGGCTGGCTGGCATGCTGTGGTGGATGGCTTGCTGTCTGGCACCCTGTGGTGGGTGGCTGGCTGTCTGGCACCCTGTGGTGGGTGGCTGGCTTGCTGGTACCCTGTGGTGGATGGCTGGCTGGCACCCTGTGATGGGTGGCTGGCTGTCTGGCACCCTGTGGTGGGTGGCTGGCTGGCTGGCACCCTGTGGGGGGTGGCTGGCTGGCACCCTGTGGTGGGTGAATAGCTGGCTGGCACCCTGTGGTGGGTGGCTGGCTTGCTGGCACCCTGTGGGGGGTGGCTGGCTGGCTGGCACCCTGTGGTGGGTGGATGGCTGGCTGGCATGCTGTGGTGGGTGGCTGGCTTGCTGGCACCCTGTGGTCGGTGGCTGGCTGGCTGGCACCCTGTGGTGGGTGGCTGGCTTGCTGGCACCCTCTGGTGGATGGCTGACTGTCTGGCATGCTGTGGGGGTGGCTGGCTGCCTGGCACCCTGTGGTGGATGGCTGGCTGGCACCCTGTGGTGGCTGGCTGGCTGGCACCCTGTGGTGGGTGGCTGGCTTGCTGGCACCCTCTGGTGGATGGCTGACTGTCTGGCATGCTGTGGGGGGTGGCTGGCTGCCTGGCACCCTGTGGTGGGTGGGTGGCTGGCACAGGGGCTGTGGTTGGCTGGCTGGTACAGGGCCTGTGGGTGGCTGGCTGGTACAGTGCCTGTGGCTGGCTGGTACAGGGCCTGTGGATGGCTAGCTGGCTCCCTGGTACAGTGCCCGTGACTGGCTGGTACAGGGCCTGTGGGTGTGGGTGGCTGGCTGGCACCGGGCTGCTGTGGGTGGGTGTATGGCTATGATACACTCCCACGAGACTAGTCCCAAATCCAGACGAGGCTGTCCAAGATGAGGGAGGCAGCCTAAGAAGGCAGAAGGATGTCATGAAAATATCGGCAATATCGGTAACTTACGGGGCCGATTCCGATATATCGGGGAAAGTGCATATCAGCCCTCGATATATCGACCTTGCCGATAATCGGTCGATCCCTAGATTAGACAGCATGATTATTGCACAGGTGTGCCTTAGGCTGGCTACAATAAAAGGCCACTCTAAAATGTGCAGTTTTATCACACAGCACAATGCCACAGATGTCGCAAGTTTTGAGGGAGTGTGCAATTGGCATGCTGACTGCAGGAATGTCCAACAGAGCTGTTGTCCGTGAATTGAATGTTCATTTCTCTACCATAAGCCGTCTCCAAAGGCGTTTCAGAGAACTTGGCAGTACATCCAACCGGCCTCACAACCGCAGACCATGTGTAAC
The DNA here is from genome assembly GCF_965119305.1 of Pelophylax lessonae. Lineage (NCBI taxonomy): Eukaryota > Metazoa > Chordata > Amphibia > Anura > Ranidae > Pelophylax > Pelophylax lessonae. The sequence continues at coordinate 480,879,940 of NC_138772.1, forward strand.
CACACCAGCCCAGGACCTCCACATCCAGCATCTTCACCTTTGTCTGAGACCAGCCACCTGGACAGCTGCTGCAACAATCGGTTTGCATAACCACAGAATTTCTGCACAAACTGTCAGAAACCTTCTCAGGGAAGCTCATCTGCATTCTCGTCATCCTCATCAGGGTCTCCACCTGACTGCAGTTCGTCATCATAACTGACTTGAGTGGGCAAATGCTCACATTAAATGGCGTCTGGCACTTTGAAGAGGTGTTCTCTTCATGGACGAATCCTCATTTTTTTTTAGGTCTTTGAGTTCAGCTCATGAAAAATGGAGGCAAAAACAAGTGTTGCATTTATAAATTTGTTCAGTATATTTTATTTGTCAGACTGAGACCAAAAAAAAAAGAAAAACAAATAGTGAATATAATATATATGGGCATATGTGTGCGTATAATATACAGTACTCTATATTGTCAAAAAAATTGGGACGCTTGCCTTTACAAGTACATGAACTTTAATGGCATCCAAGTCCTAAGTGGGATACACACTATAAGAAAATCGGACGAACAATCGTCCGATTTTCCTCATTGTTTCACAGCAAATCAGAACTGATGAAGGAAAATTCGTAAAGAACTTCTCGTACGACAAATGCTTTTTTTTTGGTTGTTTATGTTTTCTGATCATGCGCAGTCTTTCTTTTCTGATTTTTCTTGTACAAAAATCATACAAAAACAGTACACATTAAATGAAAATCGTTTTTCATACGAGAAAAACCTCTGAAAAAACAACCCCACACCATAATTCCCCCTCCACCAAATGATTTGGATCAGTGCACAAAGCAAGGTCCATAAAGACATGGATGAGCGAGTTTGGAGTGGAGGAACTTGACTGGCCTGCACCCAGCTCGATAGAACACTTTTGAGATAAATTAGAGTGGAGACTGTGATCCAGGCCTTCTTGTCCACATAAGTGCCTGACCTCACAAATGCCCTTCTGGAAGAATGGTCAGACATTCCCATAGAGACACTCCTAAACCTTGTGGACAGCCTTCCCAGAAGAGTTGAAGCTGTTATAGCTGTAAAGGGTGGGCCAACTCAATATTGAACCCTACAGATTAAGACTGGGATGCCATTAAAGTTCATGTGCGTGTAAAGGCAGATGTCCCAATACTTGTAGTAATATAGTGTATATATTTGTAGTTTAAAGTAATAGTTTAAACTACAGTCTGCTCACACAATTTGTAATAAAAACATATTTGCCATTCAGCCATGTTAGTTTCAAAGAGTGGAAGCGGGCCCCTGGAGAAGATGTCCGCCCACTGTCACTGGGGAGGGGAAACTGCTGCAGCTGCTGGAATATGTTCCAAAAGGTGAACTTATCCTTTAAGGCTAACCTTAACCCTAGCCTTCTTCTAACTCCTTATTCCTTATTGCCTTAAAAAGAAGTTCCTATCACCATCAGTAAAAGTATTAGCACCAAATCCTCATAGTCCATCTTCTAACAACTAATCTCTGGTGCCAAAATTAACTGATCCAAGCAAGGCATCTGAGCACCATACCAGTTTAATGTCTTCAGTGCCATAAATGGAAATAATTTTTATATCGCACAGCAACTCTGTAATCACTGGATAAACAGACCACAAGCTGCTGAAAGAAAGCGGTTACTGCATATAGTAAGTTTAATGATTAGTGCTAAACGCTGTGGAAAGCAGAATGCACAACTAGAAGAATTTGTTTATAGTCCTGGTCATGTTGGTCTATACTAGTGGCCCGGGGGTCGGAAATAACATTTTGCACCATTGTAATCCTCCCCTTCCAAAGAATTTTTGTTCTTTTATTTACCTTTAGAGTAGTATTAAACCCAAGAGCAAACATTTTTATTTTGCAGCTTACTAATTTCTGTGGTGGTTGCATTCATTTTTTTTTTAGGCTTTCTCTCTTTTATTTTCACCTGGTGATCCAGACAGTTAGTCTGTTGTTTTTTAACAGAACAAGCTCTCTTCCTGATGGATGTTTACATGGATGAGACACTTAACACTGGCAGGGGTGATAAAATTGATCAGCTTTTATTTATTCATGCAAAACCTTTATCCCAAAAGATAAAACAATGACTACAAAGTGTTAGCTGGGGTACGGCTTTAATTTATTTAGTGTATCCAAATCCTCTAGTTCATCTAACACTCTCTTTCTCAGAGTCTGACAATGCTGCTGTTTAAAGGTATCTTTGTTGCTCCTTCATCCAGAGTGGGGCACTCTAATACAGGAGGTGTGTTACTGGTCAGATCACCAAGTGAAAACAAAGGGGGGAAAAGCCCTTTAAAGAAAATGAATGCAGCCACCACATCTAATGATTGGTAAGTCGCAATATATTATATATTTGGTTTTGGGTTTTTTAGTGCTTTCATTTTTTCTTGTTTTCCATTCAACTCCCTCGCCTCGATTCTTTCCTAGGCGAGAATGATGTTTCACCCTTATTCCGCCTCCTTGGATACCGACCTCACATATCCCAGGAAGCATTGCTTTTCTCCATTCATAAAATCCATGGTAACATGTAAACAGGCATGTCAAAAGATCTCTGTCTGGACATGTGTGCGATCTGAAACTACACCACTAGGGGGCTGGTTTCAAGAACTAGGAAGAGACACAGTTGGTTTCCCATGAAGAAGATGGCAACATAGAACCTATAGAAGGAGAGTTGGGTGAGGGAAAGGGACAAAGAAGGATTCACTGGGCTTCCAAACATAATGATGCAGAAAAGAGCAGCAAAGGTAAAAGGGAAATAGACTATACTGTTTCATTGGGAGGGGGAAGCTCTTCATTAAAGTGTAACTTCACTTTTAGCAACATTTTACAAAAAGCCCCCTGTGCAGTTCCAGATCCCCTGAATAATACATACCAGTGTTTCTTACCCTACATTCACAACCATGCGTTTTTTTTGTGCGTTTTGAAGTTTTCAGAAATGCACTATAGTCCATTTAACATGGTTTCCTATGGTACACGTTCACATCTATGCTTTTTCAGCCAGTGCATTTTTGGAAAGGGCCAGGGACTTTTTTTTTGCAGCAGATTGTATTTTGCATGTAATGGACTTCAATGGACCCCCACCCAATGTTTTTATATTAATTTTGCGTTTTCCATTTTGCATTATTTTTCTCTTTAACAAACAGTATATAGCTGGTTGCTAAGGAGCAGGCCAGGGAGCTGGCCGCCACGTTCTTAACAACCGATGAGTTATCAGCTGTCACCGGGCTTCCGCGCTTACAGCTGAATGTAAAAACAAGAATTGCCAGCAAATAAACAATCGGGGAGAACATTACGTGGGACCCCCCCCCCCCAATCCATACCAGGCTTTTTGGGTCTAATATGGATTAGCAGGGTAATCCCATGCCAACATTTTTTTAAAAATGGCGTGGGGTCCTCCCCAAAATACATACCAGACCCTTGTCCAAGCATGCAGCCAGGTAGGTCTGGAAAGAGAGGGGACGAGTGAGCGCCCCCCCCCCCCCCAAAGGTGCTTTGGAGCACCTTGTCCTCATGTTGATGGCAACAAGGGCCTCTTCCCCACATCCTTGGGCTGTGGTTGTGGGGGTCTGCAGGTGGGGGTCTTATCAGAATCTGGAAGCCCCCATTAACAAGGGACAGACAAAAGTTTTTGACGTGTTCTTTATTAGAAAATAAAAAAACAATGTCTTCCGATTTAGATCCATTGTCAATCATGATGCCTGCTGCCACCGCCAGACCCGGAAAAAAAAAAGCTCCACTTGCCGTGAGCACTCATGTGGTTTGCCTGCTCCACTGTGGGACATTTCTTAAAAAAGCTAAGGAGTGGGTCCATCCGGCATAGCCCTCCCTCATCAAAGCATCCTACCCCACCATGTTGAAGGCATGTGGCCTGGTATGGTGCAGAAGGGGGGGCACTCACTTGTCCCCTCTTTTTCCTGACCTGCCGGGCTGCATGTTCGCATAAGGATCTGGTATGGGTTTTGGGGAGGACCTCACGCCTTTTTTTTTTTGTTTATTTTGCCGTGAGGTTTACCTTCAAATCCATACTAGGCCTTTTGGGGGGGGGGGGGTGTCGTTTCTTTCCCCAATTTGTTTTTGCAGGCAATTCTTTTTTTACACTAAGCTGTCAGAGGGAAACCTCGCTGACAGCTGATGGCTCATTGGTTGTTGGGGATGCGGCGGCCTTAGCAACCAGCTATACACAGTGTGTTAAAGAGGAAATAAAAAGCAAAATGCATGGAAAGTGCATGCAAAAATCCATCAAAAATCCATATTATCTGCTGTGGATGGGCCTCTCTTCAGAAATTGCTCGCCCCTCGATCCCCCTTCATACTGCCATTTGAAGGATGGGCTGGATGCTACAAATGTGCATCTTCCTGGGATATTGATACTTTTGGATTCAATCCAGAATGAATCCTCCTTCAATGTGGCTAAAGAACAGTGAATGAGCAGTGTAGACTAAACCTTGTTCTGGTATTGGGCTACTGCCTGTCTGATAGTTTTAAAAGATGACATACAGTAGGTGTAAAACTTTGAGTTGAGCGTTACGGGACGCCTGGTAGAAAAGTTCATGACACTTCAGGAATTTTAGTCCAAATTTTTATTGATATAGAGCAGCAGTCTCCAAACTGTGACCCAGGGGCTGGATGTGGCCCTTTGATTGCTTTTCTCCAGCTCTTGGGGCATTATTCCCTCCACTGTCAGTAACAGAGGGGGAAAGTTCATGCTACTGACACTGGCAACAGGGCACTATTCCTCCCCCTGACACCAATGACGGGGCAGTATTCTTGCCACTGACACCAACGATGGGGGACTATTTCTCCTACAGACACCAACAATAGAGCATTATTCCACCCACTGGCACTGATAATGGGGCTTTAGTTTCCTCCCACTGATACTAACAATGGGGCACTATTCCTCCCGCTTACACCAACAATGGGCACTCATAGAGAAAGGAAAAAGGAGGTTACCCCAGCTCCACTGCTAGTATACTGTATAAGGCCATAGACTGGATTGAATAATATTAACTTATAAATTCAAATTAGAAAAAGATTTACGTCCATCCTATTATTCAAGCCATGGGGTTTCCTAGTATTGAGGGTATGTATCCACCACACCTCACGTTTAAGCAAGATACAATGTGTGTCTCCTCTAAGGGATTTTTGTGACCTGTTCAACACCAAAAAATGAAAAAAGCGCCAAGTTTGCCATTGTGGGCTTCTCAGAAATGTTTTGACACAATGGAAATGTTTTTAGCCTTTAAACTGGTAATGTCTTTTACATGCTCCGAAATCCTCACTCTCAAAGGACGTATAGTGTAGCCTACGTACTGTATCCTGCAAGCACTACACTGTAAAGCATAAACTACTGATTTGGAATTGCAATTTATATACTGTTTGATGGAATATGTTTTTTGGGTTAAAAAAGGACGTTACTGAAATACTTTTCTTGTGTCTATTACATTGCCTGTGGGTATTTTGTCCAAACATGTATGATCCCGTAGTGGACAACCATGTCTGTGGTTTGCCTGGCTTGCTCGAACAAAATAGGCTAGGTGATAACTTGCTGCCCAAAGTAGGAGCTCTTCTGCACGAAAAGTTACATCCATCCTTAATGGCGCTATATAACTCTTTGTCTGCACACAATAGGGTGACCAGACATCCCCCATTTCTGGGGACAGTGCCTGGACTGAGAACACTGTCCCGGCCAAGTCTGTCCCAGTTTTGTCCCCGGATTGGATTTGAACAGGGACCGGCAATTTCAAAGACAGTCAGTGCAGAATTAAAAAAAAGTTCTGAATTACAAACCCCCACGCCACCGCTCCTACTAGCTGAGGGGGGGGTGTATTTTTTTCCATTATTCGTGCCCCTCTCTGATAATCATGTGCTGTCGGAGCGGAGGGACTAATTTTTCAGTTTCGGGTGCATGTCCATTCCGCTCCTGCTCATATGTTCTTCTGCCTTGGTTCAAGTCCCGGCCAGCCTGCCTGCCTGCCTATCTCCTTGCCTTCCCCGGCAGATTGATCTTCCTCCGCTCAGCTCCACTCATCACCCAGTAGTAGCCGGGGCCCAGAGAGCGAGACTTGAGAAGCTGTGAAGCAGGCATCAGCAGCCATGACAGGCAGAGAGAGGCAGTTGAGCTCAGCTGACAATGTCCAGAAGCAGGAACAGAGGAGAAGCAGATCCGATAGTGGGGCTGCCAGTGCCTTCAAGGCTTTAACACAGGTGTGCTTTGGGTGTGTCTGTGAAAAGACTTCATTGCACTGTGCCTGTCTCTCTGGCATCATGAATGTTATCATAACTCACAGGCAGGGGGCGCTCTATCATGGCTCTGGCTGGCAGTGCACAGTCACAGTGTGTCACATGACATGGCTGCTTATTGGTTATAATTTAACAAAATCAGCACCCAGCAGCCATGTCATGTCCCATCAAGGTAAGACCTAAATAATTAATTTGGTTTGAGTGACGTGAAAAGGTGTATTCTAAATTTAAAGAATTATTATTGAAATACATCATAAGTTCACCTATACTTTAGCATCACTCAATCCGTTTCAAACCGTAATCAGCTCATCAATGTAGTAACCATACCAGTCAATATCCATTCCAAATGGGTTAAGGTGGGTGAATAGAATCAACTCCTCCCACCAGCCCATATAGAGGTTCGCCAAGGAGGGGGGAGATGTGGCCCCCATAGACGCACCTTGGCATTGTATATAATACCATGCATCAAACATAAAAAAAATATGTGTCAAAAGGAATTCTACTGATAGACAAATGAACTGTTGTTTATTTGGGCTTAAAACACTATAGCAGGAAAGATGATAGTGAATGGCCTGTACTGCAAGTCGGTGAGGAATGCAGGAATAAAATTATTTGACATCAATGGTGATCCAGGTGCATGTCTGGGACCATGGAATCTCCTGCATGTGGGCTAGTAGATACTTGTGTCCTTAATATACCCAGACAGACCCCCTTGTCAGATAATCTGTGGGTGGATATGGAGGCTTACATGTCGCTGGTTCGTTCCTTAAGTTCTCCACTATTGGCGTACACGTGGTCTCCTGTACCCTTAGATTCTCACCCTGTCACTGTTAAAGCATCACTACAAGCTTGGAGATATATTATTACTTACACTAAATCTATGCTACCAGCTACAGAGGTCAAGATACCTGTTGACATTCTCACTGTCTTTCTCCCGTTCCCTTTCGCTTGCAACATGGCAACATATGGCATACACTACTTACATGACATATTTGATGGTTCTAGACTCAGGAGCATAGAGGAGCATAGAGGACCTGCGAAGCTCACAAAGTCTACCTACTAATGTCTTTGTCCAACTATTTGGTGTCCGGCACTTTCTTGTAAAGGCCCCCCTCCCCCCCACTATCAAGATCTGCCCGAAGATCTGGCAATTCTATCATAGATACCCACACTCTCCCAAGGGTATTTCCTTTTTTAATAACCTACTATAGTATAAATTGGTGTTTTGCAAAACTTCCCTAATTCTGGCCTGGGAAACTGACCTATGGGCGGTGTAGGTGGAAGCGGCGGTGGAGGAGGACCAGGGCCGGATTAAGAGCATCATGGGCTTGGTGCTGAGGATTTTGAAGGGCCTTAAGGGCCGTGCCTTGGCATGCACCCAGAGGAGGAAGGGTGCAGCCATGCATGCCTAATTCAACATGGGATGCTGTCTCTGAAGCCCATAAACACATCCATGCATCGGCAACTGTCCCTCCTTGTCCGGCCTTCGCGCTGTGTGGGGAGGTTCTGAGGGTGCTGCCTGAGGAAGCGAGCATAGAAGCCAGACTTCTGTGTTTACAAGTGACAGAAGAGCGGTAACAGTGAATATGGCCAACCCGGGGCCTATATAAAAGGTAGGGGCCTGGAGCTGCAGCTCCAATAGCCCCTACGTTAATCTGGCCCTGAGGAGGACGAGGTAGCCAACACTACTTCTTTTCACAAATTTTAAATGAGGGTACACCCCAAAAGAGTGAGAAAGAGCAAAAATGGAACAATGGGTGGGTAAGGTCGGTATCCATTGCTATTCTGCACAAGGTACGGAAAAGTCCCGTGGGATCCATGCCTGGTTCATTTTAATGAACGTGAGCTTGTCCACATTGTCTCTGGACAGGCGGCTGCGCTTGTCTGTGATAACGCCCCCAGCCGTGCTAAATACCCGTTCAGATAATACACTGGCTGCAGGGCACGCCAGCACCTCCAAGGCGTAAAGGGCAAGCTCAGGCCATGTGCCCAATTTGGAGACCCAGAAGTTGAAGGGGGCAGACCCGTCATTCAGTACGTCTAGGCGTGTGCACACATACTGCTCCACCATGTTGGTAAAATGCTGCCTCCTGCTAAGACGTTCCATCTGAGCTGCTGGTGCTGCTGTTTGTTGTGGCGTGCTGACAAAGCTTTTCCACATTTCGGCCATGCTAACCCTGCCTTCTGAGGTGCTGGCGGTGCCCTGGTTGCGTTGGCGACCTCCTCCTCCTCCTCCTCTGCCTTGTGCTTCCACTGTGGCCCCGCTGTCAGATGGGAATGCCAGCAGCATTGCGTCTACCAGCGTGCGCTTCTACTCGTGCATCTTGCGATCGTGCTCCAGTGAGTGAATTAAGGACGGTACGTTGTCCTTGTAACAGGGATCCAGCAGCGTGGCCACCCAGTAATCAGCACAAGTTAGAATGTGGGCAACTCGGCGGTCGTTGTGGAGACACTGCAGCATGTAATCGCTCATGTGTGCCAGGCTGCCCAGAGGCAACGAAAGGCTGTCCTCTGTGGGAGGTGTATCATCCGTGTCCTCTGTATCCCCCCAGCCACGCACCAGTGATGGCCATGAGCTGGCCTGGGTGCCACCCTGCTGTGAACATGGTTCCATCTCCTCCTCCAGCTCCTCCTCCTCCTCATCCTCCTCATCCTCCAGAACTGTGCCCCTGCTGGACAATTGTGTCCCTGGCGTTTGTGTGTGCAGGAACCCACCCTCGGAGCCCCTTGCGAATGACTGCCCTGAAAGCCTTGGAAATGTTACCTCTTCATCCTCCTCCTCATCCTGTGCCACATCCTCTTCCATCATCGCCCGAATTGTTTTTTCAAGGAGGCATAGAAGTGGGATAGTTAGGCTGAGAACAGCGTCATCGCCACTGGCCATGTTGGTGGAGTACTCAAAACAGCGCAACAAGGCACACAGGTCTCGCATGGAGGCCCAGTTATTGGTGGTGAAGTGGTGCTGTTCCGCAGAGCGACTCACGCGTGCGTGCTGCAGCTGAAACTCCACTATGGCCTGCTGCTGCTCGCACAGTCTTTGCAGCATGTGCAAGGTGAAGTTCCACCTTGTGGGCACGTCACATATGAGGCGGTGAGCGGGAAGGCCGAAGTTACGCTGCAGCGCTGACAGGCGAGCAGCAGCAGGGTGAGAACGCCGAAAGTGCGCACAAACGGCCCGCACTTTCTGCAGCAGCTCTGACATATCAGGGTAGTTTTTAAGGAACCTCTGCACCACCAAATTCAGCACATGTGCGTCAAACTGGCTAGGCCCAGAGCTGCTATGAGATTTTGCCCGTTATCGCACACCACCAGGCCGGGCTTGAGGCTCGCTGGCAGCAACCACTCATTTGTCTGCTGTTCCATGCTCCTCCACAACTCCTGCGCGGTGTGTGGTTTGTCCCCCAAACAGGCAAGTTGTAAAACTGCCTGCTGTCGTTTACCCCTGGCCATGCTGAAGTTGGTGGTGAAGGTGTTACGCTGTCCGGATGAGGAGGCGGTAGAGGATGAGGAAGCGGAGTAGGAGGAGTTAGGAACAGGAGGCAAACTGAAGCGCCCTGCAATCCTCGGTGGTGGAAGGACATGCGCCAAATTGCTATCCGCCTCAGGCCCATCCGCCACTGCATTTACCCAGTGTGCCTTTAGGGAGATATAACGCCCCTGACCGTGCTTACTGGTCCACGTATCGGTAGTTAGGTGGACCTTGGCACAGATGGCGTTGCGCAGTGCACACCTGATTTTTTCCCCCACTTGGTTGTGCAGGGAAGGGATGGCTTGCCTGGAAAAGTAGTGGCGGCTGGGCACGACGTACTGTGGGACAGCCACCAACATAAGGTTTTTAAAACTGTGCGTCTCCACCAGACGGAATGACAGCATTTCAAAGGCCAATAATTTTGAAATGCTGGCATTCAGGGCCAGGGATCACGGGTGGGTAGGGGGGTACTTCCTCTTCCTCTCAAGTGTTTGGGAGATGGAAAGCTGAATGCTTCCACGGGACATTGTGGAGATGGTTGTTGGTGACCCAGGTGGTGGTGTGGCTGACAGATCGTCTGTTTGCGGGGTGGCAGGTGCCGGTATCACTACAGATGTGGCTGGAGCGGCCGAGGCTGCAGCAGAAGAGGAAGCAGGATGAGCCAGAGACGTTTCTTGGTTTTGAAGGTGTCTACTCCACTGCAGCTCGTGCTTTGCACTTAGATGCCTGATCATGCAGGTTGTGCTCAGGTTGAGAAGGTTTATGCCTCACTTCAGGCTCTTATTGCACAGGGTGCAAACCACTCGTGTCCTGTCATCAGCACATTTTCTAAAGAACTTCCACGCTAGAGAACTCCTTTGAGCTGACTTTGGTGCGCTCGTTCCCTTGCTGCGTTGGGCAGTAGCAGGCGTAGTGTCTAGGGCATGGCCGCTCCGCTTCTGCACCCTGCTCCCTCTTCTGCTGTGCTGGTGGCTCTGTGCAACCACCGCCTCTTCCTCCAAACTACTCAGGTCACCTGCATGACGTTCATTCCATGTGGGGTCGAGGACCTCATCGTCCTCCACATCATCTTCCACCCAGTCTTCACCCCTGCCCTCCTTGTCGGTCTCCACAATGCTGAACGCCGCAGCAGTTGGCACCTGCGTTTCGTCATCATCGGAGACGTGCTGCGATGGTCCTTGCATGTACTCATCTTGAGAAATAAGTGGTTGGGCATCACTGCACTCAATCTCTTCCACTTATGGGGCAGGGCTAGGTGGATGGCCCTGGGAAACCCTGCTGACAGAGTCATCAAAAAGAAGAAGAGACTGCTGTATGGCTTGGGGCTCAGACTGCTTGCCTGATTTGCAAGGAGGTGAGGTGAAAGACGGTTGGACATTGGCTGCAGGTGCCAACTCTGACCTTTCTGCAGTAGACTGGGTGGGAGACAATGTGAAGGAACTGGAGGCACTGTCAGCAGCAAACCAATCTACTATCGCCTCTCTGTGTTCTGGCCTCATCACTTCTAGAGGCGTATGATGCCCTACCAAATACTGATGCAGGTTCTGTCGCCTACTCACACTTGAGTAAGGTGTTTCACTTGTGCGTGTAGCTGGCACAGATCGACCACGTCCTCTCCTTGCAACAGGAGCTCTACCAGCAGCACCACGACCCAGGCCTCGGCCCTTATTTGACGGTCTCCTCATATTTCTGTAATTTAAGATCTTGCCCTAGAAAGGTGTTTATTGAATAGCGGAACAAAACAACAACAGTATCGCACGGGTGTATCTCACAGTCAAATATGCAAACTATGCCGCAATTTAATGTTTTTTACACCAAAAGGGTGTATATTGAATAGCGGAATAAAAAACTGTGTATCTCACACGTACAAACACAGACTAGGCCCGATTAAATTTTTTTCTACCCTAAAGGGAGGATGAGGAAGAGGAGTAGGAGGAGTTGGGAACAGGAGGCAAACTGAAGCGCCCTGCAATCCTTGGCGGGGGAAGGAGATGCGCCAAACAAATTTAAAAGGTGTATCTCACACGTACCGATACAGACTATGCCGTAATTTAATTTTTTACACTCCAAAAGGGTGTCTATTGAATAGCGGAATAGGAAAAATTTTATAATACGGTGTATCTCACACGTACAAACACAGACTAGGCCCCGCCGATTACAATTTTTTGTACCCTAAAGGCAGGATGAGGAAGAGGAGTAGGAGGAGCAGGCAGGAGGCAGACTGAAGCACCCTCAAAACCTCGGCAGTATGAGATGCGCCCCAAAAATTGGAAAGGTGTATCTCACACGTACCGACACAGACTATCACGCAATTTAATTGTTTATACCCAAAGGTTTTGATTAAATAGCGGAATAGAAAATATGATAAAAAAAAAGTGTATGTATATCACACTTACAGAAGCACACTAGGCCCCAATTACTACTGTTTGTACCCCTAAAGGCAGGATGAGGAGTAGGAGGAGTATGGAACAGGCAGCACCCTCAAATCTTCAGAAGTATGAGATGAACCTCAAAAACTTGGAAAGGTGGATCTCACACATACCAACACAGACTATCCCGCAATTTAATTGATCCCCAAAGGTTTTTATTGAATAGCGGAATAGGAAATATGATCAAAAAATGTGTATGTATCTCACACGTACAGAAGCACACTAGGCCCCAATTACTACTGTTTGTACCCCTAAAGGCAGGATGAGGAGTAGGAGGAATATGGAACAGGCAGCACCCTCAAATCTTCAGAAGTATGAGATGAACCCCAAAAACTTGGAAAGGTTGATCTCACACGTACCGACACAGACTATCCCGCAATTTAATTGATCCCCAAAGGTTTTTATTGAATAGCGGAATAGGAAATATGATCAAAAAAAGTGTATGTATCTCACACGTACACAACCACACTAGGCCCCAATTACTATTGTTTGTACCCCTAAAAGGATGGATGAGGAGTAGGAGGAGTATGGAACAGGCAGCACCCTCAAATCTTCAGAAGTATGAGATGAACCCCAAAAACTTGGAAAGGTTGATCTCACACGTACCGACACAGACTATCCCGCAATTTAATTGATCCCCAAAGGTTTTTATTGAATAGCGGAATAGGAAATATGATCAAAAAAAGTGTATGTATCACACACGTACACAACCACACTAGGCCCCAATTACTATTGTTTGTACCCCTAAAAGGATGGATGAGGAGTAGGAGGAGTATGGAACAGGCAGCACCCTCAAATCTTCAGAAGTATGAGATGAACTCCAAAAACTTGGAAAGGTTGATCTCACACGTACCGACACAGACTATCCCGCAATTTAATTGATCCCCAAAGGTTTTTATTGAATAGCGGAATAGGAAATATGATCCACAAAAGTGTATGTATCTCACACGTACACAACCACACTAGGCCCCAATTACTATTGTTTGTACCCCTAAAAGGATGGATGAGGAGTAGGAGGAGTATGGAACAGGCAGCACCCTCAAATCTTCAGAAGTATGAGATGAACCCCAAAAACTTGGAAAGGTTGATCTCACACGTACCGACACAGACTATCCCGCAATTTAATTGATCCCCAAAGGTTTTTATTGAATAGCGGAATAGGAAATATGATCCAAAAAAGTGTATGTATCTCACACGTACACAACCACTCTAGGCCCCAATTACTATTGTTTGTACCCCTAAAAGGATGGATGAGGAGTAGGAGGAGTTTGGAACAGGCAGCACCCTCAAATCTTCAGAAGTATGAGATGAACCCCAAAAACTTGGAAAGGTGGATCTCACACGTACCGACACAGACTATCCCGCAATTTAATTGATCCCCAAAGGTTTTTATTGAATAGCGGAATAGGAAATATGATCCAAAAAAGTGTATGTATGTCACACGTACACAACCACACTAGGCCCCAATTACTATTGTTTGTACCCCTAAAAGGATGGATGAGGAGTAGGAGTATGGAACAGACAGCACCCTCAAATCTTCAGAAGTATGAGATGAACCTCAAAAACTTGGAAAGGTTGATCTCACACGTACCGACACAGACTATCCCGCAATTTAATTGATCCCCAAAGGTTTTTATTGAATAGCGGAATAGGAAATATGATCAAAAAAAGTGTATGTATCTCACACGTACACAACCACACTAGGCCCCAATTACTATTGTTTGTACCCCTAAAAGGATGGATGAGGAGTAGGAGGAGTATGGAACAGGCAGCACCCTCAAATCTTCAGAAGTATGAGATTGTGTTCACTGTACCCCACAAAGATTGTGTTCACTGCACCCCAAAAAGATTGTGTTCACTGCACCCCAAAAATATTGTGTTCACTGCACCCCACAAAGATTGTGTTCACTGCACCCCACAAAGATTGTGTTCACTGCACCCCAAAAGGATTTTGTTCACTGCACCCCACAAAGATTGTGTTCACTGCACCCCAAAAGGATTTTGTTTACTGCACCCCACAAAGATTGTGTTCACTGCACCCCAAAGGGATTTTGTTCACTGCACCCCAAAAAGATTGTGTTCACTGCACCCCACAAAGATTGTGTTCACTGTACCCCAAAACGATTGTGTTCACTGCACCCTACAAAGATTGTGTTCACTGCACCCCACAAAGATTGTGTTCACTGCACCCCACAAAGATTGTGTTCACTTCACCCCAAAAGGATTTTGTTCACTGCACCCCACAAAGATTGTGTTCACTGCACCCCACAAAGATTGTGCTCACTGCACCCCAAAAGGATTGTTCACTGCACCCCAAAAGGATTTTGTTCACTGCACCCCAAAAAGATTGTGTTCACTGCACCCCACACAGATTGTGTTCACTGCACCCCAAAAGGATTTCGTTCACTGCACCCCACAAAGATTGTGTTCACTGCACCCCACAAAGATTGTGTTCACTGCACCCCAAAAGGATTTTGTTCACTGCACCCCACAGAGATTGTGTTCACTGCACCCCACAAAGATTGTGTTCACTGCACCCCAAAAGGATTTTGTTCACTGCACCCCAAAAAGATTGTGTTCACTGCACCCCACAAAGATTGTGTTCACTGCACCCCAAAAGGATTTCGTTCACTGCACACCAAAAAGATTGTGTTCACTGCACCAAGATTGTGTTCACTGCACCCCACAAAGATTGTGTTCACTGCACCCCAAAAAGATTGTGTTCACTACAGCCCACACACAGCAAAAAGGATGTGGATCACTGACACCTGCCTATCTCCTATCCCACACCACACAGCAATATCGATTGTAGTTTGTAGAACACACTTTCCCTAAAAATCAGCAGACTCTATCCCTAACAGGATTGATAAGAGATCGTAGATCGGGACTAAGTGCAGACCCCACCCCACACAGCAATGTCGATTGTAGTTTGTAGAACACACTTTCCCTAAAAATCAGCAGACTCTATCCCTAAAATGCCTACAACTCGCCCTGCCTAACACACTCCGACCTGTCCCTCAATTCTATCCGGACACAAATGTTTTTTTCCTGCCTGTCTGTCCCTAATCAGCAGCCAGCACGTTGATGTGTGCTCTCTCCCTGATCTAAGCAGCAGAATGACGCCGCTGCGGCGCTGCCTCGAACTTATAAAGACTTGGTCACATGCTTCAGACGGCCAATCACAGCTACTGATACATTTGCAGGCATGGCTGGGATGGCTTAGGCACACAAGTTAAACGCTTGTTGATTGGCTGTTGAAAGCCCGCCATGAAAAGCGCACCAAAGCATGCAAAACCCGGAAATAAAACGACCGAACAAGGATTTTTACCCGAATATACAGTAAAGTGTTCGTGTCCGTGTTCGGGTAACAAAAATCCAATTATTCGGTACGAACACGAATAATACCCGTGTTCGCTCAACCCTAATCAGAAGTGATTACTATAGTCATTTCTATATATTGCTTTAAAAAAACTGATAGCATTTTGTTTTGTCTCACTTAAGCCTTTTGAAAATGCTTGGAAATCATGGGTAACCTGGTATTCTAGCAGTAACACTGATGTATAGTTACCTGTATCTCTTATACAACTGTATTCCATTCTTATTGTATGTGTAATGACTCTGTTGTGCCCTGCGAGGCAACTTCTTTTAGTACCTTTCTCTCTATGTCACCTGCAGTTGTAGATGTTTGTCTTGAAAAACTTCTAATAAAAAAACGTTAAAAAAATAAATAAATAAATGTGTATATATATATATATATATATATATATATATATATATATATATACAGTGAAAGTATTCAGACCCCCTTAAATTTTTCACTCTTTGTTATATTGCAGCCATTTGCTAAAATCATTTAAGTTCATTCTTCTTCCTCATGAATGTACACATAGCAGCCCATACTGACAGAAAAACACAGAATTGTTGACATTGTTGCAGATTTATTAAAAAAGAAAAACTGAAATATCACATGGTCCTAAGTATTCAGACCCTTTGCTCAGTATTTAGTAGAAGCCCCCTTTTGATCTAATACAGCCAGGAGTCTTTTTGGGAAAGATGCAACAAGTCTTTCACACCTGGATTTGGGGATCCTCTGCCATTCCTCCTTGCAGATCCTCTCCAGTTCTGTCAGGTTGGATGGTAAACGTTGGTGGACAGCCATTTTTAGGTCTCTCCAGAGATGCTCAATTGGGTTTAAGTCAGGGCTCTGGCTGGGCCATTCAAGAACAGTCACGGAGTTGTTGTGAAGCCACTCCTTCGTTATTTTAGCTGTGTGCTTAGGGTCATTGTCTTGTTGGAAGGTAAACCTTCGGCCCAGTCTGAGGTCCAGAGCACTCTGGAGAAGGTTTTTGTCCAGGATATCCCTGTACTTGGCCGCATTCATCTTTCCCTCGATTGCAACCAGTCGTCCTGTCCCTGCAGCTGAAAAACACCATCACAGCATGATGCTGCCACCACCATGCTTCACTGTTGGGACTGTATTGGACAGGTGATGAGCAGTGCCTGGTTTTCTCCACACATACCGCTTAGAATTAAGGCCAAAAAGTTCTATTTTGGTCTCATCAGACCAGAGAATCTTATTTCTCACCATCTTGGAGTCCTTCAGGTGTTTTTTAGCAAACTCCATGCGGGCTTTCATGTGTCTTACACTGAGGAGAGGCTTCCGTCGGGCCACTCTGCCATAAAGCCCCGACTGGTGGAGGGCTGCAGTGATGGTTGACTTTCTACAACTTTCTCCCATCTCCTGACTGCATCTCTGGAGCTCAGCCACAGTGATCTTTGGGTTCTTCTTTACCTCTCTCACCAAGGCTCTTCTCCCCCGATAGCTCAGTTTGGCCGGACGGCCAGCTCTAGGAAGGGCTCTGGTCATCCCAAACGTCTTCCATTTGAGGATTATGGAGGCCTCTGTGCTCTTAGGAACCTTAAGTGCAGCAGAAATCTTTTTGTAACCTTGGCCAGATCTGTGTCTTGCCACAATTCTGTCTCTGAGCTCTTCAGGCAGTTCCTTTGACCTCATGATTCTCATTTGCTCTGACATGCATTGTGATCTGGAAGGTCTTATATAGACAGGTGTGTGGCTTTCCTAATCAAGTCCAATCAGTATAATCAAACACAGCTGGACTCAAATGAAGGTGTAGAACCATCTCAAGGATGATCAGAAGAAATGGAAAGCACCTGAGTTAAATATATGAGTGTCACAGCAAAGGGTCTGAATACTTAGGACCATGTGATATTTCAGTTTTTCTTTTTTACTAAATCTGCAACAATGTCAACAATTCCGTGTTTTTCTGTCAGTATGGGGTGCTATGTGTACATTCATGAGGAAGAAGAATGAACTTAAATGATTTTAGCAAATGGCTGCAATATAACAAAGAGTGAAAAAGTTAAGGGGGTCTGAATACTTTCCGTACCCACTGTATATATACACACAGGCAGATGAGCAACCAGAGGTTGTACAAAACAACCTGTCCATTCCCCTAGTCTCTCTAGCAGTGATCCTATACCAACAACTATTGGACCGCCCCTCACTAGGATATCTTGCTTGTGCACTTTGGGAAGATGATGAAAAATTAGGGTAATGAGATGTACTACCATGTGAACTAGGTACTACTCTTCCTTGCAATTTATTAAACTTATTTATTGTATAATTATCTTACCATGAACTCTCTGTTCTATCTAAGGGTTTGTCTTTCGTTCCTACCATACATTTTGGATTGTTTTCTACCATATTGGATGTAAATCATTTGGTCAGGAACCTAATACTTAAAAAACATTTTAGGATGTTATTATTGATACCGAATCCACATTAAGTCATGATGTTCCAGACGAGACTTCTTCTTTTAGATTTGCTCACCTTATGGTGCAGTCCACTTTAGAAAATCCCTAGACAGAAACAGAAGGGGGGCTTTTTGGGATACAGAAATCAAATATTAAAATGAGGGATAAATACTTTTACCCCATACAAGCAATGACATTGTGGATTTGTTCCAAAGTATTGTTGAAACTGAATTAGTCAAACTCCAGGAGTCTTGTCAGCAACAGGGCTCTAGTACAAGATCTAATTTGACTAAAGAAGAAACCACAGTTTTGAAAGCATTAATAACCAGGACTGACATAGAGAATCGTCAGGCAAATAAGGGGGGCTCTGTAGTGGTTTTAGATTCTGATAATTAAAAACAAAAAGCATTAAGTCAACTTAATGACCATACCACATATCGCCCACTTAGCTCTGACCCCACAGCGGCAATCCAGCAGAAACTTCAACATTTATTAGATTTGGGTTAAGAGACGGGTGTTCTAGATCAGAAGTCAGTGGAATATCTCATGGTAGTACATCCCATTAACCCTATTTTCCATCATCTTCCTTTTTTTTCATATATATTTTTATTAAAGACATTTTCTAAAGGCATACAAAAACACATATAATGTGAAAGGTGTTAAAAGGAAATATACAGGGAAAAGAAAATACAAAACCCAGCCAGGGAGTAGACATTAATCAGCTTTGTAGATAGGGTAGTTTCAAATCAGGTAATTGTGTAACTGACTTATCATGAGTAGGGGTTTTTATATTAAAAAAGGATAAATAAATGAATAAAAAGAGGAGGAAATAAAAAGATGAAATAATATGTGTGTTATGAAAATGTAAGTAAAAAAAAAAATCAATATATTGAAACATACTAATAAGATATGGCCCAGTCATATAAAAGTATACCGTAACTTCAAGCAGTTAGAAGGAATGGTATAATCCGTGGGATTGTTGGTCATTATTCAACAGTAGTTAATAGTAAGGTTTAGGGACAATATGTTACATAGAGTATGAAATAGTTTCAAGTGCCCATAAGGTGGATATATTCATTGGAATATCTCAATTTAATCCAAGTATTGCAAATGTTGTTATAGTGAACTAAGTTATCGTTTGATATGGCAAGAGTCTCTTCCGTGGAGTGAAAATGGTTTATCTCTGTAATCCAATCTTTGATGGAAGAGGAGTGTGTGGTTTTCCAGGATCTGGGAATTAGGATGTCTGGTTAGAGATCTTTTGTAGGTTAATTGTTTATTTGGTAATATTGAGAAGGCAGAAAGCAGAGTCTAGTTCTGTATCTATTTTTGTAATTTTCCGTGTTAAGTCTCAGGCCTTTTTCCCGAAGTCAGAGATTAAAGGGCAGTTCCACTATATGTGTAACAATGATCCTGTGTCATCATTACATTTCCAACAGAGGTCTGTGGTCTGCGGATACCAAGAGTGTAGTCTCTCGGGTATGATATACCATTGAGTGAGTAACTTGTATGATGTCTCTTGGAGTCTAGTGCTAATGGAACACTTGTGAGAAAGTACACAGGCTTTTTCCCATAGGGAATCAGTGAAGTCTCTGTTGAAGGCTTTTTCCCCATTTAGATTAGAAATTTAGGCTTTAGCTCTTTATGGATGCCTGGAGCCAAGAGTAAGCTAGAGATGTAGTTTTCTTTATTGAATTGGCTTCCAAACATATAGTTTTAGGTTGAGTAGGGATTTTAGAGAAAGATTGTTTTAGTTTGTGATTGCTAAGGTAGCTACGGAGCTGGAGGTACATCAATTCGGGAAAGCCTGATATTTCCACAAGGATTGAATGTTTTCTCTGGCATTAAACCAAGCCTGAATGTAGGCAATAAAAAGGCTATCAGTTGAGAACCACTTGTGGTTGTGGGTATAACTTTATTTTGCATACCTGGACCGTACTCTGGGTTGTTAGCTATTCTGGTAAGAGGGCCAGGAATTGATGCTATGGTATAATTATGAGAGAATAGTTTAAAGATCTGTAGAGTGGTACCAATAAAGGGATGTTGCTTTAAAGACAGTGGAAGAGATGATTTTGTATTCATGGTAAAAACCTAAGGGGTAAAGGAGATGATGTGTTTTTGATTGTTATCCAATCTTTGTTTTGGGCATGGCAGTTCCAGTCTATAATCCTTGTGAAATGAGTGGCATAATAATATCTTTTAGAGTCAGTTAGACCCATACCACCTGCTTCTGTTGAGCATGTAATTATATTAAAGTTTATTCTTGTTTTTTTTGAGAGCCCAAACAAATTAATGCTGTACATGTTGTAAATGTCTAAATGAGGTGGATGGGATTTTGATTAGGAGAGCGTAAATACAATGTAGAAGTCTAGGGAGGATGACCATTTTAACTATTGCGTCTCTTCCAAACCATGAGAAACCTCCTTAGTTCCATTTTTTTAGATCTGCTGTAATGTTTTTTAAAAGTGGAGAGAAGTTTTGATAAAATAGTTCCTCTGTGGTGGGAGTGAGCTAAATTCCTAAGTATTTCAAGGAGCAAGATTGTTGGGCTAATTTCAAAGTGACATCCGGATAGGGAGATATTTAAAGATTTTGATTTACTGTAGTTTATTTTTAAGTTTGAGATGTAGCCATATGTATTAAGGTTTTCTGGAAGATTGGGCATAGAGATATTTGGCTGAGTTAAAAAGAATAAAAGGGATCGGCGTATGCCGCATTTTTATATTCCCTTCCTTCCAGATTAAAACCATGAATGGAGGGATTTTGCTTTATAGTGTAGATGAAGGGTTCTAATGCAACTATAAATAATGGGAGGTAAAGGGGCAACCTTGTCTTGTGTGCTTGTGTGCCATTATTTATGTTTATGGTGTTGGATCGTGTTACATTAATTTTAATTTTTGCAGTTGGAGATAAGTATAATGTAAATATTCAGGACATCATCTTGTTTTGCGAGCCAGGGTGCTTACACGTGGTCCCACGCCACCCGATTGAAGGCCTTCTCTGCATCAGTGGACAGGAGAAGGTCTTCACTCTTACTCAACCGGGAATTGTGAATCAGGTTTAGTGCCTTTGTGATATTATCCATGGCTTCTCCTCCTGGCCCAAAGCCCACTTGTTAAGGGCCAATGATCTTCCCAAGGAGGGGTTTGAGATGGTTAGCCAAAAATGTTTGCAAGAAGTTTTAAGTCAATAGTTAGTAATGAAATTTGTCTGTAACTTACGTATTCTGTGGGGTCTTTGTTTGCCTTCGGGATTATTGTAATATGTGCTTGTAAGAATGATTCAGGAATTTTTTTGTTATTTATTCAAGGAGTTGTAGTTTGCAAGAAGAGGAGCTTTCAAAATATCTGTGAATGTTTTGTAGTACTGGGATGTTAGGCCATCTGTACCCAGACTTTTACCTGGTTTAAGGTCCTTTATTGCCTGGATAAGTTAAATTTCCTGGATTGGGAGTTCTAATTGTTGAATCTCCTCTAATTGCAATGATGGAAGGCAGCTTTGTTTTAGAAATTCAGAGATAATATCATTTATATCACCTTGAAGATTAGTTGGTTTATGGGTTGCGGGTCAGTTGTAGAGTTTAGAATAAAAATCATGGAATTGTAGTGCAATTTTATCTGTTGAGTGTTCTAAGGTGCCATTTCCAGAGAGTATGCAATGGGGGTTTTCTTGTGATTTGGTGTCTTTTAAAGCTCTGGTCAGAAACTTTCTGCTCTTATTATTCATAGTATAGTTGTTTTTAGGAAAAAGTAGACGTCTTGTCTTGTTTTCTATTATAGATTGTAATTTTTTCCTGGCTTCTAATAGTTCAGATGCTGATGAAATAGAAAGTGTTTGTTTATGTTGAGACTCAAGGCAAGATATGGTGGTAGAGAGAGCAGAAATGTTCTGATCAGAAGCCCGTTTAGGGCGTGCACCCCATTTGATAAACTCCCCTCTTATTACACATTTGTGTGCTTCCCAAGTTATAAGTGGAGATGTTTTATTATTACAATTCATGGAGAAATATGTCTTCATGGCTTCTGCGATCTGATTGAGAATGTCAGATTTTAGTAGTAGGGAGGGGTTTACTCTCCAATTGCAAGTTCTATTTTGGTTGTCAGGTTGGGAGAGGGTAATAGCAATAGGTGCGTAGTCCGAAATAGATCGGAAGCCATTTTAGCTTCTGTCAATAAAGCGAGATCCCTTTGTGTTACAAAAATGTAACCTATTCTTGAGTATTTGCTATGTGGTAACGAATAACATGTGAAATCTTTCCCGCAGGATTCAATTGTCTCCATGAGTTCATTAATATCAGAGAAGTCAACATAGATTTGATTTATTTAAGTGTCTTACAAGTAATTGAAGTTTGACCATTTGAGATATCCTGTAATGGGTTCAGTGGGACATTAAAGTCACCACTCAGTATTACCATTCCAGCTGAAAACCACTTCAGTTCGTCTATAGGTCTCTGGCAAAAAAGAAATGTGTGTGGTATTGGGGAAATACACATTGGCAAGAGTCGTCTGTTGACCATTTAATGTCCCTTTAAGAAAAAGGTATCTACCTTCGGGATCAGCAAGTTGGTCTGTGACTGAGAAATTATAATTTTAACTAAGAAGTATTGCAACACCTTTTGTTTTGGCCAGAGGATTAGAGGTGTCAAAAACCTTTGTGAAGTATTTAGTCAGCAAATTCGGAACTTCGTCCGCTTCAAAATAAGTTTCCTGAAGGAAAACTATTTTAGGTTTAGCTTTGGAAAGTTCCCTTAATAAGGAAGACCTTTTTCTGGGATGTTAAGCCCTTTAGTATTATGGGAAATCGATGTGGGGTGTTTCCCCCGTTCAGAATGGGCCATGTAAAAAAAAAATAATAAAGAAAATATGTAAGCTTAAGGGAAAATTAGGAATGGGGGTAAGAGTAAATAAAGAGACCTTGAAAGCTTTATCGTAAAGATGGAAGGACTAGTAATAATAATGCCTCTATAGGTATAGGCTGTAGTCTGATACTAACGCAAGGGGAGTAAATCTGTAGATAGACTGTTAAGTTTCTAAAAATTGGCTTAGTCGTATGAACATTAAAATCCACAGTGACACTTTTTGGGGACCAGTGACACCAATACAGTGATCAGTGCTAAAAAAAGTCACTGGTAGGGAAGGGGTTAACACTAGGAGTGATCAAGGAGTTAAGTGTGCTCCTAGGGAGTGCTTTCTAACTGTGGGGGAAGTAGATGTACTAGAGGAAAAGAGAGATCTGTGTTTTATAAGGAGTTTTGGTGCCTCAAACCAAAAAAGATGGGACTTTATGGGCTGGTCAAGAAATAATAGAGTATATAAAAAAGTATATCACAATTTATTACATAGGTCATAATACAATAAAGAAAAATGAGTGCAAATGGGTTATAGACCCATGTGTGTAGTGAAGGATAAGATGGAAGAGGTGACAAAGTGAATGGTGAACATAGATATAATTCTCTGTCTGTTCCGGCTCATATGTGAGACTCTGGAATGTGTTGAGAGAGAGTGTATATCTCTAATTTCCAACGCGTTTCGGCATTCTATATGTTGCCTTTATCAAGGAAAGAGGGTTGGTCACCATATCTGGAAAATATATGGTAAAAATAATAAGTTGTTTGCATTATATGTGAATATTTCCAGTAAATAGGAAAAAGAGGAGTATATCAACATACTTGTGACATTGGCGTCAGGTCCCGGACCTTGTTATCTGTTCTCTCAAAATATTGCACACAGGATTTGGGGGAATCACTGTCTCTATGGTGAGAAGGAGTTTAGGTGAATTTGTTGAAATATTGGAATGGTTTGTGTAGAAATTTGTTAACTGACTTACAATTTGAGATCGTTGCTCTTGTTGAAGGGGAGAAGTCCGTTGTAGTATCCTAAAATGTTTAGTACGGTAAGTATTCAGGTGTGGAAGAGCATGGTGATGAGGTAAGTCGTTTAATGAAGTAAAAAAAATGATTTTACACTTACAAAATGGATGTGGTTGTTTCTTGTGGCCAGTAGAGGGAGCTCCGGTATGGTATCCCGGTTGTTTCCCTAGTAACAGTAATATACATATGAGCCTTTGTTCAAAAGGCATTTATTTTTGAAAGAATCATCCAACAGTGCAGTGAATCGACACTGTTGGATGGTAAACTTACAGTTTTAGAGGGAGTTTGGTTCCTGAATGTTGAAGAGCAGCGGGTCCTGGGCGTCCAGTACGTTCCCTCAGCTAGAGGGAAGTGGCGCCCTGTTAGAAATCCCCGGCTTTATGTACCCGCTCGCGCATGCGCAATAGCGCATCGGAGCGTCACAGCGCAGACCCGGCTTCCGGGTGTGCGTGTCGGCGTGGAGCGCGTCAGGCGGACCTGCGCGCGCATCCAGCCTGTGACTGATGGAAGGGAGATGTCCCGAAGCCGCCGACACAGGAAGGACGGAGATAGTGCTCCCTGGGACGGGAGCATTTCTCTGTCAGGTCCCCAGGGAGAGGCCTCTGGGGTCACCTGTGCCGGGTGTGTTTTGGGATGGCAGAGTAAAGGCGCAGGGATATTGAGACGCCACTTATGTCACAAAAAAGGATATAAATAAAATATAATACAAAAGCATCACTGATAATTAGGAAAATGAGAGTATAAGTGTATATGTTAGAACATATATATTAAACATGATAAATTGCAGCAAATTAGTAACATGAAGGGAAGAGTGGGTTACACTCGGGGGGACAGTGCAGGTCAGGGCGGGGCATCCTACTGCTGATGGTAACATGCTAAATAAGGTGTATGTCTCTTTGCAAATGTATGAAAGGAGAGATTAGAAGCTTGCTGGGGATTATTATGGAATAGAGTGTGTTTAGTCTGTTTTTCCGGAGACGAAGCCCTCTAAGAAGGGGCGATAACTTTCGTTATCATTAAGTCCTGGGGGTCTAGTAGCGTTGAGTTTTTTTATCCACCGCATTTCTGTTTGTAGTAAGGACTTATTCCAGTCTCCCCCTCTGCTAGGAATGTGTATACGATCAAGAACAGAAAATTTGACTTTCGGCATTCTGTATTTATGAAAATGAGACATGTGGCGGCCTAACGGTAAATAAAAGTTACCAATGGACATGCTTTGCATGTGTTGGTTGACCCTGAGTCCAAATTCTTGGCGCGTCTTTCCGATGTAGAACGCGCCACATTCACAGTTCATTATATAGATTACCCCCTTCGTTTTGCAATTTGCATAATGTCTGGGGGAAAAGAGCTCACCATTAGGTAGCAAAAGAGAGGTTGTTTTGGGAATGACGGCGCATTGTGCGCATGATCCACAGGGAAAGGTGCCTTTGATTTTACAAGGATCTTTATATGATTTCATTTCGCTGTGTACGAGGGTTTGATGCACAGAGCGAGTCTTTTTGTAGGAGATGAGGGGGTTGTCGGGTAATAAGTCTTTCAATGAAGGATCTTCCGTAAGGATGGACCAGTTCTTTTTTAATATATTGCGAATTTTACTATGCTCGTTGGAGAATCTGAGTATTATTCTGGTCGGTGGTGGATCCGTTGTTGGGTTTTTATTTTTATTGAACAGGATTGTGTGTCGATCTTGTTGGTTGACCCGATTAAATGCTTTCTTAAGGCATGTTCGAGAATATCCTCGTGCTAACAATCTGTCAGTTAGAGCATCGGCCTCTTGTTGGAATTTAGTTGGACTGCTACAAATTCTCTTGAGTCTTAAAAATTGACTGTGAGGGATGGACTTTTTAAGGGGTTCTGGGTGAAAACTGGTAGCATGAAGTACGGTATTGCCAGCAGTCTCTTTTCTGAATAAGGTGGTCATGATATTGCCGGTTTGATCTTTGTAAATGTAGGTATCCAAGAAGGGTATTTTTGTTTGGCTGTATGTCATTGTGAAATACATGTTGTATCTGTTATGATTCATTTTGTTTAAACATTCAAGGAGTAGATATTCGGGGCCGTTCCAGATAAGGAGTACATCGTCGATGTATATTTGACATAACATGATATTGGTGGTATATAAGTTGTTTTCTTCTGATGTTAAGAAGTCCTCTTCCCATTCGCCCAAATAGATGTTCGCGTAAGAGGGCGCGCAGCTTGTGCCCATGGCAACACCGCATGTCTGCACATAGTATGTGCCACAGAAGGAGAAAATATTGTGATGAAGTATGAATTTCAACATAGTTAGAATAAATGTATTAAAGTTGATGTCATGGTCGCTTTGTTGATAAAGAGTTTTTTGTACTGAGTGAAGTCCTTTTGAATGGGGAATATCGATTGTGACCAGAAATGCATTGGTAGGTATTGATATATTATCCAAAATTTGAAGTAAATGTCCAGTATCCTTGATGTAGGAGGTGAGTTTGGTAACATGAGGTTTGAGGTGGGCATCAATGACTTGGCTCATTTTTTCTGTAATGCTGCCGTTACCGGAGATGATAGGTCGTCCGGGTGGATTTTGGGGATCTTTGTGCACTTTGGGTAAGGCATAAAAAGTCGGAACCTTGGGATATTTTGTTCGAATGAACTCCCAGAGGGTCTTAGTGATGGTATTGTTGCTGTAAGCT
The DNA here is from genome assembly GCF_965119305.1 of Pelophylax lessonae. Lineage (NCBI taxonomy): Eukaryota > Metazoa > Chordata > Amphibia > Anura > Ranidae > Pelophylax > Pelophylax lessonae. The sequence goes on from NC_138772.1 coordinate 480,906,391, forward strand.
TGATCAACCAGTGTATAGAATTCTTGATTAAAGCTGTGTACCATAAGGGGAGAAATTTGTTTATAGTATTTTTTGTTTTCCAGAATGTTGAGACACATTTGTTTGTAATCTTCATTATTCATTAGAACCACATTACCCCCCTTGTCAGAGGGTTTAATTGTAATGTCTTGGTTATCTTGAAGTTCTTTGAGTGCTTTCGTGTGTTCTGGAGTTAAGTTGGTAGAGTGGGTGGTTCTGCGTAATTGTTCAATATCTTTGGTTGTCTGACGAACAAATAGTGCTATAGCTGGGTTAGTGTTGATGGGGGGATATTTCGGTGATTTCCTCTTGAATTGAATGGTAGTGGTTGGTGGGATATCGGGTTCTTCTTCATCACTGTCTGTTAATGAGTCCGTGTCTTCTAAATCATCTAGTCCACCTTCCTCGAGGAGTAGGTTGAGGTCTCTGATAGCCCTGAATTCAGCGGCTGTAAGTGGAGTGGGTGTAGGTTGTGTCATTGGTTTTTTGCTATAGCAAACCTTAAGAGTAAGGTTGCGTGCAAATAAATTAATGTCTTTAATGGTTTCGAAAGTATCCATACTTTTGTTGGGACAGAAAGACAGTCCTAAAGATAGGACTTCTTTCTGTGCTGTTGTAAGGTTATGTGAAGAGAGGTTTATGACATTTAGTCCCTCTTGTCTTCCTGTCTTTGTGTGTTCTGGTTCGCTTTGGTTTTGTTGTAAACTTTGCCTAAAAAAACACCCTTTTGTTTGGAGCGGGTGAACATTTCATGTGGTTTTAATGTTTTCGTAGCAGTTTCTGTTATTTCGGTGTCAGATGCACAGGCTTCTGATTGATCTTGAGGTATTGCCCAGTCGCTTCTGTCGGGGTTCCTGGGTGTCCTTTGTGTGGTACTTTTTTGGGGCATATTTCTGCCTTTGTTCATGTCAGAGCCAGAGTTGTAGGAGGATGAGTCAGAGGATTGTTGCTGGTAAGGATATCTGGGAGCACGATTTTTGTTGCGATTTGATCTTGTGGAATTTGTCCATCTGTATGCGCGGCCTTGTGTAAATGCATTCTTGTCGCGCCAATATTTCTTTTCTTTTTTGACAAGTATCTCCTTGCTGTACTCTTCCAGATGTGCCTTTAGCTTGGTTTCCTCTGTGCTGTAAAGTGCGGCAGTTTTTAATGGGGCGAGTTGGTCATAGATTTTTTTGATTTCTCCCTCAAGGCTTTTACTTTGTCGGAGGTATTCCCCTTGAAGAAGTAACATGAGGTTTTTTGAACATTGGTTAAGTATATCTTCCCATTCTTGTTTCATCAAAGCTGTAATGTTGTCTAATGTGGGAAAGATTTGGATACGTAAACCAGCCGGGTTAATATTTTCTTTTATGTATCTGTCAAAAGTGCGGACGTGCCAGTGTAGGGCTGACTTCCTTTCTAGGTGTTTTTTTAAAGTAGTAAAAAGTGCGGTAATATCAGTCACAGGCTGGATGCGCGCGCAGGTCCGCCTGACGCGCTCCACGCCGACACGCACACCCGGAAGCCGGGTCTGCGCTGTGACGCTCCGATGCGCTATTGCGCATGCGCGAGCGGGTACATAAAGCCGGGGATTTCTAACAGGGCGCCACTTCCCTCTAGCTGAGGGAACGTACTGGACGCCCAGGACCCGCTGCTCTTCAACATTCAGGAACCAAACTCCCTCTAAAACTGTAAGTTTACCATCCAACAGTGTCGATTCACTGCACTGTTGGATGATTCTTTCAAAAATAAATGCCTTTTGAACAAAGGCTCATATGTATATTACTGTTACTAGGGAAACAACCGGGATACCATACCGGAGCTCCCTCTACTGGCCACAAGAAACAACCACATCCATTTTGTAAGTGTAAAATCATTTTTTTTACTTCATTAAACGACTTACCTCATCACCATGCTCTTCCACACCTGAATACTTACCGTACTAAACATTTTAGGATACTACAACGGACTTCTCCCCTTCAACAAGAGCAACGATCTCAAATTGTAAGTCAGTTAACAAATTTCTACACAAACCATTCCAATATTTCAACAAATTCACCTAAACTCCTTCTCACCATAGAGACAGTGATTCCCCCAAATCCTGTGTGCAATATTTTGAGAGAACAGATAACAAGGTCCGGGACCTGACGCCAATGTCACAAGTATGTTGATATACTCCTCTTTTTCCTATTTACTGGAAATATTCACATATAATGCAAACAACTTATTATTTTTACCATATATTTTCCAGATATGGTGACCAACCCTCTTTCCTTGATAAAGGCAACATATAGAATGCCGAAACGCGTTGGAAATTAGAGATATACACTCTCTCTCAACACATTCCAGAGTCTCACATATGAGCCGGAACAGACAGAGAATTATATCTATGTTCACCATTCACTTTGTCACCTCTTCCATCTTATCCTTCACTACACACATGGGTCTATAACCCATTTGCACTCATTTTTCTTTATTGTATTATGACCTATGTAATAAATTGTGATATACTTTTTTATATACTCTATTATTTCTTGACCAGCCCATAAAGTCCCATCTTTTTTGGTTTGAGGCACCAAAACTCCTTATAAATTTCATATCGGGATGTTGGCTACACCTACTATTTAAGGGCAACTAGGGATCTAACACACAAGAGAGATCTGTGTTTCAGCTTAGCGGAAGCACAAGATCTTTCTTTTTTCTCCCTGACAGAACAGCGGTCTGCCTTGTTTACAAAGGCAGACTGCCTTTCTGTTATTCTGCCGAATGATCGGGGGGTCCCAATTGGCTCTCGCTGTGTCCAATTACGGCGGGAGCTGGTCGCCAGTGGCGCGCGCACCTCCCAAATCCTGTGCACAAAACCACATACATGTAAGTGATTTTGCGCAGCCGGGCCGCCCTTCCACAGTATATATGCGGCAGGCGGTGTGAAACTGATTAAGCAATATAAATTGTCAAAACCACTAAGGGTAGAACCATGGCTCCATGGCTTTTGAAGTGGTATCTTAAAAAAAAAGCAATCAATAAACGGTCTAGGAATATAGCTAATAACCCAATGGGGTTAAACAGCCATATTTCTGCAAAAGTGGTAGGTACTGTAAATATGCTCTCATCAAAACGATATTAATAAACTAGGTTAAACAGTAGAACGTATTTTAGAAAATAATGTCTATCATGTCAACAATGGCGTCTGTAACTGTAAACTTGTTAAGGCAGACATATCAATAAAGCAAACTTTGGAAGTCAGTGCCCAATGTAGCTATATACATAGGTACCTGTGGTTGCAAACCTATAGCTCAGTGTCCAACTTATCCATATAGGTACCTGTAGTTGCAAGCCTTTAGCTGCTAGGTTTGTTGGTAATTCTTTTTGTATTTACCAATGTTCATCATAGCTACATAAGTACCTGTGATAGTTATGCAACCAAGAGAGAAAAGGGTTAGATATCAACAAAATGGGTGTATATGTAAAGAAGTAATGTGGGGATACTCTATATCTCAGATCAATTGGTCTGAAGGCATTCTTGAAGTAGAAGGGTTATGATGTATCTCTTTTTTAAAATAGTGAGGCCAGTAAAAAGAGATGGGTGTATGTGTGCTGGTCCCTTGAACGTAGAGGTTCTGTTGTTATAAAAGGGGGAGAGGAATGTTTCAATCCCTGGTGGGGGAGGCTGTATAGATGTTGCAGACCTGGATTAATGAGGAGAGAGGGTGAAAAAAATAGCATTTCCTCAGAGAGTTATTGTCTAAGGTCTAACGATAGACGAGTGGTGGATTATATGTTGATGGTTTAGTATGAATAGTATAAAGTTAGCTGAAACCGAATAGAAAAAAAAAAACAGTTGTAGGTAATGTAGATTCATCTTTGGAACTGTTCTGCTCCAGATGGCATTAAAGTGCTAAAAGTCCACAACTAGATTCAACACCCTGAGCAGGAGTAATGTGTGGGTTGAAGGTCCAAAATGAACAAGGTAACGGGGAACAAAACTAAATTGCTACGGAAAATTATTATATTAAATTGTTGTTTTACAGTGTCAAAAAAAAGCACATTCTGCTGGTAGGCATATAATTAGGGCTCATAGCCTAAAGATTTAATTCCTGTTTCCATGTGTAATAGAAGTTCAAGTGTCATCATTAGATCTAGTTGATCTTGATCCTGGTGTGGCAGGGAATCGACCCTGATTAGCGTGTTTTTGGTATTTGCTTCTTTTGCGTGCTATGCCTATTGGAGAAACGTGTGACTAGGTTGGAGATTCATATGGAGGGTCTGAAAGTTTGAATTCTTGCTACCAATCAGGCAAATCAACTTGTAATAAGTGTAGATTTGAGCAAAAATCATGTAGCTCGTGTGGCTTCCTGAGCAAGTGTTGTTTGCCATTAGGGGTGACTTGGAGAGCCAAAGGAAATTTCCATCTTTAACCACTTTAAGACGGGAAGATTTGACCCCCTTCCTGACGAGGCCCTATTTTGCGATTCGGCCCTGTACCCAAATAAAATTGATGTCCTTTTTTTCCCACAAATAGAGCTTTCTTTTGGTGGTATTTGATCACCTGTGCAATTTTTAATTTTTGCACTGTAAACTGAGCGACAATTTTGAAAAATATTTTTCACATTCTCCTATATAACATTCCCAAAAAAAATGTAAAAATCTAAATTTTTTAACATTTTAGGCCAATTTGTTTTCTGCTACATATTTTTGGTAAAAAAAAATCACAATAAGCATATTTTGATTGGTTTGCGCAAAAGTTATCGTGTTTACTAACTACGGGAAAGATTTATATAATTTTTATTGTTTTTTTTTTTACTAGTAATGGCAGCGATCTGCGATTTTTTGCGGGACTGCGGCATAGCGCCGGACAGATCGGACCCTTAACTGACATTTTTGACACTTTTGGGGGGACCAGTGACATTACTACAGTAATCAGTGCTAAAAATATGCACTGTTACTGTAATAATGACACTGGCAGGGAAGGGGTTAACCCTATGGGTGATCAAAGGGTTAAATGAGAGCCTCATGCTTACTGACGTGTGTGGGGAGAGGGGGGATTCTGTGACACAGACACAGATCACAGGTTCAGCTATGCTGAATCCTGTGATCTCTCCCTGTCTGTCACTGAGAAGACCACCTGCTTTGTTTACATAAGCAGTTGGGCCTTCTCACAGTTTCCCTGACGATCGGAGAAGAAAGGCGGCAATCGCCACCTCTCCTCCTCTGGCCCAACTCCCGCTGTGTCTAAACACAGCGGGAGCGCGCCCCGCCTAAGTCACTAGGAGTCGCACTGCCGCAGTAGGATTACTGTAAGCAGTCGGCAAGTGGTTAAGAAAGAACGTTCTCTCTCAAAGTCTCCAGCAGTGGGTGCAGAGCTCTTCTGTTATTTAGTGTGATGGGAGAGAGGTCTTGGAAAAGTTTGATTGTATCTCCATTAAGGGCAAAGAGATAATTTTGTCTCGCTTCCTCCTTTAAAGGTAAAGCTTGAGAGACTGCAGATTATATCCCTAGGAGGGGTCTTCTTCTGGACCTTTAGGTCTTAGAGCTCTATGAGCCCGATTCAATTCAAATTGAGTGTCTGTGTCTCTTTCCAGAACATTATTAAAGATCTTTTGTAAGGCTGGTTTGATTTCCTTCTGTGTGATGTTCTCAGGGACTCCTCTGATCCTTATACTATTTCTCCGTCCCCTATTGTCCAAGTCCTTTAGGTGTCTATTCATGGTATTGAGGTGTTTGGAGTGTGTCTCAGAGATCGATTCCAGTCTGTTAATGACTTTGTCTCCCATTTTGTCTGCTCTTTCCTGAGTGGAAAGCTGTTCAGACATGACTCTTAGATCTGACCTTAGGTCTGTTATAGCTGCAGTTACGGACTTCTTAATGTCAGGGGCTATCTCTGTCTGCAAATGTTAGGGGCATGTCAGAGTGTGTGGGATCTCCTACCCAGTCTTCAGATGCTGCAATGGATTCTTCATTGCTATCCTCCTCGTGGCAGGACGTTTCGATCTTGCCAGCCAGCGAGCTGTTTCTGAGGGCCAAACGAGGTTTGAAGATATCAGGGATATGGCAGGTGGACAATGATTCTGAAGAGCGCTTTGGTTTTGAGTGTGGAGTCGTCCTGGTAAGTCTGCCCATTTCAGAGCGATTTATGCAGTTTTCTGGCCGTGGAGCCGTGGAGGACCCGGAGCTCTCCTAAAATTCTTCTATTCTCTCTGCGCGTCAGGCCACGCTCCCACAATCATCTTGCTAAAGTGAACAAGCAGAATATCCCAGTGAGGGGCCATCCTATAGTTCCTGGTATAGTCTTGCTGCTAGGGAGACTAGGGGAATGGACGGATCAATTCCCACAACCTCTGGTTGCTTGTCTGCCTTGGGTATATTAAGGACACAGGCCATCTACTAGCCCATATGCAAGGGATCCCATGGTCCCAGACATTTGTCTAGCAGTGGAGTTCCTTTTGAAACATACATTTATAAGTTTGATGCATGTTATTCTATCCAATGCCAAGGTGCATCTCAGGGGGCCAAATTTTCCCCCTCCTTGGCGAACCTCTATATGAGCTGGTGGGAGTAGTTGGTTCTTTTCATCCACCTTAACCCATTTGGATATTGCCTGGTATGGTCGCTACATTGATGGTTTGGAACGGATCGAGTGATGCTATAGGTGAACTTATGACGTATTTCAATAATAATTCTTTAAATTTACAATTCACCTTTTCACATCACTCAAACCAAATTGAATATTTAGATCTTACCTTGATGGGACGCACAGATAGTGGCACTATTACGTCTAAAACCTGTGCAGGAAATTCCCTTTTGTTAGCAAGCAGTTGCCAACCCACCCATGCCATTAAGTCTTTACCTAAGGGTGAATTATTTAGGGCAGGGAGGAACTGCTCGACATGAGAAGATTTTCTAAAGTAACAGTTCAGGACCAACTTATGGAACTGGGTTATAATAAACAAATGATAACTAGACGTAAAAATATAGCCCTCTATATAAATCAAACCGAATTGATACATAGTAATAACACCAAGAAAAACAAACATCATAGCAATTTCAATAACAACTAAGTTTAATTTTGTCACTACTTTTTCCTTAGAGCATTAAGATTGTCACTATTATAAAAAAAAACTTCTATTTTGTATGCTGACAATTTAAGACTTACTGTATATAGTGTCATTAAGGATGGATGTAACTTTTCATGCAGAAGAGCTCCTTCTCTGGGCAGCAGGTTATCACCTAGCCTTATTTTGTTCTCGCAAGCCAGGCAAACCACAGACATTGTTGTACACTACAGGATCATACATGTGTGGGCAAAATACCAGCAGACAATGTAAAAGACACAAGAAAAATATTTCAGTAACATCCTTTTCAACCCAAAAAACATATGTCATCAAATAGTATATAAATTGCATTTACAAATACGTTGTTTATGTTGTACAGTGTAGTGCTTGTTGGATACAGTCTGTAGGCTACACTATACTTCCTTTGAGAGTAAGGATCTCGGAGCATGTAAATAACACTACCAATTTAAAGGCACATTTCCAATGTGTCTAAACATTTCCGAGAAGCCCACCATGGCAATCTTGCCACTTTTTCATTTTTTGGTGTGGAACAGGTCAAAAAGCCCCTAAGAGGAGGAGACACACATCCTATGCTACTTAAACGTGAGGATACATACCCTCAATACTAGGAAACCCCATGGCTTGAATAATAGGATGGACATACATCTTTTTCTAATATGAATTTAAGAATTATTATTCAATAAATAATATACTATTATATTGCCCTGTATGACATAAGATTTTGTTCAGTTTATATGTCCTTTTACGTTTTTTTTATGTGCAGTTGTCTTTTCTCCATGTGCTTTTTTTTTACTTAATTGTTTTTAATTAGTGAGGCTACTGCCTCCTTGTATAGAGGATTTGTTAAACTATATATATCAGGTTTTAAATCATTTTGTATGCTTTAATGAAGGTTCTATAGCTGAAACGCTACAGCATATACTCTGTACCCTGCAGTAAAAACGTACTTTTATTCAAGACCACGCCGAGTCACCAGCCCTTCTGTCCAGGACAATGGGACTCTATTCCTCCCACTGATACCAACGATGGGGCACTATTCCTCCCGCTTACACCAACAATAGAGCACTATTCCTCACACTGACACCAATGATGGGGGACAATTCCTCCCATTGACACCAAAAATGGGACACTATTCCTCCCCCTAATATCAAAGATGGGGCACTATTCCTCTCACTGACACCAACGATGGGACACTATTCCTCCTCCCTATACCAAAGAGGGGACACTCTTTGCTCCCCCTGACACAAGGACATTTTCTACTCCCTTTGGCCATGGTCTGGCCTCCCTAAATTTTGAAGGTTAGTAACCTGGCCCCTTGTTTGGAAAGTTTGGAGACCCATGATGTAGAGTATCAAGAAAAGCCAACACATTTCAGAGGAACTATCTTCCTCTTTGGGGCTGCTGGATCAGTGAGAATTTGTAAGATCACTAATTCAACATCCTTGAAAAAGGGGGAGGTGGTTTCCCCAAACTGCAGGGGCTTTTCTGGATACTCTATATCAAGAAACATTTGGACTAAAATTCCAGAAGTGTCATGAACTTTTTTCCGGGCGCACCTCAACCCTCACCAAAGCTTTACACCTACTGTATGTCTTCTTTTGAGATTAAAGGAGAGGCAGCAGCCCAAGACCAGAACATGGTTTAGTCTACACTGCCCATTCACTGTTCTTCAGCCCCTTTAAAGGAGGACTTATTCTGGATTAAATCCAAACGTACCAATATCCCACTTCTATCAGTCCAGCACTATCACACACACAGACTAACTGTTAAGGGGGGTATTTCTTCTCACTCGGGAGAGATGTATGCTCTCTTCCTCTTCTGTGAGATTGGCAGTAATGAATAATCTCCTCAATGTGACCACAAAACCTGTTCCCACATAGCGGAAGCCAATCAGCAGGTCCGGCAGACGCGATATCAGCCGGCACCCGACGATCGTTCGGGAGACAGGAGGAATGACTATCTGCCTATGTAAACAAGACAGATCGCCGTTCTGTGACAAGGCAAGGCTGTGATTCTGTGTTTCTGCTAATCAGGAACACAAATCTTTGCCTTGCCACAGTAAAAGCACCCCCCCCCCCACACACACACACACAGTTAGCAAGCTCTCCCTAGGAATACATTTAACCCTTTGATCACCCCTAATGTTAACCCCTTTCCTGCCAGTGTCATTAGTACAGTGACAGTGCATATTTTGTAGCACTGATCACTGTACTAGTGTCACTGGTCCCCAAAAAGTGTCATTGTCACACGACCACGCAATTGTCAGTTAAAGTAACCCAGTGCCGTATTGCAAAAAATGGCCTGGTCATGAAGGGGGGTAAACCTTCCGGAGCTTAAAAAAAAGTAAAGTTTGGATTCCAAATAAAAATGATGCAATGCTATGTTTTAAATGACCAATTACTGCTAGCAGTGCCAGAATCCTAATTTAGGCGTGAAGTCCACAATATGAATCTGATTGCGCTCTATCACTTGTGCCAAGGCCACGCTGAGGAGGTGTAGTAGTCCACATGTCAGTAGAATGTACACATAAACCTTTCCAATCAATAATTATCCCTTACAGAGGTATTCATGGTAGAGTTAGAGGTCAGAAGCATCTGGATGACAGGTAGCTCATTTATTACACACAGTAGGTAAAGCGCAGCCAGGCGTCACGTTTATTCAGTGTTAGAATTCTACATCACAGAGTACCAGTGAATAGAAGTGATGGCTGGCTGCTCTCTACCTATTGTGTGCAACAAATGAGTAATAATTACCGAGAATGAAAATCAGTACTTGCCCATTCTCCACATTTCCTATTCTGGAACTGGAAAAGCTTATCTGTGCAGGTAATTATAAAATACTACGTAATTCTCCTTTGTTAATTTGGAGCTTCTTTTGATGTGCATGTGAAATCAGCTATATTCTGTGGATTCAGAAGATCTTTAAGATATAGCACACCTCAAATTATCTCAGATTGTCTCCATATTTCTCTATAACTAAAATTTCCAAAGTATATCTAAAGATATAACTTTTTTTGGTCTTGGTTTTAGTTTTTCAAAGGTTAAAATCCCCATCAGGTTTTTATTGCTGCTTGTGTTCTACTTGAAGATTCACCCTGTCTGTCCAGGTGATCATTGTCACTGGGACTGAGAGAATTGAAGGATCCAAATCTGGTTTGTTAAAACCAGAACAGAGAGAAAATCTTCTAAAAGAGACACTTGTTTTGGTGCCTCTCTGAGACATGGGCTTCCATCAGTTTGGAGAGATTTCCTTTCACTTGTACGTTTTGGACAGGAAATCAGAGGAACATCCCATTGGGATACAGATGATGAAAACAAATGACAGAGGACATTACCATTTCCTACAATTCTTATTTGACTTTTCTAGCACTCTCCAAATCCCAGCATGGTAGGAGATCTTAACATTTGGAACATTTAAGTAACAACCTACCTACAAGCCGAATGGCTACTAGACAGAGTGGCTACTCTAGTGTTTACTGTGGGTGTGCACGCAAAAGGCGTTTTACCTGCTATTATTAACTACTCCAGCCCCGGAAAGTTTTACCCCCTTAACCTCCCTGGCGGTTTGATTCTTTCCGATTTTAGGTGCTGAAAGCGGTACCATTATTTTGCATGTAATTCTTAAGAATGAGCAGCCCAAACCAACTATTTACAAATTATTATTTTTTTACTGTGCGTTCTTCTTTATAACATCTCGGGTATGATAAAGTTTGAAACACAAAATCATAAATTATAATATAATAAATAACTTTAAATAAGTTAAAGTATGTATGTATGTGTATACATATATACAATATATATATATATATATATATATATATATATATATATATATATATATATATATATATATATATATATATATATATATCTATATATATACATATACATAAAAAGTACAGTAAAACTGCAGGAAAAGGCACTGGGGGGCAAACTAATGTGAATTTATTTTATTTTGCAATGTATCAGTGTGTTTGGGTGTTTTACTTTTTGAATTTGACGCCAGTTCCACCCCCCTGCGAATGTCACGTCGCAGGAGACGGAAGCCGGGACACACAGAGCATTGGGAGGAAGATTTGCCGCCGCACACCGCCGGGATACATCGCTGGATCCCGGGGACAAGGTGAGTACCCTCTCTAACAGGATCCAGCGATCTTCCGAGTGGTACCCCGAGTGTGGCTCGGGGTTACCGCTTTTGGCACTGAAATTTAACCCCTGAGCCACACTCGGGAATACCACTAGGAAGGTTAATGACCAGGCCATTTTTTGAGATTCGGCACTGTGTTGCTTTAACAGACAATTGCGCGGTCGTGTGACACCATGCCAAAATACAATTGATGTTCTTTTTTTTTTCACAAATAGAGCTTTCTTTTGGTGGTATTTGATCACCTCCGTGGTTTTTAGTTTTTGGGCTATAAACAAAAAAAGTGCATACATTTTGAAAAAAACAATATTTTCTACTTTCTGCTATAAAACATTCCCAATAAAAAAATAATTATTTTTTTTTTATTAGTTTAGGCCAATTTGTATTCTGCTACATATTTTTGGTAAAAAAAAAAAGAAATCCCAAAAAGTGTATAATAATTGATTTGTGCAAAAGTTATAGCGTTTACAATGTACGGGATAGATTCATGGACTTTTTATTTTTTTATAAGTAATGGCGGCGATCAGCGATTTTAATCAGGACTGTGACTTTGGGGCGGACAAATCTGACACTAACGTGACACTTTTTGGGGACCAGTGACATTAATACAGTGGTCAGTGCTACATATTATGCACTGTTACTGTATAAATGACATTGACAGGGAATGGGTTAACATAGGGGGGGGGGGTCAAGGGGTTAAATGTGTTCCCTATATGTGCTTACTAACTGTTTTGGGAATGGATTGAACAGAAGCAGAGAGATCAGTGATTCAGCTTAGCTGAATCACACAATCTTTCCCTGCATCTCTGACAGGAGAGCAGTCTTACATTGTTTACATACCAGACGGCTCTCCTGTCAGTTTTGCCGAAGATTGCGGGAGGCCAGCGGCGATTGAGCCCGCTCCTGCTGTGGTCTGCCTTCCACTGTGTCTAATCACAGCAGTGTGCGCACGCAGCCAAACCTGCGTGCACATAATCACATAGATCTACCTGAATATTCACAGCCAAGCCGCCCTGCCACCCTGCCGCAGTAAACCTGTGTGGGGCAGTTGGCAAGTGGTTAAAGTGTGTCTGTGCCTTGTGATCGCTGCAATGGCAATAGCAATCAGAAATGTAAAAAATACTACCATTTACATTTTTTTAAAAATTGTGGTAAAAAATAAGATCGCCCTGGGTGTCCACTTTCCAAAAAAGGGTATTTATGGGAATATCTGTAATGTCCTTGCATTTATATTTGTTATGTTTTATTATAGAAAGTAAATATTTAGTTGGTTTTCTTATAGTGAAAACACAGTGGTTATTAAAGTGATACACACACTGTTTTATTTACATCGTCCCTTCTATTTCTTTATGTGGATGATGGCATTGTAAATATTTTTTATTTTAATTTTAAATAAGTTTTTCCTAATCAATACACAGCTGTCACATGACCCAGATCAGCCTGCCTGCAGAGAAACATAAGCAGGAGGAGCTTCTAGTTCTCTGCTGCTGGTCACATGTTTTAAATAAAGAATAAAAAAACAGCTTTTGGAATACAGAATGAAAATAAATAATAAATATCAATAAACGTCACGTTACGTCACTTGATGTCAGAAGGGGCGATGCCACCGGGTGATGTAGCTGGGTGGCCCGTCCCTTGCCTATGCCTATGAAATGTCAAAGCACAGAGCAGGCATGTGGCGGAAGGCCTCCCAAGAGGTGGGAGCGTTATTTATTTTTTCTGTTTTTCGGGTCCGGTGGGCGGCGTGATTGACGATGGATTTACATCGATGGACACAATTTTTATTTATTTTTTAACTGCTTGCCGACTGCGCACAGTATATTTACTGCGGCAGTCAGCCCCGGCCAGGCAGAGTGACGTAGATCTACGTCGCTAGCCTGTCACCGGGTTTTGAACCAATAGCGCGCGCCCGCCTCGGCTTGTTCACAGAGGAGTCCGGGCGTGTGACCGGCGGACCCGATGTCCGCCGGTCACACTACGATCGTCGGTAGAGCGGGAGAAAGGCGGGCGGTTTATGTAAACAAGCCACCTGTCATTCTCCCCTGTGTAAAAATGGAGATCAGACGGTTCTACTATGTAGAACCATTGATCTCTGTTTTTACAATAGGAGACCTGTCCCACTACAGTTAGAAACACGCCCCTAGGACACACTTAACCCCTCCCTGTCCAATACAGTTAACCCCTTCCCTGCCAGTGTCATTCTTACAGTAACAGTGCATATGTATAGCACTGATTACTGCAGTAATGTCACTGGTAACCCCAAAAGTGTCAAAAATGTCAGTCAAGGGTCCCATCTGTCCGCCGCAATGTCGCAGTACCGCAAAAAAAATCGCAGATCGCCGCCATTACTCGTTAAAAAAAAAAACACCAAAAATGACGAAAATCTTTCCCTTTGTTAGTAAACGCGATAACTTTTGCGCAAACCAATCAAAATACGCTTTTTGCGATTTTTCTTACCAAACATATGTAGCATAAAACAAATTGGCCAAAAATGTTAAAAAATTTTGATTTTTACATTTTTGGGGGGGGGGGGGGATTTCATATAAAAAAAGTGAAAAATATTGTTATTTTTGCAAAATTTACGCTCTTTTTTTGTTTATAGCGCATGATCAAAAAATCACACAGGTGATCAAATACCACCAAAAGAAAGCTCTGTTTGTGGAAAAAAAAGGACGTGAAATTGGTTTAGGTACAGCGTCGCATGACTGCGCAATTGTCCGTTAAAGTCACGCAGTAAAAAATCACGAAAAACCCCCTGGTCAGGAAGGGGGTAAAATCTTCCGGGGCTTAAGTGGTTAATAAAAGACTTGTAAAAAACTGTCTCATGTGGTTTTTACTTTTGTACACTTTTTAGGGGGAATGGGTATGGGCACGATGTACCCGATACCCTGTGAACAAGGCTATATGCCGAAATGTTTCAGTGGTTTTTAATCTTGATCTTTATGTAGCAAATCAATTTTCATGGGAATCTGGAATTGCCTGCTTCATCTTTCTTGGAGATGTACCCGATACCCATTCACATATGGGGGGGGGTGGGAAATGGGGGCCCCTTTGTTAAAGGGGGCTTCCAGGTTTCGATAAGCCCCCCGCCCACAGACCCCGACAACCAAAAGCTGCTTTGGGGTAGTGGGGGGAGGGACCCCCCTGCCCAAAAGCACCCGCCCCCCATTTTGAGGGCATGTGGGCTGGTATGGTTCAGGAGGGGGGCACTCACCTTCTCTTTCCTGACCTGCCTGGCTGCATGCTATTTTTAAAAAAAAATTGTATTTTACTGCGATTTTTTGCCACAATTTTGACTGGACTTGAAGCAATGCCTGTGTAATTTTGAGGTCTATGGACCTCAAAACGCATCAAAGTCAGACCAAAGTAGTGCAGGGACTACTTTGAAGTTGCACAGATATGAATGGTACTCTTTGGAAATCATGGAGTACGACTTGTCATGCGACTTTGCAGTCACAAGACAAGTCGCACAAGTGTGAAAGGTACCTAAAAGTGCACAGCTGCTTTGCTTTCTTCTTAGGCCTCTTGCACACTGCAGCTTAAAAATGCTCAATACAGCTTTTTTTTTCTGAGCTGAAAAACAGCCCATTAATTGTAATGTGCCTATGCACACAGGCGCGTAAATGGAGGGCCTTTGTATTCTTCAGTAAGAACAAAATAGAAAAATCTGCATTTTTGGACAGTAAATTACGCCTAATGTGCACAATTGCGCACAAATGAATGCACACGAACATACTGTTGATCTGAAAAATGCTAATTTGCATATTTTACGAAAACCAGAGTATACATTTGTGTGAAAAGACGCGAAAATACGCAAATTTGCACGAACGCATATGTGCGAAATTGCACGCATTTCAATAAGACAAATTTACGGCTGAAAAAGGAAAGTATCGTGTGTAAGAGGCCTTAGAAGTCCACAATGCTCTGTAACACCAGCATCATGGATGCACACTATATTAAATGTATTGACATCAATTTTATTTGAAATAAATATACTGTAACTAATATATTGCATTGTTTCATTTACTATATGTAGAAACTCTTTGTTTTACAAGTAAGTATTTAATACACGACAAAAGATTTCCAGAGCGCTATGAAGCTTTGATTAAAGGAGTTGTAAAGGCAGAAGGTATTTTATCCTAATACATTCAATGCATTAAGATAAAAAGCCTTGTGTGTGTAGCAGCCCCCCTCAGTCCCCCTAATACTTACCTGAGGTCCCTCTTTGTGCAGCGATGTCCATGAGTGTCTCCGCAGTCCGAGATTCTCCTTCCTGATTGGCTGCCGCTGCTGTCAATCAAAGTCAGCTAGCCAATCAGGGGAGGGGTGGGGGGGGTCGGGGCTCCGTGTCTGAATGGACACAGGGAGCTGTGACTCAGCTCGGGTGCCCCCATGCAAGATGCTTGCTGTGGGGGCACTGAACAGGAGGGAAGGGCCAGGATCACAGAAGAGGGACCCGAGAAGAGGAGGATCCGGGCTGCCCTGTGCAAAACCAACTGCACATAGGAGGCAAGTTTAATAGGAAAAAAAACGAGACTTTAAAATCGCTTTAAGTGAAACTTTAGTATAAGTCGTCACATAAGGGAGGAGTCCATGCTCTCATCTGTGTTTTCCCTTTGTACCCCACACTGGATTACATTCTTCCAGTAAAGTTCAATTTATTGCAACATGATGGTAATCGCAGGCAAGTGCAACATTTCAGAGTCATGTAGGACACTTTCCTCAAGACATGTATGCTATCACATATGCCTTAAACGAGGAGTTCTGCATGGCTCTCATCTGTTACACTTGGATGTGATTACCATTACGCCATAATATTATATTTTTTAAGAAATTTTGGCATTCTGGAAACATTTTTGACCACCCTGACTTATTCACCGTTGTGTAAATTTCAACATGAGTTTTTGATGATTATAAACAATCAGCTTTTTGCAACACAAGGTAAAGGGGCAGGATAACATTCATATTCAACATTTCTTATTTATCTTGTTGAACAAAAATGTGTTTTTAAACATTTAACTTTTTAGGTCTAACCATACCAGGTAAAAAAGAGTAGGAATCCATCATATAAATGTACAAAATTGTAGAAATAAAAATGAAATCCGTAATGTTTGCATTTGTTCATGAATGTCTATTACGGACATTCATGGACAGACAGGAAAATTACAGATTTTACAAACTGTTTGTTAATTTACTGAAAGTTGGCAACCCTGCTTAGATTAGTACTGTAGAGGTGGGTGGATCAAACCAATGAGCACTGCAGGAGACTAGGAAATCTACGCTCCTGGGAGTGTTGGATTCTAAAGAGTGTTCTGCCATGAATTGTCTTTTTTATTGTTGTGTGGCAAAGTGGGCAGCAGGAAAGGTGAGTAGTTTATTTTAGTGATAGTTGCTTTAAGCTTAATGTAAAGCAGAACTCTAGGCAGATTTAAAACACACTTATACAGACCTGTAATCATTAACATTAACATACCTCTACAACCCTGGTAAACAGATGACACCAGAAGTCTCAGAAAACGTAGCCATGCTCTTCAACCAATATAACCCTGCCTTCCAGAAAATGCTATTCTTGTCTTCTCACTGCCAAGCAGACCTATTTTATCACACTCATTAACACATTCTCATCCAGTCCCCATCGACTCTTCTCTTAAATCCCCCCCCCCCGTCCTCCACTGCCTGCACCCACTAACTCACTCACTGCCCAGGAGATCGCAAATCACTTCACAAGTAAGATTGATACAATTCGTGGGGAGATCTCAAATGCGCAGATACCTCCCCCACTTAACATGCCATGTCCACAGGTACAATCATTACTTCCCTCATTCAACCCTGCTACTATTAATGAGGTTGCTAAAAAAAAATTTATAACACCCACCTAACCACCTGCCCCCTGGATCCTGCTCCCTCCCAAATGCTACGGTAACTCTCTGGCTCTATTCTACACTAACTCACATCTTAAACCTTTCCTTCTGTTCTGGCATCTTCCCCAACCCTCTAGTCACCTCCATACTTAAAAAACCCTCACTAGACCCCATCAATCTTAACAACCTATGCCCCATCTCCTTGTTCCCCTATTTATCCAGACTCCTTGAATATCTGGTCTATAACCGACTGAATGACCACCTCACCTAGAATAACCTTCTTGATTCTCTTCAGTCCAGGTTTCGCCCTCAACACTCCACGGAAAATTACATCTGGGTCCTCCAAGGTTCTGTTCTTGGACCTCTCCTTTTCTCAATCTATACCTCCTACCTGGGTCAGTTGATTGGCTCCCAAGGCTTTTAATACAATTTCTACTCCGATGACACCCAAATCTATCTCTCTACCCCTGAGCTCACTCCATCAGTCTCCTCATGTATCACCAACTTACTAACAGACGTATCAGCCTGAATGTCACACCACTTCCTCAAACTGAAGCTAAACAATACCTAGCTCAAAATATTTTCTCCGCCATGTGCCTCTTCCCCTGATTTCTCTGTCAAAATGAACGGCTCAACTATCAACCTGTCCCCCCATGCCAAGGTCCTAGGTGTAATCCTGAGCTCTGAACTATGCTTTCAGCCCTACATCCAATCACTGTCCAAAGTGTGCCGCCTCCACCTCCGCAACATCTCCAAAATACACCCCTTACTAACCAATGACACCACAAAGCTTCTAAGCCCCCCCTGGTCATCTCTTGCCTCAACAACTGCAACTCCCTCCCCATTGGCTTACCTTTAAAAAGGCTATCCCCCTCTTTGGTTCGTCATGAATGCTGCTGCCAGGCCCATTCACCTTACAAACCGCTCAGTGTCTGTTACCCCACTCTGCCAATCCCTCCACTGACTTCCACTCACCCAACAAATTAAATTAAAGATAGTAACAGTAACTTACAAAGCCATCCACAACTCTGCCCTGTAAGAATATTTAATAATAAATATCTTGCGCTCGTACTTATGTCAGAATATTTATACTGCTCTGAATATAGCAGTGTATTTATTTATGGTTAATAAGCAAAGATCTGTGAAAAAGGAGAGTCTTCACCTATTGCCATAAATCAATGTCGTGAATTCTTTTTAATTGATTAATTTCTTTTTAAAAGCATATACCAATCTTAGTGAGTACAGTCTACAGTGTGGAATATATATAAAAATATTTATTCTCAAGACATGCAAACACAATATATGATCAAACAATAAGTGACACAAAAATAACTCTACAGAAAAAATACTAACTTCAAATAATCAATGCAATGTCATGTTTAGCTCAATAATGAAAGTGAAACTAAAACAAAGTGAAACCAAAACGAAAGCAAGATTACCATTTCTTCCCAGGTATAGTATAAGCCATAAATTAATGTTCTATATAAACAGACTACAATGGTCTGCGAATCACAGGGCCCAAAGTCATTCCACTGCAGAAGGAATGAGAATAAGCCATGCAAAACGGAAGACTTAAAATTGCAAATAATGCATTTAATCTGATATTAATAAAAATGTATAAAACAAAAATCAGCTTTTTAGAGAAAAATATACTATGGCTTATACGGCTGGGATTGTAATCTCATTACCCTTAAATATGCAATATATAACATATAAGGAAGGAATAAACAATTGTTGAATAAAATCAAATAATACAGCAAGGCATAATTACCACACTTAAGATGGTGTTACCAGAGTCCTAAGATGGATGCCAGTGAGGGAGGAGTTTCCTCCAAGTTTCAGATGAATGATGTGGATCAGGGAGTATGTCTGCATGAGTCTATTGAAAAATGTAATAGCGTGTGTGGTGTAAGTGTGAGGTGTGTTGTCAGTAGTGTAAAGTGTCATCTCCTATCTCTCATCTGGGTTGGTCTTTTATATGGTAAGAACAAAGAGCTATAAAAATTACCATAAGTAAAACCCAGAGGGATGAAACATTATCCCTATTGGTTGGGATATTCTATACCTAAACTAGTGAGGTCAGAGACACACCCCTTTTGATAATTAACCCCATACTTGGATAATAAAGTTAAATGATTTCTCTATATGTGAGATTAATCATATAACACAACAAAAAACTTTCTCCAGACTCCCAGTACATACATAAATGTCCACCTGTATCTCCATAATTCACCTGGGCAAGTAATGCCATTCCAATAATTATATTATTTAACACAATATCATATTTTTATATGGAAATCTGAAATTATCTCAAGACTGCACCTGGTATTTTGTCTCCAGAGGGCAGTGTCGTACCGTTCATTAGATTTTGTATTTAACATACTTAGAAACAATTACCATTATGTTATCTGATGACCTACTGACCTGTCGGCTAGTGAATAGCCATTACTTATTTGGATTCTGACATAACTGTCAGGCATCCAGACTAGGATAGGAAGATCTATAGTGTCATAAAAACTTACACCAGACCTACACACAAACTTCTCTGAAATGAGGTAATTAGTAACGAGATACACATGTCTTTACACTTATTAGAAAAAGAATTCTAAGTAAGATTATTACTATAAACCCAAAATGTGATATAATGTTCCTAAATATATATATGTATATGCCTTACATAATATAATGACATAATTATGGCTAATATCTTTTCAAATATAATAATGTACCTTTAACATTTATATTTTATATGTCTGATGAAAAACACTGAGCCATTGTCTATTGTTAAATACTTATAGACAGACTGACACTACCATCCCCTTAACATCTGTTATCTGATAGAGATGTCAATGTATAAGCTTATTTATGACAAAAGAAAATAGAAATGTCTGCTGAAAGTATAGGACCCTATTGTAAGCCTGTAAGAGACATTTTGTTTAACAAGTATATATATGAACTTTGTTTCACCTTAAAAACAAGATGGACGCCATCCTGTTCAGAATCTCTTATGCATAATATGAATACATGGCTTTTAAAATCACTTTTCTTTTTACCTATTATTATTTTAATCAACCCCCAATAACCCCGACATATCCCCCCCCTTTCTTCCCAGTAGACAAGTGAGCAACTTAGGCCTATCTGGAAAGAAAGCTTTTTAAGGAGTAGTGGAAAAAAAAAATGTCTTGTTCTCTTTTTGTAAGAGAATAGTTCATATTGGGAATTGTTCATAACTTTTAAGTAAAGCGCTAAAAAAAAAATTGAGAAAAAAAATCAGTTCAAAATGTCAGTTCGTAGCGACTTTGGTGGTGTTAGCTATGTCACAAAATGTTCCTTATTAGTCTCTTTGAATTCTGATCTCCTGGTAAAGAAACACAAATGTTCCTTGAAATCTGCATCTCCAGTTTGCAAAGTTTTAATGGAGACAGAAATTAACTGCTGCAATGGCATTAGCAACTACCATTCAAAGCGCAGTAAAACAATGTTGGCAATCAGGAATCCGAGAAATCTGTTTGGACATTCAACCTTGGATGTTGGTTGGATAATGAATGGTTTCAGCATGGCCTAGAGTGTTATACACCTAGACTGAGGTTTGCTCACATGTGCAATGCACCATTCTCACATCTCCTTCAACTGAAAACAGGAGGTAGTGCGATTCCTCTTAATGGATTTCCTCGGATCAAATGCACAAAGATCTGTTGAAACAAATCTTCCTCTCCGTCAACAAGAATCTCGCAGCTTGATTCCTGAAGAGGGATCCGATTCAATGAGGGGTTCCGTCCTGAGCTGTGCTCTAAGGAGAGATGACCCATCCGATCGCTGTGTCTTTGGCAAACATCATCGTCTGTACCAATCAAGGACCTGGCATGGAAGGTTAATCTCTTCCTATTGGATGAAACATACGGTATGAATATACATTCTTATCAATTGACATTTCAAGGCGATGTTGGTACCCTAAGCTTTCTCAGAGTTCTCCTTTAATCCACCGTGTGATCAGTCCTTTATATGACCACCAGGGAAGGTGAGACTATATATGCGACCTTTCCTAGGGCGACTGACTTCTGGGGCTTATTAACATGGAGATGTATTTATCGCCATGGATACTACGCATTGGACAATGATACAATGATACAATGTTTGGTTAAAATTTACCTACTACTTAGGAGAAAAAAAAAAATATATATATATATCTCCCCCTATGGGGCATCAATGCAATTTATTGTAGGCAATAAAACTACCTGGCATTGAGGATTCCTTCTTGGTTACCGTATACAACCTTTAACCTCTTGACTGCATTACGTCATTAGGGTTTGATCCTCCTTGGTATCACCGTCATTGGCGATTTTTCAAAATGTGTCCGCTTTAAGCGACCTGTTTGAGTCAGAGGGATGAAGTGACCACTGAAAAATAGGAGGGTAGTTATTATCTAACAACCAAGATTCCCATGGCAGGAAATTCAGGATCCTCAATGCTGTGACCTGGGATAAAAGGGTGTTAGAACCTCTGCATCCTATACCTCTATTCAGTGTATCCCTTTGATTCTTGCCATTTGGGCATTTAAGGATTTTATGGCCTTTGGCTGGCTACAGGATTTGTTCCTAAAGAGGAATTATTTTAATTCTGGGCTGCAGTGCCCTGAGTGAACCAAGTGATCAGCTGATCAATTTGGCCTTTACTCAGCTGAAAACTTTTTAGAATTGGATTATTGGCTCCGCCTCCTGCGGTGCCTATGTCTCTCGGGTTCAGACCTATGGGACAGATCCCCATTAGAACCAGTTACTCGGTTCTGGCGTGAGGTCTGGGCCTTAATGTCACTTGATCTTCCCGAGGATTTTGGGGAACCCTAGGATGGGGCAAATCCCTATTTATTTGTGGGTGTCCCCCCCCCTTGTTAATGGGATGTCCGGTGTCCTCCTTAAGGTATCCGGTGTTCCCCTTGGGGCCTAGGTGGCATATCTTGCTCCTTTGCCAAACTTATTATTTTTATGTGCATGGGCAATGCCTCAAAGCACAGGGATATAAATTCCTGATGGTTGTACTCAGCTCCTTCATTGAAGGGTGTTAAGCACTTTTGAGTACAGCAAAAAAAAAAATAATTCAATGGGGCTTTGGTGCTGTGTACATTTTAAATTGTAGATAACAGCTCTAGCAGCAGTAAAGTTTTTATATATGGGCTGGATTTTAAATGACATCCTGCAGGCACAACACAGAAAGTTGTTTTCATAGGCCTCAGGGTAATCAATAATGTCTAAGGACCCTTTATTAACAAAAATCAGGACAGTACTCTTTTTAAAACTTTTAAATTCTGGAGGTGCATGGTATCTTTTTAGGGGTGCTAGTCTTTTTGCAGTGACCTGATATGACTCATACCAATTTATGCATGGCTGCCCAATTTCTGCCCTCCTATATTAGGAATGTGGCTGGGGTAGGACATGGACTCTTTGCCTGATTCCCCCCCTTGTCGGGGTCATAACCAACGGACTGGGAATCATATCTGGGTCTATGAATAATTACATCATATTTAAAATGCAGGACTAAAAACATTGCCTTTTTGTATGGACCCCATGACCTTATGGAACTCTCCTATGTATTTACTGATGAGTTCCTGTCATTACATGAACTGTTACATTTTTTTTTTTTTTTTCAAATTTTTCCACTGCTGATTACTCGGCAACTTCTTGCTAGAAACATTTTTCCTTGCTTAAAACTTCCTAATTATTGCATTAATCATTTACATTTCACTTTCAAATGATTACTTTTATTATAGCTTCCTTGATAAAATTTCTGCCACAGTTCTACTTCATTTTGCAGTTTCACGCTACATTCCCTTAACTGATGCGTCCCAATAGAGGTTACTTTCACCTGCTCAAGGAGGTTCCTAATCTCATACTCTCATTTATTTGGAGTGGAGATTGAAACTTTACTAAACTCCTTTTTGCTGAGCCTTGTGGTGCAGTTCCTCATAAAGATACAGTAAGATTGTCCAAGACCAAAAAATATGTAATTACACTTCCTGACGTCTTTTGGTGTTAGATAAGCTTATTGGTGAGTTCATACATACAGGTTGTCCTCTACCCATGTCAGATGCCCTTTATTGGCCCGACTTCTGAGGATTTTGATATATGACTCTAACCAGCATTTACATTTTCCACCATTTCAGACTCAGAGAGGTGTTTCCACACATTTATGATCTGTGGCAAATCTACTGGGGTTGTGGCATTACCACTAGGGACTCACACCTTGCCAGAGTTGGCAGCGTGAACATTACCTGCTGTAGACATTTTTAATGCATTACTATCACATTCATAATTAATAAAAAAAAATTCCAAAAAAAAAAAAATTTTTTTTTTTTAAGTTATTGATTATGTCACCTGATCAATATTTATGATTGGCATATGTAAGAAATCAATAATTATCTCGCTGGGGCCTCCATTATATGTAAGAATATTTAATAATAAATATCTTGCGCTCGTACTTATGTCAGAATATTTATACTGCTCTGAATATAGCAGTGTATTTATTTATGGTTAATAAGCAAAGATCTGTGAAAAAGGAGAGTCTTCACCTATTGCCATAAATCAATGTCGTGAATTCTTTTTAATTGATTAATTTCTTTTTAAAAGCATATACCAATCTTAGTGAGTACAGTCTACAGTGTGGAATATATATAAAAATATTTATTCTCAAGACATGCAAACACAATATATGATCAAACAATAAGTGACACAAAAATAACTCTACAGAAAAAATACTAACTTCAAATAATCAATGCAATGTCATGTTTAGCTCAATAATGAAAGTGAAACTAAAACAAAGTGAAACCAAAACGAAAGCAAGATTACCATTTCTTCCCAGGTATAGTATAAGCCATAAATTAATGTTCTATATAAACAGACTACAATGGTCTGCGAATCACAGGGCCCAAAGTCATTCCACTGCAGAAGGAATGAGAATAAGCCATGCAAAACGGAAGACTTAAAATTGCAAATAATGCATTTAATCTGATATTAATAAAAATGTATAAAACAAAAATCAGCTTTTTAGAGAAAAATATACTATGGCTTATACGGCTGGGATTGTAATCTCATTACCCTTAAATATGCAATATATAACATATAAGGAAGGAATAAACAATTGTTGAATAAAATCAAATAATACAGCAAGGCATAATTACCACACTTAAGATGGTGTTACCAGAGTCCTAAGATGGATGCCAGTGAGGGAGGAGTTTCCTCCAAGTTTCAGATGAATGATGTGGATCAGGGAGTATGTCTGCATGAGTCTATTGAAAAATGTAATAGCGTGTGTGGTGTAAGTGTGAGGTGTGTTGTCAGTAGTGTAAAGTGTCATCTCCTATCTCTCATCTGGGTTGGTCTTTTATATGGTAAGAACAAAGAGCTATAAAAATTACCATAAGTAAAACCCAGAGGGATGAAACATTATCCCTATTGGTTGGGATATTCTATACCTAAACTAGTGAGGTCAGAGACACACCCCTTTTGATAATTAACCCCATACTTGGATAATAAAGTTAAATGATTTCTCTATATGTGAGATTAATCATATAACACAACAAAAAACTTTCTCCAGACTCCCAGTACATACATAAATGTCCACCTGTATCTCCATAATTCACCTGGGCAAGTAATGCCATTCCAATAATTATATTATTTAACACAATATCATATTTTTATATGGAAATCTGAAATTATCTCAAGACTGCACCTGGTATTTTGTCTCCAGAGGGCAGTGTCGTACCGTTCATTAGATTTTGTATTTAACATACTTAGAAACAATTACCATTATGTTATCTGATGACCTACTGACCTGTCGGCTAGTGAATAGCCATTACTTATTTGGATTCTGACATAACTGTCAGGCATCCAGACTAGGATAGGAAGATCTATAGTGTCATAAAAACTTACACCAGACCTACACACAAACTTCTCTGAAATGAGGTAATTAGTAACGAGATACACATGTCTTTACACTTATTAGAAAAAGAATTCTAAGTAAGATTATTACTATAAACCCAAAATGTGATATAATGTTCCTAAATATATATATGTATATGCCTTACATAATATAATGACATAATTATGGCTAATATCTTTTCAAATATAATAATGTACCTTTAACATTTATATTTTATATGTCTGATGAAAAACACTGAGCCATTGTCTATTGTTAAATACTTATAGACAGACTGACACTACCATCCCCTTAACATCTGTTATCTGATAGAGATGTCAATGTATAAGCTTATTTATGACAAAAGAAAATAGAAATGTCTGCTGAAAGTATAGGACCCTATTGTAAGCCTGTAAGAGACATTTTGTTTAACAAGTATATATATGAACTTTGTTTCACCTTAAAAACAAGATGGACGCCATCCTGTTCAGAATCTCTTATGCATAATATGAATACATGGCTTTTAAAATCACTTTTCTTTTTACCTATTATTATTTTAATCAACCCCCAATAACCCCGACAGCCCCCAGCTGCATAACTAACCTAAAGATAAAATGATCCTTGTAGCAAGAGACAGGGAGAAAAAAGTGGCTATTTCAATGACAAAAAGTATAGAATATTGGGTATACAAAGCAGTGTTTATTTATAAGTATCAAAGATTGCTTCCAAGTTAAAAATGAAGAATATCAGAAAAATCCACGACAGGGAAAACACTCAATACCACATTGACAATGAATGTCAAGCATGCTAATATGTAATGAAACAAGACCAATGTAAAACAAAAATGACAGAACCGTCCGGACGCCAAAGTTTTCCACCACACAGGGGCTCTATCAAGGCTAATTGCCGTATAAGATTACCAATGGACTTATGAAAGATAGTTCTCCTTGTTGTTTTTTGGATGTGTTTTTCTCTCTCTTGTCCCTCTGCATCTTCAGTATGCATTGTGGCCTTCCTAGTCTAGATATGTCACCCAATTCTATATGGAGAGCGGAGTCCTGGAGGGAGGGGGTGGCTGCCTCCTCCTCTGTAGAGGTGCCATGTGGCCTCAGGTAGTCGACCTGAGGGCCTAGAGAGCTAGAGAGAAACTGAACCCAGAGGTTCTGTGGAGCTGACTGAGAGGGGAGACACTGGAGAATCTGATTCTGCAGTACAGTGAATACAGATCTGTGTCAAGGGGCCATCCCTGCAGCTAGAAGAGTCATGGATTAAGTAGTGCAGCTGCTTCCACAAGCAATCTGGTGGGGCCAAGTGAGAGTTGTCCTTATCCATTTGTGAATAGTTACAGTTGGAGTATCCCACTATTCCCTTCTCCCATCCAAGTTCCAAAATAAACACTAAACACCAACACCCCTGGACTGTTTATTGAGTGAGGAGCCATCGGGAGTAAGGAGGGATGTGTGAACTGTACCCTAAGTGACTGTGTGCTGGTAATCAGAGGAGGCCCAACAAGTCATCTTACTCAAGTGCTACCGGGACAGTGCTACATATGAGTTAGGGTTTACGGGTGCAGCTCTGTGAATAAAGATACCTATTTTTCAAAATTGTTTTTCTTTATTTTTTTTGTATACTGTATGTATTGATTTTCCCTAGGCATATTTTTTAGGGGACAACTAAAGCTCTTAATACATTCTTGTTTTTATTTTCAGAATTCAAACAATTACAATAGGTCATTTAAAAATGATTTTAATTCTTTTGCTTTTGAAGAAGCCCAGAAAATAATTTTCCTTTTGGTATTACTGTTTTTTTTTTAATATTGTACTATGATTCTGCTTTAATCTTTTGTGTGACATCCATTATATGTGTTTTTATGACGGGACCTTTAATTGTGTCTAGATTTTAAAATGGCTGTCTAGACTATTGAACATTCCTTTGTGTCAGGAAGTTTCTGCTAAAGTCTTTAGAGTCCAAATCGTTGTTTTGATGTTCCAGGATATGCCTGATTCTATCTGGGGAAATCAGTGCACGCTGCTCTACAAAACGTAGAGCTCTTCACCTCCTTGACAGATTACATCTGCATGATCGATCAGAGTTTAACATGTGCCCAATAGTTTTACAGGGCAAAGCAGCTTGTTGACATCTTTTAAGTAATTGTACAGTGCGTTATACATGTCCCACATTTACTTGTCAGAAAATCACAGGCTGGGTTTGCACATCCTGCACCATGTTGTTTATTAATGAGCAGTATATGACAAGTGCAGTGTCAGCAACGCATCTTCGAAGAGTGACAGTCACATCACACAATGCAGCCAGACTCTGAAGTGGAACAAATTCTGTATGTCCTTGTAGAATTCGAAAGTAAACAATCCGTTGCTAATAATGTATGAAGAACAATGTTCTGTGCTAAATTGTGTGCCAGTTGCTATACAGTAATAGAGATAGGGAACAGCTACAAACAAATGTTAAATACAATGTGTATAGTGCTGCCAAAACAAAAGGTCAAAAAACTGAAACAATTGCAACAAAAGAAGAAGCAATAGCATGATACTGTTTTATTAAAAAATAATAATATCTTGAAAATATTTTCACTATTATCCCCAAGTGTTTAACACTTCAATACCAGGTACTTTCACCCCTTTCCTGTCCAGACAACTTTAGCTTTCAGCACTGTAGCACTATGAATGACAATTATGCAGTCATGCACACTGTACCCAAATGACGTTTTTGTAATTTTTTTTTCACACAAATCTAGCTTTCTTTTGGTGGTATTTAATCACCACTGTGTGTTTTATTTTTATTTTTTTGCTAAATAATTGAAAAAAAGAATGGAAATGTTTGAAAAAAAACATCTACAAATTATATATATATATATACAGTGGGTACGGAAAGTATTCAGACCCCCTTAAATTTTTCACTCTTTGTTATATTGCAGCCATTTGCTAAAATCATTTAAGTTCATTCTTCTTCCTCATGAATGTACACATAGCACCCCATACTGACAGAAAAACACAGAATTGTTGACATTGTTGCAGATTTATTAAAAAAGAAAAACTGAAATATCACATGGTCCTAAGTATTCAGACCCTTTGCTCAGTATTTAGTAGAAGCCCCCTTTTGATCTAATACAGCCAGGAGTCTTTTTGGGAAAGATGCAACAAGTCTTTCACACCTGGATTTGGGGATCCTCTGCCATTCCTCCTTGCAGATCCTCTCCAGTTCTGTCAGGTTGGATGGTAAACGTTGGTGGACAGCCATTTTTAGGTCTCTCCAGAGATGCTCAATTGGGTTTAAGTCAGGGCTCTGGCTGGGCCATTCAAGAACAGTCACGGAGTTGTTGTGAAGCCACTCCTTCGTTATTTTAGCTGTGTGCTTAGGGTCATTGTCTTGTTGGAAGGTAAACCTTCGGCCCAGTCTGAGGTTCAGAGCACTCTGGAGAAGGTTTTTGTCCAGGATATCCCTGTACTTGGCCGCATTCATCTTTCCCTCGATTGCAACCAGTCGTACTGTCCCTGCAGCTGAAAAACACCCCCACAGCATGATGCTGCCACCACCATGTTTCACTGTTGGGACTGTATTGGACAGGTGATGAGCAGTGCCTGGTTTTCTCCACACATACCGCTTAGAATTAAGGCCAAAAAGTTATATTTTGGTCTCATCAGACCAGAGAATCTTATTTCTCACCATCTTGGAGTCCTTCAGGTGTTTTTTAGCAAACTCCATGCGGGCTTTCATGTGTCTTACACTGAGGAGAGGCTTCCGTCGGGCCACTCTGCCATAAAGCCCCGACTGGTGGAGGGCTGCAGTGATGGTTGACTTTCTACAACTTTCTCCCATCTCCTGACTGCATCTCTGGAGCTCAGCCACAGTGATCTTTGGGTTCTTCTTTACCTCTCTCACCAAGGCTCTTCTCCCCCGATAGCTCAGTTTGGCCGGATGGCCAGCTCTAGGAAGGGTTCTGGTCATCCCAAACGTCTTCCATTTGAGGATTATGGAGGCCTCTGAGCTCTTAGGAACCTTAAGTGCAGCAGAAATCTTTTTGTAACCTTGGCCAGATCTGTGCCTTGCCACAATTCTGTCTCTGAGCTCTTCAGGCAGTTCCTTTGACCTCATGATTCTCATTTGCTCTGACATGCATTGTGATCTGGAAGGTCTTATATAGACAGGTGTGTGGCTTTCCTAATCAAGTCCAATCAGTGTAATCAAACACAGCTGTACTCAAATGAAGGTGTAGAACCATCTCAAGGATGATCAGAAGAAATGGAAAGCACCTGAATTAAATATATGAGTGTCACAGCAAAGGGTCTGAATACTTAGGACCATGTGATATTTCAGTTTTTCTTTTTTACTAAATCTGCAACAATGTCAACAATTCTGTGTTTTTCTGTCAGTATGGGGTGCTATGTGTACATTCATGAGGAAGAAGAATGAACTTAAATGATTTTAGCAAATGGCTGCAATATAACAAAGAGTGAAAAATTTAAGGGGGTCTGAATACTTTCCGTACCCACTGTATATGAAAATTGATCAATCCTGATGTACTGATCTCTTTTCTTAAGACCCAAAAATGCCAGAACAGTACAAATATCCCCCAACTTATCCCTTTTTGGAAAGTAGACAGTCTGAGGTATTTAGTAGGAGGCATGGAGAGTTTTTTTTTTTTTTTTAACAGTACAAATTTATTGAAAACGAGAAAAGTCTACTTCACAATGTATTTGACAAAGTAGAGCCCACAGTCACAAAGGTTAAAAATCAAAACAGTGTGCATGGGGTAAACACATCATAAGTGGTAAATCAAAAGGCAAGGTCAGCAACACTGAATATATCAAACCCACACACTCATATATCAAACCAGAGAGCATAACTGTAAGATATTCCCAATTTCTAACACCTCCAACCCAGAGCAATACAATATGGGAGGGGAATTGGGAATTGGGAGAGGGGTTAGGGAAAATAGAGAGGGAGGAGGGGGGGCAAGGAACAGGAAAAGAGAGGGGGGAGAGGGAGAAGAGAGGGGCAGAAGAAGAATTAGGGAGAAAAAAATGGGGTGGTGCCAATCAACTATGCAGGAAAAATTACAAGATCACCGGGAGTTCAGACAGCACTTCCCCATGAATCTATCCAGGTCATCTATATCTTATCAAATTTCCTAGGACAATTACAGCTTTTATAAGTGAGTTTACACAAAGGCAATACAACGTTAATAGCCTCTCACCAGGATGCCACAGTAGGGGGCAAGGGCGATTTATATTTAAGAAGGATATCCCGTTAGGCATAAAAAGAGGCAAAAAGAACAAATAATTTGACATAAAGGCTGAGCTCTGCACCATCCAGCACCCCAACAAGGAATATCCTACTATCCAAAGTCAGGTGCAAATCATAGGTGTTATTAATAGCAATCAAAGCAGACTCCCAATAAGCCTGGAGATTGGGGTAGGTCCAGACCATATGATAAAAGGTCATTTCAGCCTGCTGACATCTAGTGCACAGAGGACTAAGTGTTGTATATACAGTATACCAACCAACCAGACTGGGGAAATTGACTCTGTGAAGAAATTTAAATGGAATAAATCTGTCTCTGGCTAAGACCTTACTGGTAACATAATGGGCCTCACAGGTATCCCAGTCATCCTCAGTCAGATCAGATATATCAGCCTGTCCTTTCTAAAACAATTTAGTTGAGTGAGCAACAGAGAGACAATGGCAGTTCGATGATAAAGGCTTCACCAAAGACCTGGAGGTCAAAAGACGCTCCAAGGGGTCAGACTTAAGAGTGGCAGCATCAGAGAATTACATAGTAACCGCATGTCTGAGATGTTTAAGCCCCACTATTCCTCGGAAAGCCCACAACTGGGGGTCAGGCAGCCTCGCCATGTGTGGCATTGTAGGGTTAGCCGAGAGGGGGACATAGGGAGAGACCACATTTGAATTACGGTACTGTACCCTTGCCTGCTGCCACACCTTGATGGTAGTTCTCTTTAGACAAGTGAGAGCCAGGCTCGCCCGTAGGGCACAAAGGTTGTATAGAGTAGCATAGGAGCCAACTATAGCTTCATACAGCATAATCACAGGGTTATCCTTTGGCTGCGAGAACCACCATCGAACCGTAACCAATACTGCGGACTAATAATAGAGCCGAAAGTCTGAAAGGGACAAGCCCCCTTGAGAGAGAAAGCTTCAGTGTAGACTTTGCCAATCTGGGAGTCTTACCGGCCCAAATTAATGATCCAACAATCCAGGGGACAGTGGTAGGGTACGCCATGTGGTGTATCTCTGGGACAGAGACCGAAGCAGGGGCATTCGATTTAGGTCCAAGTAAGATTAAGTGCAAGATAATGGCTAGAGCAAAAAGCCCAGGAGAAAAGGGGCAGCCCTGACTCGTGCCACGATGAAGAGAGATAGATAGTGACCCCCCTAGTTACAGCCAAAGGCATCCCAGGGCCCAGAGGTGCAGAGCCAGCCTTATGGAGCCAATAGTCCGCCAGATGGGGATTATAGGCAGCATCAACCTTAGTGTCTGAGACCCAAACATCATGAGAGCCCTCAAAGGCCCTCAGAGGGAGTCACAGCAGTAGTGAGTTGAAGTAGGAGAGGGGCATGGTCAGATATACCTCGGGGAAGTTTAGAGATATTGTGGACCTGGAGAAGAGCAGCAGCACCTGCCAGGATCAAGTCAATTCCACAGAAAGACATATTCTTCGCCAAGTGGCAGGTATAAGTCCGCAAAGAAGGATTCCTCCAGCGCCACACATCTGTGGAATTGTACAAATCAACCCAGGATCTGAATTCTCCCAGGGAGGAACCATCAGGGTGCAGTCTGTCCATCCCCAGATTCATAACGATATTAAAATCCCCAAGCAGAAAAACATTATCTGTCTGATGTCTGAAAAATAGCCAGCTTATTGGTAATAGCAGCAAGGAGAGGAGTGGAAGCTGAGGGAGGAAGATATACCCCAACCAGCACCACTTCCAAGTGATAAAAAAATAAGTGAAGACTAATTTAGCTACCATCCTGATCTAACACCAGGTCTAACAGGCAAGTGGTAGTAATTTGTGGACCAAGACGCTAGCGCCCCTAGAGTAATTGGAATAGGTCGAGTAATAATGATATCCAACCCAGGGTTTTTTAAGCTAAGCTCTTTGCTGTTTGTTTAAAGAAAACTGCATACAGTGAGGAGCGATGCCAAGCATACTAAAAAATAGATCTTGGGTATGCATAAACCTAAATACTACTCTCTGCTATTTCTGAAGCTCAATGATGCCATTGGTCAAAAACTATCATTCTGACAGAAAATAACAACAGAGAACACATCTACTTCAATAACAGGTTTAAAAATATGTAAATAGCCCTTGATTTAATAGGGAACGGTTTGGATTCATTTTATAAGATAAATAAAAAACTTGTAGATGTGTGTGTGTGTGTATATATATATATATATATATATATATATATATACATATACACATATATATAAACAGGGCTTTTTCCCCAGAGAAAAGGTGCAGGAGCTACCCCTTCCAAGTCACCTCTGGTCTCCGGCCTATACCCACCTCCAAGCACCGTTCCTTGGTTCCAACCCCTACCCACCTCCCAGTAGCTCCCCTTTTAGAGAACACAGAACCAAGTATCATTTTGTGGTGCCAAGTATTTTGTATGGAATTTGGTAATAATAACAAGGAAAGGCAGTAAAATACAGTGCCTTGTGAAAGTATTCGGCCCCCTTGAACTTTGTGACCTTTCAGGCTTCAAACATAAAGATATAAAACTGTAATTTTTTTGTGAAGAATCAACAAGTGGGGCACAATCATGAAGTGGAACGAAATTTATTTCAAACTTTGCTAACAAATAAACTGAAAAATTGGGCGTTTAAAAGAAATGAAAATTATCAACTTACAGAGTCCTGAATTCAAAGACACCCTGAAAATCAAAGTGAAAAAATTATGCAGCAGGCTAGTCCATTTTGCTGGAGCTTCATTGCAGCGACTCAAAATGGTACTTGTAGCGGAACCGCGACCCCCACTGTGTTTGTGGGCATCCGTCAGCATACGGCTTCCTCCAGTCTTGAACATAGATATCAGATATTCTAGCCGCCCCCATACAAAGCTAGCCGACAACTTAGCTTGTACAAGTTCTGGAACCTTCTCCTTTATTGAAGTCTCACACAGAATATATACAGCACAGACATCCCCCTCCTGATCAGATTACCCCACCATGGCAGGTGCCTGATTACATTGTCATATGCAAATTAAATTGTATACAGAAATATATTTACCCTGAATAATTATCTAAAGAACAACTAACACAAACAGTATTCTACTTTTCTAACAGTAACTAATAGATGACAATGATTCAATCAACCTGAGCCAATTAACTAGCAGGCTGCCGCCCTCGAGCTCCTGAATTACAATACACATTATCATAAGTGTAAACACAGATCCCCCAGAATCAGCATATTCATCAATGTCTGGAAGACAGGTGTTTGAGTTGATGATATTAGCATCTGCTATGAGTCTTACTGTCTTGGGGAGACATGGACTTGAATCCAAAGTAACATTACTCCAAGGGCCCCACATATAGTGTCTGTCTTTCATTCCCAGTGAGTCCTGTCACAGTACTCAGTAGTTTGTATCGCCTTCGTGTGCCGGTTTAGAGACGACGGATGGTGTCCTAGGGTATTTCCTCCCAGATCTGGACCAGGGCATCACTGAGCTCCTGAACAGACTGAGGTTCAACCTGGCAGCGCCAGATGGACCAAAAAATAATGTCCCAGAAGTTTTCTATTGGATTTAGGTCAAGCGAGCGTGGGGGCCATTTAATGCTGTCAATTTCTTCATCCTCCAGAAACTGGCTGCATACTCTCGCCACATGAGGCCGGGCATTGTCGTGCACTAGGAGGAACCCAGGACCCACTGCACCAGCGTACAGTCTGACAATGGGTCCAAGGATTTCTTCCTGAAACCTAATGGCAGTCAGGGTGCCATTGTCTAGCCTGTAGAGGCCTGTGCCTCCCTCCATGGATTTGCCTTACCCAACCATCACTGACCCACCACCAAACTGGTCATGCTGAACAATGTTACAGGCAGCATAATGTTATCTGCGGCTTCTCCAGACCTTTTCACGTCTGTCACATATGCTCAGGATGATCCTGCTCTCATCTGTGAAAAGCACAGGATGCCAGTGGCGGACCTGCCAATTCTGGTGTTCGATGGGTAATGCCAATTGAGCTCCACGGTGCCGGGCAGTGAGCACAGGGCCCACTGGAGGATGTTGGCAACTCAATCCACCCTTATGAAGTCCGTTTCTGATTGTTTGGTCAGAGACATTCACACCAGTGGTCTGCTGGAGGTCATTTTGTAGGGTTCTGGCAGTGCTCATCCTGTTCCTCCTTGCACAAAGGAGCAGATACCGGCCCTGCTGATGGGTTAAGGACCTTTTACAGCCCTGTCCAGCTCTAGGAGTTGGACTGCCTGTGCAACTTCTATAGGGTTCAGGTATCACCTCATGCTGGCAGTAGTGACACTGACCCTAGCCAAATTCAAAACTAGGTAAAAACAGTCAGAAAAGATGAGTAGGTAAAAAAAATGTCAGTGGTCCCCACCTGTAAAAATATTCCTGTTTTGGAGGTCATCTCATTGTTGCCCATCTAGTGCACCTGCTGTTAATTTAATTCTCCCAGGAGTTTAATTGATTTGATGCTATACTCTGATTAAAAAAGTGTTCCTTTAATTTATATATATATATATATATATATATATATATATATATATATATATATATATCAAATTGTTATAATTTTGCAGGCTTACTTCATACCCCTAGTTGTATAAAGATGACTCTCTGTGCTCAGAAATCCAAGGCCTTGATGTTGAATAGCTTCTGCCCTGCCAACTACCTGCTGTAGTTGCTTAACTAATCTTAAAATGTTCCCTCCCATCTCTTAACACCTATTCTTAATAACCTGTGTAAATAGGATTTGCCAACTCCCCTGTGTCAGCCAGCTGAGCCTCTAGGGGAGAGGAGGGTGTTACGGATGGGCCATAGTAAGCCTATGGGTGATGTCACCAATACCAAGCATAGCCAGTTGTTGTCAAGTGTTTTCTCCTCCTCCCTGCAACCGACACTGAATGACACAGGGGAGGTCAAGTGGTGAGGGAGCATTTTTAAGATTAGTTAGGTTTGGAATTTCCGTAACAGGTCTGTTATTTGCTGTGATGTTGTCTTGGTTTTTTTGGATTACAATAAAACAGGTGGCTTTAATTGTCATTGGTATGCGATCATCTGGATCAGCATAGGTCACTACAGTTCCTCCAGCAGCAGTGTCTGTGCAATACAGCAGCAATTGGCAATGTAAGTAGAAAGGGAGGTAAGTAATAAATATCTTTTTTTGCAAGGGGCACTTTTTTTATTTTTTTATTTTTTTTTAGCAACAGAGTTGCTTTAATGTACTATCAATGTCAACTAACATGCATTCAGGTGTCCGTTTATAAAACTGTGAACAGCGGCGATCCCGAGGATCACCGTTGATCTCAGTTCAATAATGTTTTATGAAACAGAGATGATCAGGGGAGAACATGTTCTCCCCTGATCATCTCCGCACACAGAGAATCTGTCATTGACAAAAACAGAAATGGCCAGTTTATGAAGGTGCGATACTTTACTGGTGATCTCTGTCAGAATTCTCCCTCCCAGATTCACCAGCTCAGAGGTGGAGAATTGGGGAGAGAAGAGAGAATCCCCAGTGAACTGAGGGGGAAGAAGAAAGAATATTGACTACCTTCTTTCTCGATCAGACCCCCCAAGTTAGTAAATATGCCCCCCTGCCATGTTTATGTGTGTCTATATATATATATAAAATATGTGTGTGTGTATATATATATATATATATTGTGTAGGTGGACTAATCATTTAATTGAAATGAGGTGGGCGCACTGGGCGGTCTCCTCTGAAAATGCCCGTGTGCTAAGCAGTGGTAATTTACCACTGCTTAACAAATGGACACCTCTGTGTTTCAGTGAATTTCTGATACTGTAATCTCGTTATGTCTCACGAGATTACAGTAACAGGTGGCATTCTCCACTGTTCAAAGTGTTTGTAGATCGCTTCACTCCTCAAATGGAGAAGCAATCTACACCGCCTTA
Organism: Pelophylax lessonae; assembly: GCF_965119305.1. Lineage (NCBI taxonomy): Eukaryota > Metazoa > Chordata > Amphibia > Anura > Ranidae > Pelophylax > Pelophylax lessonae. The sequence continues at coordinate 480,942,512 of NC_138772.1, forward strand.
ATAATCAGGCACTCAGAGGAGATCTCCTCTGAGAATGCCAGAGAATTCAGTAGCAAATATTTTCGGCTGCTTGATAAACAGGCTCCTAAACCTGATGTTAAAAGTGGTTAAAAACAGACCCTTATCTGGATATCCTAGTTTTCAATTACCTGAACATGACCGTGTAAGGTTGATTTACTAAAACTGGAGCGTGCAAAAACTGGTGCAGCTCTGCATAGAAACCAATTAGCTTTTCTTCTAGGGTTTTTTTGTCAAAGTTTAATTGAACAAGCTGATGCCAGAAGCTGATTGGCTACTGTGACAAAATGGAAGTTTTGCCTGTAAAGGAGAGGTATAGTTATCAACACTGTCTCTCCAGAGGTGTGAAGATTTTGTTCCAAGTTGCCATGCTGCTGTGTACTTCTTGTGACAGATGCTAATGTCATCAGCTCAACCCTCTGTCTTCTCAGACATCATTGAATATGCTGATTTACTCCTCTGTTTAATAATGCATGTTGTAGTTCATGAGCTCGAGGACGGCCGTCTTCCAGGTAATTGGCTCAGGTTGATTGAGTCATTGTCATCTGTTAAGAATGCTGTTTATGGTCGTTATTCCTTAGAAATGTTAATGAACTCCCATTGCTTCTGTTCAGAGGGCTAGATAATTAGTTGAGTTCTTGTATACAATTTCATCTACATGTTATAATGTAATCATTCAACCCCTGACCTGTGTGTAGTAATTTCAGGAGGAGAGGGATGGGTCCATGCTGTATATAAATTGACTGTGTGTGAGTTTAATAAAACAGTTCGTTTTATCCCGTCATGAAGTCTGGACTCATGCTTGGGGGGGAATGGGGAGCTATTTTCACTTCTTAGACCCGGTTCACACTGATGCGAGTGCCGGGTTCGCATGTCATGTCGGAGCGCACTGCTCCGACATTACATGCGATCAGCTGTGCGGTGCGAGTTTAGCCATACAGTTTGTATGGCTAAATTCGCATCGCACCCGGTGCAAACACGCACAGGAGGCATTTTTGCAGCCGCATCAGGATCGGATCGCACAGCGGTTCACACTTGTGCGATCCCATCCTGTGCGAACTGCACGATCGCACTGCGATATGCGATCAAACTGGGGGTGTCGTTAAGATTACATTGACACCCCCAGCGTATCGCATATGGCAGTGTGAACTGCCGGGGGTGCGTGTGCGATGCGGGAAAAGGCTGCGAATTCGCAGCCTTCCCGCATCGCAATAGTGTGACCCGAGCCTTAATGGTATTTTCACTGGGATTTCGGGAGAAGCTGCACGGATCTCTCTCATAGAGACTATAGGATCCGTTACAGCTACCATGCAGGACTGCACCAGATTGTGCACTCTCCAGTTTTAGTAAATCAACCCCCATGTATTGCTAAAGAGCTGTGATTGTGAGAGGGAGCAAAAAGAGCTTAGAACAGTGCTCAGTGTGCTAGCGATCATCTGCATGGATGATTTGTATGCAGTCAGGCCCTTGCACCACATAGTTGATGGTAAATCTAAAGGAAATCGAACAACAAAAGTTGTATAGAGTGTATCCAGCTTTACAAAGCAAATAGGCTGTTAATGTTGCAAGGGAAGTTGCACTGTGCAAGGCAATTTTACCCAGAGCTTAGTTAATGCGGTGCAATTCTTTGCAAAAAAATTGGTCGCCAGGAGAGCTCTGTGGATAATTCCTTTGTAATATGAACAGTCTATATACCTTTAGTAAATCAACCCTAATTTGTCTGGATACAATGGCATATTCCCTACTTTTCCAATTAGCTGGAATTCAATGGGGAAGTGAAGTATGAAGATAGTTAAAGTGAAAGGAAAGAAAGCAGGTTTTTACACTAAGGCTGGCCATACACTGCAAATTTTACCATCACCACAGGTTGCAGGAAAGAAACTTGCACCATTCCCCCATCAACACAGACAGTGCTGACAGGGGAGTCAGCAATTGTCTTCTCAAGGCGGGGGGCGTGAGCGGGCAGAGGAAGCTGTCCCCACCAGGAGAAGACAGTGATTATCACTAGCGACTATAGGATCTGCTTGCGATAATCGCAAGAGAATCCAGCAGGCTGTTGTACCCAAATGATCGATCGATCCTGCTGAACCTGCCAAGATTCGAACCATGTATGGCCAGCCTAATGCCTCATACACACGCAACGATTATCGGCCGACCGATCGCCCGTCTTTTGTCCAGTGTTGTTGTGTTGGTTGGAATGTGCTCTAGACTGCATATGAATTTTCTCGGCCAACAAAAATCAACTTCAGAAGTGATGTCATGTGCTGGTTTACTTTCCGTGTGTTTTTTCTTCTCTGAGCATGCCCAGACTTGCTCATCAGATTTTTGTCTGCCGAAATCTGTACTGAATCGGCCGTTCTGTTGATGGCCAACAAAAATTTTATAGCCTGCACACCAGATTTTTTTCGGCCGAAAAGTCGGAGTCGGTTGTCGAAAGCATAATACTAACAAGCCGAAAATCGGCCGATCGGACGTTGGCCGAAAATTCACGGCCAACGATCGATGCGTGTGTACGAGGCATAAGTCTACACAGCTGCTATCTGGCGATTGCTAGAGAGCTGTTATTGTGAGAGAGGGAGCAAAAAGAGCTTAGAACAGTGCTGCACAGTGTGTGGTTAGGGCTCATCTGCATGGATTTAATATATGCTGCATACAATGTGCAGATTTGTTTGCATCTGTATGAAGCTTTACCAGTACAAGGAACCATTCAATCAGCTTCATATAGCAGCAGAAATGTTTTGCTGCATTTTGCACAGTTGCATCCAGGGCTATAATTTCAGCTGTATTTTATACTGTATGCATGTAAATGTTTGTGTTAATGTTTATTTGGGTACATGGACGCTAAGAACTCCTGCCCAACATGTCAATAACAACAGTGTCCAATTAGCAGTTCCAGTACTGCTGATTAGACGCTGTCAGAATAAATGAGTGATTGAGGTGTAGGTGGCACATGTGCAGAATGAACTCTAGTTGGGGATTCACAACTGACTACCTTCTGCACATGTGTCGCTGGCACTTCAATGACTCATTTTAACTGACACTGTGTGATCAGTGGCAACAACATTGTTGTTACTCACATGTTGGTCAGGAGCAGGTTTCGGAAACTGTTGGGGTCCTGTATGCTGCCTACTGTATTTACATAAACATTGCACAAACGTTTAATGAGGATAGCCAGTATGCAGGATCTTTGTACCAGCAAGCTCCTGCATATTTTGGATGTGTCCATGTGAATAGCCCCTTACTACATACACAACATTTAAACGTTGGAATGAGGGCCATCTGAAAGAAGGATAAAATATGCCGTGGTACAATATGGGTGTGGCCAATCACTTAGCAGTTGGGGGGAGGGGGGGGGCTTAAGGCATGTGGTTAACCACTTTAGCCCCGGAAGGATTTGCCCCCATAATGACCAGGCCCTATTTTGCGATTCTGCACTGCGTTACTTTAACGGACAATTGGGCGGTCGTGCGACGCTGTACCCAAACTAAATTTACGTCTTTTTTTTTTTACCACAAATAGAGCTTTCTTTTGGTGGTATTTATTCACCTGTGCGATTTTTATTTTTTGCGCTATAAACAAAAAAATAGCGTCAATTTTGAAAAAAAAAAAAAAAAAACAATATTTTTCACATTCTTTTATATGACATTCTAAAAAAAAAAATGTAAAAATCAAAATTTTTTAACATTTTAGGCCAATTTGTTTTCTGCTACATATGTTTGGTAAAAAGAAAAAAACGCAATAAGCGTATTTTGATTGGTTTGCGCAAAAGTTATTGTGCCTACTAACTACGTGAAAGATTTATGTAATTTTTATTGTTTTTTTTTTTTTACTAGTAATGGCGGCGATTTGCGATTTTTTGAGGGACTGCGACATTGCAGCCGACAGATCGGACCCCTAACTGACATTTTTGACACTTTTGGGGATACCAGTGACATTACTACAGTAATCAGTGCTAAAAATATGCACTGTTACTGTAATAATGCCACTGGCAGGGAAGGGGTTAATACTGTTGGCGATCAAGGGGTTAAATGTAAGCCGAGCGGAGTCATTCTAACTGTGGGGGGGTTGGGCTTGTAAGATGATCATAGAGACATGTGATCCTATATAGCAGGTTGCCCCCTAGCCTCTCCAGAGCGAGCACCGTACATGTACGGCGATTTGCTTTTGGGAACCAGCCTGCCGCAGTATATCTGCGGCGGCTGGTCGGAAAGCGGTTAAGCAAAATCCAGGCTTCTTTGTACCCATAAAATATGCTTTAATTGCTTTGCCTCAGCCTACCTTAAAGAATATCTTCATTAAAATTGTCAGGGACTGCATAGCAACCAGCAATTGTTGAGACAATAAAGACTTTGGTGAGAAGTATATAATGTACAGTATTTTGTATATAGTGCAGGAGTATGTAATGTATAGAATGCAGGGGGCAGGAGTATGTAATGTAGAGAATGCAGGGGGCAGGAATACATAATATTCAGAATGCAGGGGACAGAAGTATGTAATGTACAGAATGCAGGAGGCAGGAGTGTGTAATGTACAGAATGCAGGGGGCAGAAGTATGTAATGTACAGAAAGCAGGGGACAGGAGGGAGTAATGTACAGAAGGCAGGGGGCAGGAGTATGTAATGTATAGAATTCAGGGGACAGTAGTGTGTAATGTACAGAAGGCAGGGGCAGGAGTATATAATGTATAGAATTCATGGGACAGTAGTGTGTAATGTACAGAATGCAGGGGGCAGGAGTAGGTAATGTAGAGAATGCAGGGGGCAGGAGTATGTAATGTACAGAATGCAGGGGGCAGGAGTGGGTAATGTATAGAATGCAGGGGACAAGAGTATGTAATGTACAGAATGCAGGAGGCAGGAGTGTGTAATGTACAGAAGGCAGGGTGCAGGAGTATGTAATGTACAGAATTCAGAAAAACAGGAGTATGTAATGTATAGAATTCAGGGGACAGTAGTGTGTAATGTACAGAATGCAGGGGGCAGGAGTAGGTAATGTAGAGAATGCAGGGGACAGGAGTATGTAATGTACAGAATGCAGAAGGCAGGCGTAGGTAATGTAGAGAATGCAGGGGACAGGAGTATGTAATGTACAGAATGCAGAAGGCAGGCGTAGGTAATGTATAGAATGCAGGGGACAGGAGTATGTAATTTACAGAATGCAGGAGACCGGAGTGTGTAATGTACAGAAGGCAGGGTGCAGGAATATGTAATGTACAAAATTCAGCAGACAGGAGTGTGTAATGTACAGAAGGCAGGGGGCAGGAGTATGTAATGTATAGAATTCAGGAGACAGGAGTATGTAATGTAAAGAATACAGGGGACAGGAATACATAATGTACATAATGCAGGGGGCAGGAGTATATAATGTACTGAATACAGGGAACAGGAGTATGTAATGTACAGAATGCAGGGTACAGGAGTATGTAATGTACAGAAAGCAGGGGCAGGAGTATGTAATGTACATAATGCAGGGGACAGGGTTAGGTCATGTACAGAATGCAGGGGGCAGAAGTATGTTATGTATAGAATGCAGGGGGCAAGAGTATGTAATGTATAGAATGCAGGGGGCAAGAGTATGTAATGTACAGAAGGCAGGGGACAGGAGTATGTAATGTACATAATGCAGGGGGCAGGAGTATGTAATGTATAGAATGCATGGGGCAGGAGTATGTAATGTACATAATGCACGGGGCAGGAGTATGTAATGTACATAATGCAGGGGGCAGGAGTATATAATGTACTGAATACAGGGAACAGGAGTATATAATGTACAGAATGCAGGGTACAGGAGTATGTAATGTACAGAATGCAGTGGGCAGGAGTATGTAATGTACAGAATGCAGGGGACAGGAGTATTTAATGTACGGAAGGCAGGGGGCAGGAGTATGTAATGTACATAATGCAGGGGGCAGGAGTATATAATGTACTGAATACAGGGAACAGGAGTATGTAATGTACAGAATGCAGGGTACAGGAGTATGTAATGTACAGAATGCAGGGTACAGGAGTATGTATTGTACAGAATGCAGGGGGCAGGAGTATGTAATGTATAGAATGCAGGGGGCAGGAGTATGTAATGTATAGAATGCAGGGGACAGAAGTGTGTAATGTACTGAATGCAGGGGGCGGCTCCATGCATTCCCCCCAATCCCATCCTGGCTCCATCCACCACCCCGATCCCATTCCGGCTTCGTCCTCCACCCTGATTCAATCCCAGCTCCATCCATCCCCTGATCCCATCCCAACTCTATTTGTTCCCTGATCCCATCCTGGCTCCATCCATCCCTCGATCCCTTCCCGGTTCCATCTGTCCCCCGATCCTATCCCAACTCCTTTTGTTCTCCGATCCCATCCTGGCTTATCTGTCTCCTGATTTCATCCCGGCTCTATCCTTCCCCCCATCCCATCCCATGTCCATCCTTCTCCCCGATCCCATCCTGGATCCATCCTGGTCCTATCCATCCCCCTGATCCCATCCCGGCTCCGCCCATCCCCCCAATCCCATCCCGGATCTGTCCATCGCCCTGATCTCATCCCAGCTCCATCCTTCTCCCTTATCCTATCCCGGCTCTAACCTTCCCCCTGAACCCATACCATCTCCATCCATCCCCCACACCCATCCTAGCTCAATCCATCCCCCTAATCCCATCCCTTTTTCCATCCACCCCCAACATCCATACCAGCTCCATCCATCCTCCCCACCCATACCAGCTCGAAAATTCCCCCCGAAACTCATATCAGCACCATCCACCACACCCATCCCAGCTCCATCCATCCCCCCGATCCCATACCAGCTGTATTGATCCCCACACCCATCCCAGCTCCATCCATCCCAAACACCCATCCCAGTTCCATCCACCCCCCACACCTATCCCACACCTATCCCAGCTCCATCCATCCCAAACACCCATCCCAGCTCCATCCACCCCCCACACCCACCACAGCTCCATCCATCCTAAATACCCATCAAAGCTCCATCCACCCCAAATGCCCACAGCAGCTACACCCACCCCCCCAGCTCCATCCACCCCAAATGCCCACCCCACCTCCATCCACCCCAAATGCCTACCCCAGCTTCATCCATCCCAAACACCCATACCAGCTCCATCCATCCTCCCCACCCATACCAGCTCCATCCTTTCCCCTGATCCCATATAAGCACACTCCATCCCAAACACCCATCCCAACTCCATCCAACCCCCACACCTATCCCACACCCATCCCATCTCCATTAATCCCAACCCCCCATCCCAGCTCCATCCATCCCAAACACCCATCTTAGCTCCATCCACCTCCCACACCCACCGCAGCTCCATCCTTCCTAATACCCATCCAAGTTCCATCCACCCCAAATGCCCCCCAGCTCCATCCGCCCCAAATGCCCCCCCAGCTCCATCCACCCCAAATGCCCACCACAGCTCCATCCACCCCAAATTCCCCCCAGCTCCATTCACCCCAATTTCCCCCCAGCTCCATTCACCCCAAATTCCCCCCAGCTCCATCCACCCTACCCTCCCCATGCTTCCCTCCTCTGCAAGTTAGTATAGTAGTTAAAATCACAGACCTCAGATCAACCGCGTTGTGGCAGAGTGGTGTGCCACTCCCCGCCTCCTCCTCTGTGTACAGGAAAACACAGGAAGGAGGAGGGGCGGGTTCGGTGCACTTCACTCTCTGCACTGTGTCAGAGGCAGCCAGGAAGAGAGATCGGCTACCATGTGTTGCTTGCAGCGTGTGGGAACCATCCCTGATTCTCCGGGATCCCAGGACATGGACCATTTGCGGGGAAGATCCCGGTGAATCAAAGAAAGTTGGGAGGTATGCCTTACTATTCTGGTACAGCATGAGGAATTGCAGTATTAGTACCCCTTCTACTGAGGTCCCAACTCAGAAGAAAATGTTGGGCCCCTTCACACAGTTTTAGGCCTGGGCCCCTATCCTCCCCCCCCCCCCCGGGCCTGACCACTACATTCCCCAGGATCCACCCAATGGCCGTCAAACCAAATCCGCCCACTGGGCATCCACCGAGTCCTTCATTGCACCCACTTTAACACTCGTACTACTTAACCACTTCCATACCAGGCCTATTTCGGACACTTTGTGTTTACAAGTTAAAACCAGTATTTTTTCCTAGAAAACTACTTGGAACCCCCAAACATTATATATATATTTTTTAGCAAAGACTCTTGAGAATAAAATGGCGGTCATTGCAATATTTTTTGTCACGCGGTATTTGCGCAGCGGTCTTTAAAACGCCATTTTTTGGGGAAAAATTACATTTCACTGCATTTAAAAAATACTAAACAGTAAAGTTAACCCATTTTTTTTGTATATTGTGAAAGATGATGTCATGTCGAGTAAATAGATACCCAACATGTTACGGTTTAAAATTGCGCCCCCCTGTGGGATGGCGACAAACTACGGTCAATAGAGATCTCAATAGGCGACACTTTAAATTTATTTAACGGTTACCAGTTTAGAGTTGGAGTGTAGCTCTTTTTTTTTTTAATTATTGCTCACGCTCTGGCGATCGCGGCGATACCTCACATGTGTGGTTTGAACAGCGATTTCATTCGCGGCTCGACTTCCGTATACGTTTTTTTTTGTGCGCGAGCTAACGGTGATCGGTGCGGCTAAATTTTTTTTTTTTTTTTTTCCCATTTATTTTATTTATTTTTTTAACTTTATTACAGTTTTTTTAAAAAAAAAAAATCTGATCACTTTTATTGCTGTCACAAGCAATGTAAACATCCCTTGTGACAGCAATATGCAGTGACAGGTACACTTTATGGAGGGATCGAGGGTCTAAAAGACCCTCGACCCCTCCACTACACTTCCCTGTATGCAAAACGCTGAAAACGGCGTTTTTGCATACAGCCGTTTTTCAAATTTGGCGCCGTTTTGCAGCACACTAACCCGGAAGTGACGCCATAGACGCCGCCTCCGGGTTACGTCATCGGATACCCGATCGATGCCATTTCCGGCATTCATCGGGACTCCATCCAGCCGGCAGATGCGCCGGCTATGTGCTCGGGGCTCCCGGTGGGACGGGAGCCCCGGTAAAAGCCGCGTCCCCTCCCGCCCCCCGGGTAACGATCGAGCGGCTCCCGAGCCGCATCGATCGGTACCGACGGAAAGCCGACCGTCGGCTTCAAACAACGGTACCGGGATGATGCCTCTAGCTAGAGGCATCATCCCGGTATACCCCTGCAAAGTTTACGACGTCATATAATGTCGTCCTAGGGGGAAGTGGTGAATACATAAAATACAAGGCATCAGTGCTTTCTTTTAAACGGTTTTTATTGAAGGCAAAAGAAACATGGTACAGTAACATGCAGTAGAAAGCTTAGGTACATGCCGTGATATAACAAGTCACAGTAAATATAGAACTACAGCATATAACATTCAAGGAATGGGTAACAATGTGATACGCATAAGAAATCGACCTGGCATCCCAACTGAGAAGCAGTGATGGCACGTACAAATTGAAGGTGTGGCCGAGGTCACAATGCGTAGATGGGCCCCCTCATAGAAGGGGTCTCAACCAAAACAAAGGTATAGCACTTAATGACATATGCCAGGGGCCGAGTGGGGAGAGGGGGCTGGGAAGGCAGGGTTGGGATGAAATCAGGGTAGGTAGGAGAGGGTTATGGGGGGGAGGTAACAGCTGGTAACCGGAGGGAGCCTCGAACCCCCCAGGGGCCCAAGTGGGGAAAGAGGGTCGGCAAGGAGGACTTCCCAATCAGGTGAGTACAAGGCTGTCGTCAAGGCCTGGTGGTAGGCAATGGTCAATCCAAGGCCGCCAGAGCCGTTCATAGGGGGTCAGTTTATCCAATAAAATTGCTTCTGTTTTAGCATGTAGCATGGCTTGGGTAACTCTGTGTTGCACAGCCAGATGACAGAGCGTGGGGGTTTTCCATGCTTTCGCGATGGTTTGCTTTGCAGCCGTCGTGACGTATAGGTAAAGTTTGAATTGACGGTGTGTAAGGTTAGGTGGCTTGCGATTCAGGAGAGCTGATGCCGGGTCAGGGGCAAGAGAGGTGCCAAACATGGTAGACAGGGTATCGTGTACTTTGGACCAGAAGGCTCGCACCACAGGGCATTCCCACCAGATATGTGCGTGGGTACCTGGGGAGTCGCATCCCCGGAAGCAACGGGGGGAGTACTGAGGTACATATTTAGAGATCCTAGTGGGAACCAAATACCATCTGGTAAGGACCTTGTAATTGGTTTCGAGTGCTACAATATTCGGGGATGCCGATTTGGTAGCCTGCCAAATTTGCATCCAGTCTTCATCGTCAAGCGTAATATGTAGGTCTCGTTCCCATTTGGCTGTGTATGTGGGCGGGGTGGTCTCCTGAGCTGACAGGAGGTGGGCATAGAGGTCAGAGAGGAGCCCTCGTCTGTGAGGGTCAGTATTGCATGCGCGTTCAAATGTCGAGAAGGTGGTGGTGTTCTCTCTAACCGGAGTAGCTTGTGTAAAGAAATGTTTGAGTTGTAGGTAGCGGTATATTTCCCCAGATGGGAGATTGTGAGTTTCTCGCAGGGTAGGGAATGGGTAGAAGGTGCGCGGAGTGAAGAATTGATGGGCCCGTATCAGACCAGCACTAGTCCAGGCGGAGGAGGAAGTCCGAGAGGACCAGGCCGGGTAGAAGGATGGATTGCGGAGAAAAGAGAGTAGGGGGTTATGAGGAGATTGCAGGTGGAAGCGTCGGCTAAGTCTATCCCAGATAGTCAAGCTATGTTTCGTGATTGGGTTAGTAATACTCCTCCGTTGCGAGGGCAGCAGCCAGAGCAGGTTGGCCACAGATAATGGATCGCTTTCCACTGCTTCAAGGGAAACCCACAGCGGAATTTCCTTTGTGGCATGGTATTTAGGGAGCTGAGCCAGTTGTGCTGCGTAAAAATATTAGGCAAAATGTGGTACCCCCAACCCGCCGCGAATACGTGGGCGGTATAGCTTCTGTCTCGGTAGACGAGGCTTAGAGTTGCTCCAAATGAAGTCCAAGGCCCGTTTCTGAAAGATGCGTAAGTAGTAGGCCGGCACCTGTATGGGGAGTACCCGAAAGAGGTACAAGATTTTGGGTAAAATGGACATCTTAAGCACTGTGATTTTCCCTATCCAAGATAGGGGCAGGAAGGACCATTTAGACATGAGGTTCGATAGTGTAGACAGCATGTGGGGGTAATTAGCGGAATAGAGTCCAGCAGAGTCTGCTGTGAGTTTAACTCCCAGATAAGGGATATACGAAGTCGCCCAAGGGAACGGGAGTGAGGACCTAAGGTGGTCGTGGACATCGGTTGGGAGAGATACATTTAAAGCTAGTGATTTTCGAGGGTTAACTACCAGGCTAGGGTGCGTAGGAGGCTAGGAACCGACAATAGGGGGGCAGTGAGAAAAACGAGTACATCGTCCGCAAAGAGGCAGAGTTTATGGTGATGCCCGCCCAGCTCAAGTCCCTTAATATTGGGATCAGCGCGAATAAGCATAGCTAGGGGTTCAATAGCTAGGGCAAAAAGAAGGGGGGAGAGGGGGCAGCCTTGTCGCGTGCCCCTTTCAATGGGGAAGGAGTCCAATCGAAAGCCTGAATAGTGAACATATGCTCTAGGGTTCCGATATAGGGCATTTACCCATTGCATAAAATGCGAGCCGAATCCCCAAGGACCGAGGATCGAGGTGAGGTAAGGCCAGGATAAGGAGTCAAAGGCTTTGCAAATGTCGAGGGAGAGGAAGCAGGAGGGAATGCGGCGTTGTCTAGCGATGTGGGCTAGAAGAGTAATTCGTCTGACATTATCACCAGCTTGGCGAGACGGAATGAAGCCCGTTTGGTCAGCGTGAACTAAAGTTCCGATAAGGGTATTGAGACGGGTAGAAAGGGCTTTGGCTAGTAGCTTAATGTCTATATTCAGTATGGAGATGCGTCTAAAGTTAGACCAGGAAGTGTGGTCGGAGTTGGGTTTAGGAATCATGGATATCGCAGCCGTAAGTGACTCCTCTCGGAAGGGGTGCCCATCGAGCAAGGAATTTAGCGCTCCTACCAGAGGGGGGATCAGAATGGGTGCAAAGCGTTTATAATAAGTAGCGGAGAAGCCGTCTGGGCCTGGGCGCTTACGAGGTTTCAAAGACTTTATAGCCTGATGCAGTTCTTCAGCTGTGAGGTGCTGTTCCAGCATTTCCCTATGGGCGGATGATAGGGAAGGGAGTTGGACGGAAGACAGGAGAGCGTCCAGCTGTGATTGATCGAACCTAGAGGGATTATTGTAGAGTGTTGAGAGTTTGTCGCGAAATTTGCGTAGGATTTTAAGGGGATTGCTGGAGTAGGTGTCCTTGGATAGTTTAAGACGTATGGGTTTCGGAGTGTAGTCAGCCTTACGCAGTGTCAGAGCCAGGAACGTATCAGGTTTATTCGCTTTCATATAAAGAGTGCGTTTAGATTTTTGGAGCGTTTGTTCCGCCGATTCCGACAGGAGGAGGTCTAATTCCAGACGTGCTTTGTCAAGAGCCTGTTTAGTGGAAGGCTTGGGTGTCTTCTGAAAGTCCGCTGAGGCCTTGTAAAAGGCTGCTTCAAGCTTGTGGAGCAGAACACGCTTTTCCTTGCGTATGTAGGAGGCTCTGCTAATGCAAACCCCTCTAATAACGGGTTTGTGGGCTTCCCACAAGGTCAATGGGGATGTGTCTGGTTGCGAGTTTGTAGTCAGGTAGTCGGTGATGGCTCGCTCAATTTCCTGGCGGTGAGTAGGGTTGGCCAGCATGCTGTCATTGATTTGCCAAGTGCGAAGGTTAGGTTTCGGCACCATGGAAGAGAAGGAGGTGATCACCGCATCATGATCAGACCAAGAGCACGGTATAATGGTAGAAGCGGTGATGAGAGGAGACGTGCCCACGTGGGTAAGAATGTGGTCAATTCGGGAAAATACTTTATGTGGATGAGAGTAGTGAGTGTATTGCCGCCGCATGGGGTTGTGCTCGCGCCATGTGTCTGAGAGAGAGTGTTGGTTCAGGAGCTGTTGAAAAGAGAGTCGTTGTGGAGTCGTCGGGGTAGGGGATTTGTCGAGCAGGGGATAGAGCGTTTGGTTCGAGTCGCCGCAGAGCAATAGCGTACCGCTCTTGTGCGTGTCAGTGACGGTCAATAGATGGGAAAGAAAGGCCTGGGGATTTTTGTTAGGGGCATAGTAAGATATGACCGTGACCTCAGAGTCAAGAAGTTCACCAACCAGGAGGAGGTACTGACCCTCTGGGTCTTTAATCTCTTTCCGAGGCGTGAAAGGAGTAGTTCTATGAAACGCTATCAGTACCCCGCGTTGCTTGGACCCCCGACATGGTTTGACAGATTTCAGCACAGTGTTATTACTCTGTCATGTTCTGTACTACTGCAGTTAAAATTATGAAGATGAAGGTGTGCTTTACAGTCATTGAAATATTATTTCTTCATTTACCACATAGTGAGCGAGCTTGAGAGGTATTTTCCGGATGCCATTCCTGGTACCATAACCCAAAAGTCACCCCAGAAAAGATGTTGTGTCTGTAGCAGACACGGAATAAGAAGAGACACCCGCTTTTTTTGTCCCTCCTGTAGTATAGGGTACAGCACGGCACAGTCCGTGGCACACATTCAGTCTTGAAAAATATTAGATAGTCAGAAAACTGGCTATCACATTTTGAAAGCCCCAAGCCTGGAAAGTTTACAATTTAAAAGTTACAAAAAAAGTAAAAAAAAAAAAAAAAAAAAAAATTTAAAAAGTAGAAAAAATAATTAAAAAAAAAAAACACAAAAATTGTTGTTTTATTGAGTTACTGTTCTGTTCTTACTGTGTTTTTTTGTTAACCATTGTTTGGTTTGCAGGAATGCCATCCAGCTGCAGCTCATACTACACCGTTTTATTTTTTTGTTTCCTTTGCTTTTCTTTAACATCTTGCTGTTTATGTTCCTACGTGTATGGGAATGAGATAGACTCATTTACTGAGAATAAATATAACAGAATGTTGTAGGGAAATCAAATAAGGGCAAAATTCTCAGACAAAATGGTAGTTCACAATTTTCTAAAAAAAAAAAAAAAAAAAAAAAAAAAAAAAAAAAAAAAAAAGCTTGTTCTGTATCCTGAGTCAATCATAAATGTTTCTGCCAGGTGACAGCCATACATTATGAGAATACCTGTAGAAAAGATAATTCCATATATTTTAGATAAGATTTCCATTTACTTCGTTGGTTAGACAATGGGCTGCCTGTAACAGAAAAATTCCTGAAGCACTGAATGTGTTTCTCAGCACTGTAATCTCTTCTCCCTCCCCATATTTTCCTATCTCTGCTTTATAGACGTATTTGGTGATTATAACTGTAATATATTCTCTGTATTAGACTGTGCACGTTTGGGTGAGCTGCCCTTTATCTGTGTGCATATTTAATGCAGATCTCAGATTGTGAATGCATGACTTTTATCGCCTTTCTTACAGGAGCCAAATAGTATCATGCACATTACCTGTGGAGCCGGCTCAGGGTGATATGTAGTGACAGTAAAAAAAAAAGGATAATGTCATTAAACCTCATTCACTTGTACAAATATGTTCAGTAAGGTGTATAAAGGGCAGTGGTGATATGCAAAGTATAGTACATGCCATAGCAAGCAATCAGAGGCCCATTTATAAACCTGATAATTATTTTTCTACTGATTTATTCATAGTTTTACCATTGTAATAATATATGAGGGGTTCCATTTCATTAGTCAATGCATGTAGCCTAATATAAGCTTTACATTTTATTTTAAAACTTAGATGCTGTGTTCAAGAAAAATAAAAAAAATATGAGCTTATGGTACTCCAGTCCTCCAGCAACAATGCTGTTCCCAGTTGAATAATTCCCAGCATCATTTATTAAATTTCCTGTAAGTGCTGAGCATCATAGACTCATCCTCAGGTGGGGGGGGGGGGGGGGGGTGTGAATGTACCCTGTGCTGTGGTACCCTGTACTCGCAGTACAATAATGTAGAGAAGGATTCTAATGTACATCTGTGGAGTTCCTGGATTTCCAATGTGAAAAATGGCAAAAACAAATTGCATAAAGTCCTTTTTTTTTTATTCAGACACTTTAAAAAAAAAAAAAAATTGAACTGTTTTTTGGGTTTCTAAGAACACCTCCCCCCGCCCCAATCAAAGTTTAGTACCCTTAAAGTGTATATTGGACTAATAAAATTGGAGGGCTCTTGAGGGGTACCCATGCTTTAGGACTGCTAGAAGTTGTATCAATCATAGCTGAGATAGATTGTTCCTGGGAGTGCCTGATTTAGTGATCAGGATGATTTGTTCTGCAATTGAGTAGGTCTAAATAAACATTCTCAACATTAAATGAAGTGTTTGTGTCCATTATCTTTAGCAGTGCTATCAAAGAATCTGTGCTGTAGAAATTGTAGAATTGATGGCAAGGGAATGGAAGCCAGGTAAAAACAAGGCATGCAGCAACTATACAGAAGTAGCTATTCTGAAGGAAAACATTACATCTCTCATGTCATGTGCATGGTGTGAGGAATCCCAATGAAGTGGACCTCCGGAGAAGGAGTTTAGAGGAGTCCCGTGAAGAAAACGCAGACCAATGGCTCAAAGCTTTGAATCTGAGAGACCTCCAAGCAGTGAATAACATAGCCTGGTACACTGACTAGACATGCAACCTAGAAGCTCTGGGTGGTGGCTTTGAAGTTGTAAATGTGCGTAAGTCATAGTGTAATTCTGAAGTTCGCCAGTCCACCACAGTCTCATTTGTCAGTAACCTTGTGATCTTGAAATACTTCTTCCTGTGATAGTGAGATATACAAATAGGTTTCTTATTTCCTCTCAGATACAATAGAAAAAATCCTAGCACTAAGGAGTTTCTCCCAGCCACCAATATTATTGAAGTCTATTTGAGAAACTGGAAGGTGATTGGTGACGTGAGAAGCATTTATATACCTTTATTGCTTACATAACCTAAAGTTATGAGTCTTGGCCAACTTTTCCTTCCCCCAATGCAGCACAATGTGACTGTATGCAGAGCACATCCAGGAAGAAAGTAAGGGTCAGGGACAGGGTGATGTATATGGACAACTGCTTGGATTAGCCAAACTAGGGTGAGAAGGAATATTTTATTACACAGAAGCAGCAAAATCGCAACTTTGGGGTGTGGCTACAAGTATTGAGATGTAATTTATTTCAACACATTTTTACAATGAAGCACTTGTGCCATAAAAGGGTTTATGGTACCATATATCATGGTCCAGTGAATGCTGTTAGTACTTTAGAAGTTGGTAGAAACATACAGTTGTTCTGGAAAAAAAACAACATATGAACCTCCAACATTTCAAAACAATGCATGATTCCCTTACATGTTCACCTTCATAGCAAAGGGCTGAAATGTGTCAGAAAGTTGAGAATCACACACTGTTCAATTCACATTTATTTCTCTCCTTGCTTTCATGGATTATAAATTAATGTAGTGAAAATGGGCACCAATATTATTTGCGAAATGAATGAATAAATGCATGCTAATTAACTGTGCAAATATTTTTGGTCTCTTTATATATTGGTCACCTTTGATTCTATAAATCAGCCACCTTGTGTCTTTAAGCAAATTCACCTTTCACTCCTCTGACTACAATATCATAAAATCAAATCAATGTTCTAGTTTAAACCACTTTTTCCAAAAGTTCTCTTTTTGCAGCAATTATCATACAGTGATTAGTGGTACTCAACATTTGCCATGGTGGTGTTATTTACATAATGAATAATGGTATCTGTTCTCCATTATAAATAGCCCCAAAGTCTCTAAAAAAGTTAGGGGTAGCGCTAGCATGGGTAATCGAGAACTGGATAGGGGGTTAAAAACGACATTACTCACTGCCTTTAATAAGAACCTCAGTTCACACACACCCCTCCAGTGTCACAGCACTCTACTTCAAGTAGATGTAGGATCCCTGCCACATCTACTACTCACTGCCTCAGTCATGGCACCTTTTGCACACCTGCACATCTCTCATCAAGGTTTTGGGATCTCTGTCAGACACATAGTCCTATTTAAATCCCCCAAAAATGTGCACTTAGTACAAAAGGGTGATGGTGCACTCATATATTCTGGACACAAGGAAAATAAAAAATTAACTACTTAGAAAGTGCGCAAAATCAATCTGTCAATAACTCAGTGGTAAATCATATATGATCGTAACTCATAGTAAAAGACTTTATACACAATATACATCAAAATACAAGGTGAATTGTAGGGTGAGGCCAGTGGCTCAGGATGTTACACACCTGCTGATGTTCTCTTATGTAATTTATTTTTTATTTTTTTATTTTTATATTTGTGAGTATATTTTCTTTTAGTGGTTTTAATAAATACTACTCTACAGTCCTTTGCTTATTCCTCCATTTATCCCTTTCCAGGGAAGTGGTCTTTAGATAGCCAGTGCAGGATACTGGAGATTCTGGAGTCTGTAGTAATTTGTTTGGTGGCCCATGATTGGATGGTTTCTGTGCTGTTGATCTCCTATAATTTGGAGATCATTTCCGTTTGGTAAAGGAACTAGCACACTTGATGTCAAGGTGGTTTGGGACTATTGCACGTGGATTTTCACTTTATTTCTAAGATTTCACTAGTGGATATGAATATATGTCTTTTTTTTAAACTAACTTTTTTATTATGCACAAGTTTCAACTACAGGCGGTCTCTGGGTTACAAACATCCGACTTACAAACGAGTCCTACTTACAAACGGAGGGAGACAACAGAAAGTGAGGAGAAATCTACCCCTAGGAAGGGAAAATTCACTCCTTTAAGAGTTCTCATGGGTGATCAATCAGCTGACCAGCTGTTGTTATGTTGTTTAGTTGTTATGCTTTTCTTTTCCATTCACCTACCACCCTTTTATCTTTGGTAATACTGGAAATGGTTATTGACATGTTTTCCCACTCCCTTTAACATGAATACTATGCTCTTCCCTCCCCTTTTCCTACTCCCCTCACTCAGGGCTTCCCTTCCTTTCTCTTCTCACCCTCCCTTCCTCTTCCTCCTCCTATCCCTATACCTCTTCCTCCCCCTAATCTTTCCTCCTACTCCCACCCCACTTCCTACTTCCCTCCCTACCTCTCCCTTCTCCCTCCTTCCCCTTCCCTCCTTCCAGGTCACCCCCTTCCCCTCCCCCCCCTCCAACCTACTTCTTCCTATTCCTCTCCCTTCCTCCCTCTCCTCCCCCCCCCTTCTTTTTTTTCTCTCCTCTTTTTTCTCTCCTCTTCCCGTACTCCCTCCCGTCCTCCTCCCTTCCTCCCCCCTCTCCTCATTTCCCATCCTCTTCCCCATCCGTCCTTCCTTCTTCTCTCTCCGTCTTCTCCTCCCCTCTTCTTCCCCTCCCCCCCCAATTCACCCTTTGCCATTTAATTTCTTCCCTCATCCATTCCCTATTCCGGAAACACTCCTCCAATTACCTTCCTCAAATCCCCCCCTCCCCTCCCACCCCTGTCCTTCGTCCTCCTCCTCCTTTTCTTTGCCCCTCTTTTTGAAGACTATTGTTATGTCAAAATGATTCACTTCCCACTTGCAGCACCTCGGGTTCTTGCATGTACCTCCTTGTATAACAATGCAACTTGATGTCCATGTTCATGCTATTCTGAACTTTTCTTATGCTGTATGTTATTATGTTTTGTATTGCCTTAATATTTAATAAAAATCTTTTTTTTTTCCATTAAAGAGTTCTCATGGGGAAAAAAGTGTCTTGTTTGTAACCCGGGGACCGCCTGTATATGTTCTGTAATGGACACTTCACATTGTAATTTGATATATATTGTGTATGAAGTTTTTTATTATGAGTTATGATCATATATATAATTTACCACTGAGTTATTGACATATTGGTTTTGTGTACTAAGTAGTTATTGTTACATGGTCCTATTTGCAATGCAACACTCCAGAACAGCTTAGATGAAGAAAAATAAGGGATTCAAAATTAATATAAATTAATATCTGGGCTTTTTTCTGGTTCAAACCAGCTCAGCCATGACATGCTTAAGCTAAAGAGGACACTTTTAAAGGGACACTTTAAAAGTAAATTTTTTTGACTAAAGAAAACTTTAAAGGTGAAGTCCAGGCAAAACTAACACTATACCTGTTCTGTGCCAAATACTTAACCTATTCTAGCTAACCCTGTAGAGCAAAAATCACTGTACTTACCGGTTTGAATAAACAGTTTTGGGGTGAAACCAGAATCAAAAACTGTTTATTCAAACACAAAGCACAAGGAGATGAACACTTCTGGGACAACGCCTCCCCCTTAGTCAATCCACAGAACATACACATCCCATAATAACAATATAACAATGGAATGCAGGTATTCAACAACAACAAACCCCCACCCCACTAGCCAGAGTCTGATTAGTGTGGAGCAGACCTGACTGGGGTTCTTGGTCACCCTGTGCCACTAATAGACACAGGGTGACTTACACACAGGAAGGACTGGGGAAACTGGGCGAGGAGTCTCCCAACCTCCCTAAAGCAATCTGGGTTCCACAAGCCCCCCCAACCAAAGTGGCTCATGTCACATTACCTATTCTGCAGCCGATCAGGTCCTGTCCCACACTGAGCTGTCAGCGGCAGCTTAAGCATGGAGGCTGGTGCAGAAGAGGCACCCGACAATGGAAGCCCCATAGTAAGTCTATGGGTGATGTCACTTCCCATTCATTTCACAGCCATTGTCAGTCCTCTCCTGCACACAGCTTCCGTCGCTTGAGACCAGACCAGATCAGATGCAGAATAGGTAAGTACAGTAATTTTTTGCTTTTACAGGGTTAGATAGAATAGGCTAAGAATGTGGCACAGAGCAAGTTTAGCGTTGGTTAAGTTTTGCCTGGACTCATCCTTTAACTTTTCTGAAACTATACCTTTGTAATATGATGGAAGGGGACGATTCTCTGCACTTGTGGAAGCACATGGACCAGGTTTAAGAGGAATTTCCCAAAGATAAAAGGTATACATTTTCTTGTAATTTGTGATGACAGGCTCAGTTTAGAGAGTGGCTGGGGCCTAGAATGAAGGAATATTTGGGTGCAAACTTCGGGTTAATATGTGTAGTTGATGAAGTGTGAAGGATCATATGTATTGCTCTGTGTGGAAAGAGTAGGCTGTTGGTCAAACTGTTATCACAGGGTCTATTATTATTATTGGACAGCAAAGTATATTAGGGACATAACCGCCAGAAAGCTGGTTACATTGCCAAGATGTGGATCCTATATAAAGTTCAAAAGATGTGCTATTCTTCCAACTTGTTCAGGCACAGTGAGGATTTAGAACTCTCAAGCCTTGACGCTGGGCTTTTGGGCTAGTACTGCAGTAGTGCAAATATGCTACGTGTTATCCCAACCATGGGCTGAACTGTTGCTAACCAGTTTGATGGTGAAAACAAGGCCATCGAATTTTGGTAAAGTAAATTTATCCCAAGCAGTCTGAAATGGTGGCTACCTTTATAGAAATTTTGGGTAAAGGTAAAGTCACTTCAAACTCTTCTTCTTTTCCCTAGTCAAAATTGACAGCTCATGTCTGTTGTAGTAGCGTGTCTATTAAGTCAGCATCCTGCTTGCCAGTGTTTCCTCATTACAGTTATGTTTCTATTTTACAAACAAATATGGGCTCCTTTAATAAAAAATGCTTGAAAAAGAACTTCAGATTTTGCCAAAAATATACATTTGCATGCTCATACTGGTAATGTGTGCAAATATATTGTAGAAAAGTTTAGTACTAGCTGACATCTGCCTGAGTCCTGAATATGCAGATTTGCTCCCTGAGCTACAGTATATTCAAATGAGCTTCCCTGGTAAACCCGACAACCTAAATAATTACTTCTTGGCCTGTGAGTCATGGCTTCTGTCTGTCTCTCTGGGTCGGAAGTAAGAATGGTTGAATGAGTTAAGTGAATTTCAGCTTTCCAGCATCTCAAGGACATATTTTATTACTGTTGCTGAAGATCATATACTTGCTATGTAAGCAGTACTATTTAGCTGATGGAGTAAAGACTCACTTCTGTAGGGAGCCAAGGGATGTTCATCTTTTGTGTGACGCAGACCTGGTTGTAGTGACATGCACAGGAGAATGGGGACCCACACAGACATGCTGCATGGTAGAATTTTTCTGCATCTCAGTGACTTTTAGAACCACAGAAACCCCAAAACTGTTTTCACTCTGAAAGGGTTATAATTTCTTTAAGCCTGCAGTGGGATTTTGTTAAGTAGAAAGTTTAGATTTAAATGCAGCTTCCTGAAGTTCTTTAATTATTAGCTAACTTTATACAAGTGCTGACATTTTACACACAAGCTGAAATTCTTTGTTTCCAATGATTTTTTTTTCAGAATTTTTTTTTGGAAGTATACAAATCCAGCATTATCAAATCCATGCGATTGTAACAAGTAACAGTTGCTGGTTATAAACCAGGGTACACATCTTTTACAACACTTAAGAGTACATGTTGTCATTAAAAATAGTGTATCATCATCCAGATTTTAGAAATATGAAATAAAAGAAAAAGAAAACAATATAACAGAAGAAAAAGGCATCAAGGGGTGAGACAATATCCCATCCTGGCCCATCTCGCCTCTATAAAGATAGGCAGAATGTGGGAGAAGATGCTCAAATAATGCAATTTTATGTTGTAGGATAACATATAGAAGAGAAATCCATGAGCTATAAAAACCCCCCATTGCTACATCTTCTGGATGCAACGGTCAAACTTAACTCTCATGTAGTCACAAATACCTCAATTGGCCAGAGGGCCTATCCGAAGGCAAACAGAGAAAAAGAGAAAAAGGGAAATAGACCATAGAGGGAAGGCAGACAAAGCAGGAAAGAAGTGCACTCTATCCTAAAAGAAAAGAACTCCATAGCAATCCTATCCCATATAGCATCCAAAAGGTATTTAAACCAGGGTCCCAAGTTTTGTCAAACAAAATGATTTTATCATTCAAAATTGCCTATAGGCATTCATTTACCATAATCCAAGATAACTTTGATTTTAGCAGGTTGAAGGTAACTGTAGGGGATTTCCAAGACCTGGCAATGAAAGTTCTAGTTGCCACAAATATAAAGGCTATGAGCATCTTTGTGTGTCTCAACGTCCCCTCCACAGGGTGCCCCAACAGTGCCTGCAGAGGCAATTTAATGAGGTTCACATGAGTTAGTGGGTATATGAAATTGTAAATACAAATCCAGAACCTCTTCATATTTAAACAAGTCCACCAAATGTGGAACATGGTGCCATCCGTACCACATCCTCTGAAGCACTGTAGGAAATCAGCATTATTTTCATGTAGTGGTAACAAGCTGAAATTCTTAACTTTTCTACTACTGCAGGTAGTGGTTGTGCTGTGCATTAATAATAGCCAACAGTAAATAATGATCAATGATAACCTGTCGGTTGTAGCCTTTTACTCAATAACGAGTGCATAAAAAACTGTCAGTTCAAACTTAGCGAATACCTATATTTACACTTAACCACTTGCCGACCGCCGCAAGTACATATACTGCGGCGGTCAGCCCCTCACAGGCAAAGTGACGTATGGGTATGTCACTAGCCTGTGAGGCTCTGGGGAGCGAGCGGGCGCCGCCGGAGGCACGCTCCCTCTCCTGCTCGGTCACGGACCCCCCACACATGTGCCCGGAGGACCCGATGTCCGCCGGGCACTCGCGATCGTCCGTTAGAGCGGGAGAAAGGCAGACGGCCGATGTAAACAAGCCACCTATCATTCTCCCCTGTGTAAGAACAGTGATCATACGGTTCTACTATGTAGGACCGTTGATCACTGTTCCTACACCTCAAGTCACAGCCAATCACAGTTAGAATCACGCCCCTAGGGACACACACAACCCCTCCCTCTCAAATAAAGTTAACCCCTTCACTGCCAGTGTCATTTTACAGTAACAGTGCATATGTATAGCACTGATTACTGTAGTAATGTCACTGGTAACCCCAAAAGTGTCAAAAATGTCAGTCAAGGGTCCGATCTGTCCGCCGCAATGTCGCAGTCCCGCAAAAAAAAAAATCGTAGATCGCTGCCATTACGCGTTAAAAAAAAAAAAACAACAAAAATGACAAAAATCTTTCCCATAGTTAGTAAACGCAATAACTTTTGCGCAAACCAATCAAAATACGCTTTTTGCGATTTTTTTTTACCAAAAATATGTAGCATAAAACAAATTGGCCTAAAATGTTAAAAAATTTTGATTTTTACATTTTTTTGGGGGAATTTCATATAAGAAAATGTGAAAAATATTGTTATTTTTGCAAAATTGACGCTCTTTTTTTGTTTATAGCGCATGATCAAAAAAAAAAAAAAAAAAAAAAAAAAAAAAAAAAAAAAAAAAAAAAAAAATCGCACAGGTGATCAAATACCACCAAAAGAAAGCTCTGTTTGTGGGAAAAAAAGGACGTCAAATTCGTTTAGGTATAGCGTCGCACGACTGCGCAATTGTCCGTTAAAGTCACGCAGTGCCGAATCGCAAAATACCCCCTGGTCAGGAAGGGGGTAAAATCTTCGAGGCTTAAGTGGTTAAAGAAGAATTCCAGGAATTATATTTTTACATAGATACATTAGTTCAGCTTGGACCGGTGCAACTATGCACATACCATATCTGACTGATGCCTCTGCTCTTGAAGCTGGAAATCACTGAAGTGGACACTGCTACTTAAGTGATCTCCACTTGCTTCTGGGTCCCACATTGAGCAGCCAGCCTGATGCATTGTGAACAAAGCATTCTCTGATTGGACAAGGTGGAGAGGAAGGGCAGCAATGTCACAATCTCTACTTCGTCCAATCAGAGAATGCTTTGCATTTATTTAGAAAATGGGTGCACATGATGTACAGCGCAGGATTGATACAGCAGGAAGGTGAGCAGGGATCAGAGAGAGGACCAAGCAGTATACTGGTGGTGGGGAATCAGCAGAGTGGGGATCAGATAAGCAGAGCAGAAAATCAGTATAACGGAGGATCAGAAGGAGATCAGCAAAGCAGGGTTTCAGCAGAAAAGAGCATCAGCAGGGTGGGCGAGTAAGAGGAGGTATTGTGGGCAGGGGGGTTAATACTGAGTGTGGGGGGGGGGTGGGATACCTAGTGGGGAGAGGGATACTACTACTGAGCAGGAGGGGTACTATTGAGCAGGGGCTGTGGGGAATGTACTACTGTGCAGGTGGGGTACCACTAAGTGGAGGAATGTACTACTGACCAGTGGGGGGGAGGGGCATAATGTGCCACTGAGAGAAACAGTATTATTGAGGTGGTGATGTACTACTGAGCAGGGAGTACTACTGAGCAAGGATACTGAAGAGCGGAGGATCTTCTAAACCAAGGACACTACTGAGCCAGGGAACTGCTGAGTGGTAGAGCCAGGAAACTGATGAGCTGGAGATTTGCTGAGAGGGGATAATAAAAAGCCAAGAAACTGATGAGCGGGGGTTCTACTGAACCACCAAAAACACCAAACAAATAAATAAAAAACAAATACCACACCAACACTTAATCACACCTCAATTCTGGTGACTTCCTCATCACTTCCTGTGACAGAACCGTCCAGCACCCCTCTTGAGTGCTTCCGTCAAGATATAGCTTCCACCACTCTGCAACAAGGAATCAAAAATGATAGCAGCATATTTTACCCAATATACTAGGTGGCACTAGCTCAGGTACAAACTGGGATTGTTTATTGAAAACTCACACAGAATTTATAGTACACCAGATGAGGTGAGCCTAATCATATTATCGTATGCAAACTTAAAACTGTATACTGGAATATAATTAGCATTACTAAAGAACAGCCAACATAAACTGTGCTAATCCACCTCTAGTAGCTAATAGCTGATAGTGAAATAATGAACATGAGGTAATTACCTTTTCACTTAACCACTCCTGGAACGAGCCCATTTCTGACACATGTTGTTTACAAGTTAAAATCAGTTTTTTTTGCTAGAAAATTCCTTAAAACCCCCAAACATTATATATATTTTTTTTTAGCAAAGACTCTGGAGAATAAAATGGCGGTCATTGCATCAGGAAAGAGCCTGGGACCAGATGGTTTTACAATGGCTTATTATAAAAGGTTTAAAAAAGCTTTTGATTCCAAAATTAAGGGAATACATAAATGGACTAGAGGCTTGTTACAAGATGAGGAAAGAAGCCCTCTTAGCCTCTATTACAATATTACTAAAAGAAGAGAAAGATGCAACATTATGTTCAAGCTATAGACTGATCTCTCTCCTAAATGTAGATACAAAACTATTTACAAAAATCTTAACCACAAGGATGAAGGGATTAATGATGGAATGGGAACATAGTGATCAAGTAGGATTTATCCCATGGAGACAGGGAAAGGACAACGGGGTAAGAACGATACTTTTACTGCATCAAATGGCAAAGAGTAAGTTCCCAGGTTTGATACTGTCAATAGATGCTGAAAAAGCATTTGACAGGGTCAACTGGGAATTTATGATAAGAACTTTAGAGGGGATAGGAATAGGTCAGAGGATTATGGCTTGGAAAAGATTGCTATATACTCACCCTACAGCAAGAGTAAAAATCAATGGGATCCTCCGGAAACCATTCGAAATGTACAATGGAATGAGACAGGGATGCCCCCTCTCGCCGATGCTGTTTGTCCTTTCTCTGGAATCTTTGTTGGCAACGATAAGGAATTACCTCAGACATAAGGGATATAGAGGTTGGAGATGCGGAGCATAAAGTAGTGGCTTATGCGGATGTCGTTCTGTTCTACATCTCCAATCCTAGGATAACCTTACCAAATTTAATGAAAACACTGAAATATTATGGTGAACTATCTAATTTAAAAAAATAATCCTACAAAATCAGAGATCTTGAATATAAATGTGAGCAAACAGGAAGAAGGGGCCCTACAACGGGAATTCCCTTTTGTATGGAAAAAATCGGATTTAAAATACCTAGGAATAAAAATAACATCTCCTGAGAAATTATATAAAGCAAATTATATGCCATTATTAAATGAAATAAAAACAAAAATTAAAAACTGGCAACACGTCCCCTGTCATGGATAGGACAAATAAATATTATAAAGATGGCAATTCTACCAAGGATAACTTAGAAGTTCCAAATGCTACCAATACGTCAGACATATTTTAAGACCTTAAAATCTCTTGTAACACTAACAAGGTTTATAAGGGAGAAAAAAAAAACCTAGAATACAATATCCAATATTAATTAAAGATAAAATGCAAAGGGGTCTAGTAGTACCAGACTTTAAAAAATATTACAGTACTTGCATGGGTCTTGGAATGGGGTAAGATGAAAAGTGACAAAAGCTGGGTGAAATTAGAAGGCACTCTTAATAATGCACAGTTAGGAAAAATTATTTGGATACCGGCACAATATAGAAGAATAGATACAAAGGCACACACAATAACACTTCAGGCACTTAAAGTTTGGGATTTAACTCACAAAAAAGAAAGTTGGAAATACAATTCACCACTGATCCCACTAAGGGAAACAATTTTTTTTTCACCGGGAGAGGGAAAGGTATATGGGAAATGGATAGGGGATGATGATGATGCACAGTTAAAGGATATAATGGAAAAAGGAAAAGCGTGTACACTACTAGAATTACAGCAAAAAAAAAAAAATTTGGAAGTTAGATGAATGCTGATACTGCCAGTTGGCACAGTTCGTTGCATATCTGCCACAACCACTAAAATCAGAGAAAGAATTGCTTCCTTTTGAACATACAGTATCTGTGTGTCAGAGGGCACAAAGAATAGTATTTCTAATATATATATAAAATTTTGGTGGCAACGATGGAACCGGCAGAACCGCCATACATAGAAAAATGGGAAAAGGAATTGGGAACACGGGGTGAAGATTACCAATTAGAGAAAAGCATGAGGATGGTACATGGCTCAGCAGTAGATACTAATACAGCTGAAATGAATTATAAATGTATATCTAGGTGGTATAATACAGTGGTTCCCAACTCCGGTCCTCGGGACCCACCAACAGGCCAGGTTTGCAAGATAACTAAATTACATCACAGGTGATCTAATTTGCTGCTCAGTGATTGCAGTATTCTAGTCTGCATCCCCCAAGGTAATACTTAAAATCTGGCCTGTTAGTGGGTCCCGAGGACCGGAATTGAGAACCACTGGTATAATACACCAGGTAAAGTACATAATTATCGGATCGGGAAGTCGCCACATTGTTGGCGGGGGTGCAAGGTGCTGGGAACAATGTCACATATATGGTAGGATTGCCCAAAAATAAAAAAAGTATTGGGAGTATTACTTCAAATGAAGAAGATTACAAATATAGAGGTTCCAGAAGAACAGTGGTACTGCTTATTCCATGGTATAAAAGGTTCAGTAAAACAATATAAAAAAAATGTTAATCCCACATTTAACCACTTCAATACCGGGCACTTTTCCCTCTTCCCGCCCAGGCCAATTTTCAGCTTTTAGAGCTGTTGCATTTCATAATGAAAATTGTGCTGTCATTCAACACTGTACCTACACCAAATTTATGTCATTTTTTCCCCACAAATAGAGCTTTCTTTTGGTGGTATTTGATCACCGCAAGGATTTTGCTACACAAATAAAAAAAGCCAGAAAAGTTTGAAAAAAATAGATACGTTTTTTTCCTACACTGATGAGCACTGATGAGGCCGCATTGACAGGCACTGATGAGGAGGCACTGATGGGGTGGCACTGATATGCAGCACTGATGGGCACTGATAGGTAGCGCTGATATGCAGCATTGGTGGGCACTGATAGGCGGTACTGATGGGCACTGATGGGCACTGATAGGCAGCACTGATGGGTGGCACTGATGAGCACTGATGGGCACAGATAGGCGACACTGGTGGGAAATAATGGGCACTGGTGGGCGCACTGATAGATGGCAATGATGGGCACGGGTTGGCAGCACTGATAGATGGCATGGGGTGCAGCACTGACGGGGAGGGCACCACTGGCAGGCTCCCTGAGCCCTAAATGCCATCCCTGATGGCCATGGTGGGCCACCCTGGGTTCATGGGTGGGCATCCCTGGGTTCATGGGTGGGCATCCCTGGTGGTTCTTGTGGCACCCCCCCCCCCCCCAAGGGTCTGCACTGGTAATCAATGCTCTGATTACCAGCACAGACCCCCCCCTGTCAGGAGAGCCACAGATTGGCTCTCCTCTACTAGTGCCTGTCAGGCACAAACTGAGGAAAGCCTATCAATGGCTCTTCCTGTTTACTATGTGACCAGCTGTGATTGGACACAGCTGGCCACATGGTAAAGAGCCTACGTCAGTGGGCTCTTTACCAATATCAGAGATGCGGTGTGTCAGAGTGACACACCGCAGCACCGATCGCAGCTCTGCGCACCCCCCGGGGGCGCGCAGAGCGCATTATCCTGGCGCCATCATATGACGTCTGGTCAGGATAATGTAACCACCTTACCGCCGTCTATTGACTATAGGGCGGGCGGGAAGTGGTTAATGAATGCAGCGAAAAGTTTATTACCTCTACATTGGCAAAAAGAAGATGCCCCGACCATAGGTGAATGGATTAAAAAGGTAGAAGAAACGAGAAAATTAGAATATTTAAGGAGTGATGGGGAGGATGAGATGGGGAAATGCTTAGGTATTTGGGATAGCTGGAAGGAGTTTAAAAAAAAACTAGGGGATAAACTGAGTTGAGGAGAGGGGAGGAGGGAACTTAGAGGAGTTTTAGGAAGTGGAAAAGATTTCAAAGAAAACAAGGAAGGAAGGGGGGGGGGGGGGTCGGGTGGTAAGGGTATGAGGAGGGGGATGGTTAAAAAAGGGTACGGTTTGAGATGTATGCTTTTGAAAAACTTCTAGCAGTCAAAGACGGCCGTATCCCCCAAATTTTCCCTTGACTACCTTGGTCCTCATACTTTCAGCTGGACAAATAGTTATTGTAACTAGCACCCCTTTTTCTTGATAATTCTGGTACACTTTTAGAGTTCTCTGTAGTGCTTTGTACTTTGTTTACTTTGTCATGCAATGCACTTACCAATTGTCATTTCACTAACTTTGTGATGTAACAAGCTTTTGTATGTTTGTTTCCTATGCAACTTGTTTATTTTTTCTCGTAATGTTTTTTTTTTCTAAATATATATAATATTAATATGATTTTTTTTTTTTTTTTTTTTTTAGAAAATAAGGGTACGGTTAAGAGAGGGATTAACGTACTGTATACTTGTCCTGCAGGTTTTCTTTTTTATCGAAGTAGATGTATTATGTATACAATATTTTTTGAAAATAATAAAGAAATAAGAAAAAAACGGGGGTTTTTGCAATATTTTTTGTCACGCGGTATTTGCGCAGCAGTCTTTCAAACGCCATTTTTTGGGAAAAAAACGGAAAATTCCTATCATACTTACCGTAATTTTCCTTTCCTGACAGTCTCCATGGCAGCCTACGTGTGGGTTAACCCCGCCTCCACTCCAAGGGTATAGGACCCCCCTCCCATAAATTTCAGCTCTCAGGTACAGCAGGTGTTCCATATCTTAGCCGAATCCAAGACGAGAGGGTGGGTACTCCGGCTGCCATGGAGACTATCAGGAAAGGAAAATTACGGTAAGTATGATAGGAATTTTCTGTTTTCCTGTCAGTCTCCATGGCAGCCTACGTGTGGGAAATAACTAGCTCACGCCACACGGGTGGGAATGCTTTAGCAAAGAAAACTTTAATTCATGCTATTTGCAGACAAAACAGTCAAATCAAAATTAACTGAGGACAGAGAAGCAGGCTCTACGCAATAGTGGGTCATAAAAGTATTGACCGATGACCACGAAGCTGCTCTGCAAATTACATCTGGAGCCACGTGCCGCGAGGCCGCCCAGGAAGTACAGATACTCCTTGTAGAGTGCGCCGTCACCGCCTCCGGAGGAGCCAGCCCCTCAGCTCTATAGGCCTGCTGGATAGCTGCCACTATCCATGATGCGATAGTCCTGGATGAAGCAGGTTTACCTCTGTTCTTTCCCCAGAACAGGGCAAAGAGGTTGTCAGACTGCCTGAATGGTGCAGTTGCTTGAAGATAGACTTCCAAGGATTCTCCTACATCCAACGGATGAGGATTGGACTCATTAGATGACCGGAAGGTAGGCAGGACGATCTCCTGATTCTGGTGAAACACTGAGGTGACTTGGATTTGAATTCAGCATGGGTATCAGTACTACCCGATCCGGGAAGAAAGTCAAAAATGGTTCTCTACATCCGAGAGAACTTAATTCAGAGACCCTTTTAGCCGAAGTAATGGCTACCAGGAAAACAGTTCGGATGGTCAGATCCTTGATAGAAGAAGAGGAATCTATGCCCGTTTTTGAGAGAGCATTTAGGACAAGAGGTAGATCCCATTTCGGAAACCTAGGTCTTCTTTGAGGATTGAGCCTGACTGCTCCTTTGAAGAATTGTTGAATCAGTGGGTGTTGGGCCCACATGACCCCAGAGAAGGCAAACAAAGCCGAAACTTGAACTCTAAGAGTTGCCACTGAAAGGGGCATATCCAGACCAGCCTGAAGAAAACTTAGTATTTCTTGAATCCCAGGGACTGAGGAAGACATACCTTCTGGATATGCAGACTTCATGAATCTCGTCCAGATTCTACAGTATACTCTATTAGTACTTGGTCGTCTAGCATTCATCAAGGTGGAAATGGCTGTAGATGGGCAGCCGAGCGATTCCAACCTTTCCCTCTCAAGAACCAGACCGTCAACCGGAGAATTGCAGGAAAGGGGTGCACTGATGTTCCCTGAAGAAGCAAGTCTGGTCTGAGGGGGAAGAGGGACCGGGTCCCGGTAACTCAGCTGTAGGAGCAGCGGAAACCATGGCCTGTTCGGCCAAAAAGGCGCCACCATCACTATCTCCACATCTTCCGCTTGAAGTCTCTGCAGAAATTTGAGAATGATGGGTACTGGAGGAAAGGCGTAAGCCCTGCTGAAGCCCTGCTGAACTCCCACCTGTCGGTTAGCGCATCTGTCCCGTAGGCTTGAGGGCATTTGCCTCTCGTGACATACTTCAACTTGTGGTTGCAAGGAGAGGCGAACAGATCGACTTCAGGAGAAACTCCCAACGACAGGATCCATTTGAACGACTCCACATGGAGAGACCACTCGTTGTGGTTCAACTGGACCCTGGACAGAAAATCTGCTTGAACATTCTGTGAACCTGGAATGTAGACTGCCGAGATATTTACTAGGTAGGCCCAGGACATGATTGGGTCTAATTCTCGTAGCAGAGAGACACTCCGTGTCCCACCTTGTCTCGTCACATAAGACACTGCCGTGGTGTTGTCCATCCGAATGAATACAGATTTCCCCTCTAGCAGGTGTTGGAAAGATCGAAGACCCTGGTAGGCTGCTCGGAGCTCCAGTATATAGGAGACTGGTGTGTGTCTCTGAAAAGACCACTTTCCCTGTGTCATCTCTGTCAGACAATGAGCCCCCCAACCTGAGTTGCTGGCATCTGTTGTGTTTATAGTCCATGAGACTGGAATCAGAGAATGACAATCGAGCAGATTCCTGCGTTGCAGCCAGCAAATAAGACTGTATCTCATGCTGGAGGAGATATGAATGTACTGATCCTTCTCTTCTGAGTTCCATTGTTGTAGGAACCCTTTCTGGAAGGGCCTCATATGCCAAAGAGCCCATTTGACCATTGGAGCCGTGGACACCATGGTGCCAATGATTTTGAGGCACTGAGAGGCTTTCAGCCGAGGAGAGGAAAGAGCCGGAAGGATTCTCTCCCTCACTACCGGTATCTTCTCTAATGGGAGAGAGATTGAATTCTCGACGGTGTCGAATTGCGCCCCAAGATAGACTAGGCGCTGAGTGGGCTCAAGCTGACTTTTTTGTAGGTTTAGCAGCCAGCCAAACTCTTTGAGGGTCGATATGACCTGATCTCTGTGTGCCAATAACTGATCTTTCTCTTGAGACAGCAGCAGAAGATCGTCTAAGTAATGATGTAGACGTATACCTTTCAATCTTATGAAGGCTACCACAGCCAGAAGAACTTTGGTGAATACTCTGGACGAGGTAGACAGGCCAAAGGGTAGGCAAATGAATTGTAGATGCCGATTCTGAACACAGAAGCGGAGATATTTGTGGAAGTCGGTTGCCACGGGTACATGAAAGTACGCATCTTTCAAATCTATTGAGGCAAGCCAGTCTCCCGGCAGTACTGCCTTTTGAATAGTTGAGAGTGTTTCCATCTTGAATTTTTCGTTCTTTATGAACTTGTTCAGGTATGTGAGATCTATAACAGGCCTCCAGGCCCCGTTCTTCTTCTGGACTAAGAAGAGGGGTGAGTAAACCCCTTGAAATTTTTCTTGTTCTGGAACTGGAGCTACCGCTCCTTGAGCCACCAAAGCGTCTACATAGGCGAGCAAGACTTCTCTTCTCTCTTCTAGACAGGGCAAATGAGTTGAGATGAATCTTGGAACTGGATCTGCCAGAAATGACCATCTGTGGCCTGTAGAGACCATCCTGACGGTCCAAAAGTTCGTGATTGAGGCCGTCCAGACATGCTGAAAATGGAGAAGACGTGCCCCCACCTGACATGCCTGAACGGGCCCAATCTCAAAAAGATTTAGTGGAATCTTGTCCAGCAGGCGCTGGATTTTTCGATGACTTCCGAGTAGAGGATTGACCACCTCTCCAGTTTCTTCGGAAATCTCTATTAGGTTTGTAAGAGCGTGCATCTCTTGATCTCTGTGTATTGCCTCCTAAGTTGAGGCTTCTTCTGACCGAACAATCGTCTGTCCTGCGGGAGGAAGCCTGACTTTCGGCCAGTAGCCTTAGCAATGGCACTGTCTAATTTATTCCCAAAAAGGGAAGTACCCTCAAAAAGGGATCTTACACCATGCTTCTTTAGAGGCTGGATCCACAAGCCACGGGCGAAGCCACAAGGCCCTTTTTGCTGTCACTGAGGATAACATCGATCTGAAAAGAAGGCGCAGAACATCGATAGATGCTTCTCCTAAAAATACTGAAGCCAACTTGAGTTCATGAATAGGGGAGCTTTCCACAACTTCTTCTGAGAGGCTTCCAAGTTTAGACTCAATATCAGATACCCAG
The DNA here is from genome assembly GCF_965119305.1 of Pelophylax lessonae. Classification (NCBI taxonomy): domain Eukaryota; kingdom Metazoa; phylum Chordata; class Amphibia; order Anura; family Ranidae; genus Pelophylax; species Pelophylax lessonae. The sequence goes on from NC_138772.1 coordinate 480,975,614, forward strand.
ACTTCCAAGACTTTAGACATCGTAGCTAATGCCATAACGGGTTTGCAGGCCGCGCCGGCCGTCACATAGATCCTCTTTAGGTCCAGATCTATTTTTCTATCCAAGGGGTCTTTAAAGGAGACCGCGTCATCTAGTGGCAAAGTGACATGCTTTGCTAATCTTGTAACTGCCGCATCCACAAGAGGAGCAGATTCCAGACGGGCGACATCTTCAGATTTAAAGGGATATAATTTCCCAAGTTTGGAAGATAGGGAAGACTTACTATCCCCTTTACTCCACTCCTCAGTAATCACCTCTTGTAATTCAGAGAGGGAAGGAAAGTTGACACGCTCCTGTAAGATTCTGGTACCTCCGGTACCCTTAATCACCACTTTCTCTGTAATGCGTCCCACCTTTCTCTTCAGGTGGTACGCATATACCTTTAAGAACGATGATGTCACTGCTGAGCGCCGCAGAGCGGCTATTTCAACCGCCGGCGGTCTCACTCACATTGTTCGTTCAACCTGCCTTGTTATCCACATGCTTTCAAGCCTGTCTCTCGATCGGAACCTCCAGCTATTCCCTTTACCTGGAGCAGACCGGAACCTCGCTACTGATCCCTGTATCTCGCTACCGGATCATTCCTTATCTACTGGACCTCTCTAAACTACTAAGATTACAAGTGATAGGTACCCCGCAGGGGAACCCTCTATAACCTTATTGCACTATCTACCTATGCACATTAAGGACTGTTACTACCTATCATCTGCACTGTTCTATAGATTGCTAGCTCTTGAGCCTACCACCATCTATCATCTGCACTGTTGCATAGATTGCTAGCTCTCCTGTCTACTACTATCTATCCTTGCACTGGGTTAATCTATCCTGTATTTGTCATCTGCTGTCCTCACCACCTGTTAGCATACTCGATACTAACCTATCTGCATTCCTAAATACCATCTTGAACTCTCCTATACAAACCTATCAAGTGATTACCATCCTTGTCACTGTTCACACCTGTCCCTTCAGCACATCACCTTCATACTATCATATACATCCTATCACTCCAGGAACATCTCATTGAGTGTGTATATATCTGTATGTTGAAACTGACAGGCCCACGGTGATGAGTCCTGGAGAGTTGGATCTGGTATTCGACACATCTCTACATGACTACTGAGTGGAGATTTTGCAGCTGCAAATCCAGCCTATACTAAAAACGCAGGAGCGTTACAGCTCCTTGCCAAGGTGCTTGAAGAACTTCCGCTGCTTTATCTGAGGAGACACAGGATCCTCTCATCTTAGAGCTTCCTTAATGGCTCTGATAAGGGGTGAAACCAGGGAAAACTCAAAGCCGCCCACTGCCCCTTCTTCTTCCGAATCACTGTCAGATGATTTTGCAGAAGTAATGCTCGGTTGAGAGGGGCCTTGATCTTCCTGCACTTCCGCTGGAGAACTAGATGTAGTGGGACCAGGTGGTGGGACTGTACCCCATTCTTTCAGGGATTTTTGTACTATTCTCTTCACTAGAGATTCCAATCCTTGGTCCTCATGCACCCTCTCACCGGCTGCTTGAGCAAAACATGGCTCACATAGGGACTTGTCCTCCGGGACATACGCCCCACAACCCCAACAGCTCTCTGGTATGTGCGGTGACTCTGGTGTTGTTTGTGGTGTCTGATGGAGATTCATGGCGCTTAGATCTGGAGGATGAACTCCCACGAGGTCTGACAGGGTCTCTTTCTTGTGGTAAATCAGGCCTGGAAGAGCTGATGGAGAAAGAGAAAATCGGGGAGACACTGGATTTAGCCATGAAATAGGGACCAGCAAGCCCTCCCCGCCCCCCCCCCCCCTGAAAAACGCCAGCACTCACCTGTTGTGAGAGGGCTGGCCACAGGAGGGCGGTGACGCAGGATCCATACTTCAGGCCAAACAACCAGACTGATAAAGAAAGGTAATACACATCAGACACCATGTCAGTGATACATTGTGAGGCAGCAACCATCCGCCCCCCCCCCACCCCCTCTGCAGTCAAGTCTCCATTGCACATACCTGTAAGGTATCCAGAGACACTGGGAAGCTGCCGCAACGCCCACAGTACTTTGCCAAAGTACAGGGGAACCGTCAGCTGTTTAAATCCCCCGCTGGAATGATGTCAGCGGTGATGCGGCCACGAACGCTAATGCGCAAACCAAGCCTCGGCTTCGTTCGCAACGTACTGCGCATGTGCGGGACCACAAAGCGTCTACCGATTGGACGCCAGAAGCAGAGGAGGAAGAGGAAGGGTTTGCTGGAATGCAGGAAGCGTTCCAGCGCCATTGGGGCCAAACAAACATATGTACAGCGATAGAAAAGAGAGACAAACAAGGTGCACATAAATGACAAATACCGCTGCCATGAAGGGATGCAATGCGAATCTTCAGACCCATGTCAGAAAATGCCGGCCAAGCTTCAGTCAACCCGCAGATAGCAGGGGAATTTAAATGTCACTCACCCGCCCATGGCTGGGCCCTGGACATACAGACACCATCCAAAGTATCCCAAGGTAAGCCGGACATAGTAAGACATCAGAAATGTAGGTCCTTGGAGGAGGACAAAAAAGGAACACCTGCTGTACCTGAGAGCTGAAATTTATGGGAGGGGGGTCCTATACCCTTGGAGTAGAGGCGGGGTTAACCCACACGTAGGCTGCCATGGAAACTGACAGGAAAATACATTTCACTGCATTTAAAAAAAACTAAACAATAAAGTCAGCCCATTTTTTTTTGTATATTGTGAAAGATGATGTCACGCTGACTAAATAGATACCTAACATGTTATGGTTAAAAATCGCGCACATCCGCGGAATGGTGACAAACTACGGTCAGTAAAAATCTCCATAGTCGATGCTTTAAAAAAATGTTAACAGTTACCAGTTTAGAGTTACAGAGTAGCAATTTTTTTTTAATTATTGCTCTCACTCTGGTGATCGCGGCGATACCTCACATGTGTGGTTTGAACAGTGATTTCATTTGCATGCGCGATTTCTGTATACATTTTCTTTCGTGAATGATATCACAGCGAGGGGGCGCTTTAAAATTTTTTTTTCCTATTTATTTTATTTAACTTTTTAATTTTAGCACAGGTTTTTAAAAAAAAAAAAAAAGAAAATCTGATCACTTTTATTGCTGTCACAAGCAATGTAAACATCCCTTGTGACAGCAATAGGCAGTGACAGATACTCTTTGTGGAGGGATCGGGGGTCTAAAAGACCCCAGACCCCTCCACTACACTTCCATGTATTCAAAACATCAAAAACTGCATTTTTCAATACAGTCACTTTTTAAATTCGGCGCCTTTAGCCGCTGAGTAACCCAGACATGACGTCATGGATGCCACTTCCGGGTTACATCATCGGAGACCCGATCGAAGCTGAATCCGGCTTGATTCGGGACTCCAACCAGCCAGCGGACATGCCGGCTGGTTGCTCAGGTCTCCTGGTGTGACGGGAGACCCAGGGCAGAGCCGCAGAAGGTGGCAGGAGGGGGGGGGCGTCCCCTCCCGCTCACTGGGGTAACGAACGTGCGGCTCCTGAGCTGCATCGGCCATTACCACCTGAAAGCCGACCGCCGGCTCTAGAAAAACGGTACCGGGATGATGCCTCAAGCTGCAGGCATCACCCAGGTACAACCACTTCTTGCAGCCAATGTAGAGCTACGTCAATTTGCGGGAAGTGATTAAACCAGCCTATGTTACAAGACCATTCGGCACCTACAACCCTAAATACAAAGTACTGTACAATACACATTTTTACAAGTAAAAACACATATGAGAAGACATACAGAAACAATAGGGGATCCAATTAACAATGGGAGGAAGAAACTTAGGAGGTACACTATGGGAGAGACCTACTTACAAAAAAAACACATTATGGCAGGTGACCCCAGTGGTTTGAGCTGATTACATTAACATCTACAGTCATTGCTGGTTTGAGGCATAGAGGCACTAAATGTGTATATGGAACCTCCAGTCCCCAGAGTCTGTGTATTTTGGGCATATGGACTTGAATCCAAAGCAAGATCATTCTAAGGGCCCACCAGGCACACACCTCCCGAAGAGTAGTGTTCCCTTAAAAGCCAGGGCCCATAGTCAGTAGGCAAGAGGCCACCCTGCACTCCCTCCAAGAGCTCTTGTCCTGGCTGGGTCTGTTACACTTTCCATTTGACTACGCTTTCCCTGTAAAACAACTAGAAAGCCAACACCAACATGTTAAAGAGGTGGGTTCTTAAATGTGTATTACTAAATAGCGTATAAATAAGTGTAAATGAGCCATTAATGTGTTCTCTTAATAATGTCAGGATTCAGTGATTCAAAGAGATATTCCTGAATTCTCATCTTTACAAACTGAGCCTTCTAACTTAGGTTACAATATTCTATTTGTTGGGCATGACTTGTGTTCAGCAGGGTTCTTCCTTAGAAGTTTAATAATGCAGGGGAGTAGTAGTAGTAGTTTGGCAGTGGTTTCAAGCATGTAAGTGTTAATTTAAGCAATTAGGAAAATTCTCTTACATTCTCTTACAATTCTCTTACCTGCTAAGTGGACAGCCTATTTTCCTTTATAAAATCAACACTATAGGGTCTAGTGGGGTCTTAAAAAGATTCATTGCTGCAGAGGATGGTTTCCATGTCCTGTTCATTTTCTTTCACAGTGAACACTGTTGCCAGCTTCAGTTAGAATTCCCTGGGAAAGTATTTGCAAGTCCCCCGCTGACATGTTTATCTTGTTAGCTGTCAAGATGAGTAAGGATATAAGATGAATTCTATCATTCTGCTAGAATAGAGAATTACCTACCACTTATGAAATATGACAAAATAATAGGATTCTCTGATTTGCTATGTCAGGTTCATGTTAATTCTTTGTCCAGATCTGCTGATGATTGTGCTATTGTTAAAAATACATCCAGGACAGTGGCTTTTTCTCTAAGCCACCTGCTTTTCCAAAGACCAGTATTGCATTTTTATTTCATTAAAGGGTATGTAAACCCTAACAATGAACTTTTTTTTACCCCTTTTTGATTGTTAAGAAGAGCTATTGCCTACCATAAATATGTATATATATATATATACATATATACACACACACACACACACACACACACACATACATGCATTCATACAAACATACATACATATATATTGTGGGAGATTAGCTCACAGGGATCACCTTTCACAGGAACTTAAGGCCAGCACGCAGGTAGTTTCTTTAAAGTCTGGTGGATTGCCAGCTTTATTTCAGCAAAGGTTTGCAAAGATACAAAAACAACAAAACAATAAAATAAATCCTTGCCGTCCGGCGCTAAACTAAACAACGGTTTTCCTCACTATACAGTGTGGGGCTGGTCCCCATCACCCACAAAAACACATAGTAAAGCAAACCTGTTCTTTTGAAAGTCCACACAGAGCTCCTCTCTCAGATTCCCTTCTGAGTCTCAGGCCAGAGCATTTCTGTGCTCTTTTCCTGTTAATTTAAAGTCCACCTGAGCATGGACTCAGGTAACTCACAATCTCTGGACCAGAACCTAGCCTGTCACAGAGGCTGGAAAACCTGGGCTGGATTCCGGTTCAGTCTCTCACCACAGAACGTATGCGAGGTGAACTATAGCGATTATCTACTATCTCACCTCGCATACCGTCACATATCCTCCCCCTCTGCTCAAGCGCCGGCGATTGAGCAATAGACCCAATCATACAGTGCATGCGGGAGAGGGCATCCGCATTGTTTTGGAGCTTGCCGGGCCTATGCTCTACTGTAAATTTGAACGGCTGTAGAGCCAGGAACCATCTTGTCACGCGCCCATTTTTCTCCCTGTTGTCACACATCCACTTCAGGGGGGCATGGTCAGTGACCAACTTAAACGACCTCCCCAACAAGTAATACTTCAGGGAGTCCAAAGCCCACTTAACAGCAAGACATTCCTTCTCAACAATAGCATAGTTTTTTTCATGCTTGTTCAGCTTTCGGCTCAGGTATACAACCGGGTGCTCCTCACCACCTCTGTTCTGGGATATTACAGCACCTAGGCCCACCTCGGAGGCGTCAGTCTGTACCACAAACTCCTTTGTGAAGTCCGGAGTCACCAGCACCGGCAGTACACAAAGGGCCTGCTTTAACCTCTGAAACGCCTCCTCCGCTTCAGGATTCCATTTGGCCATGACCGACCCTCTACCCTTCGTTAGGTCAGTCAGAGGAGCGGCAATGGTGGCAAAGTTAGGTATAAACCGCCGGTAATACCCCGTAATGCCTAGGAAGGCCCAAACTTGTTTTTTGTTTACCGGTTGGGGCCACTTTTGAATTGCCTCAATCTTATTGGTCTGAGGCTTGACCAGTCCCCGACCAATAACATACCCAAGGTATTTGGCCTCCTCCAGGCCTATGGCACACTTTTTTGGGTTGGCCGTGAGACCTGCTTCCCTAAGGGAATCTACCACTGCTTGTACTCGGGGCAGATGCAAGTCCCAATCTAGGCTATGGATGACCACATCGTCCAAATAAGCAGCTGCGTATGAGCGATGTGGTCTCAAAGTTTTGTCCATCATTCTCTGGAAGGATGCAGGGGCCCCATGCAGACCGAAAGGCATCCGCTTGTATTGAAATGAGCCCTCAGGAGTGGAAAAGGCAGTCTTCTCTTTGGCTGATTCAGTTAGGGGTATTTGCCAATAGCCTTTCGTTAGATCTAGGGTTGTTATGTAGCGGGCCTGTCCCAACCTGTCCACGAGTTCGTCGACCCGAGGCATCGGGTATGCATCGAACTTTGATACACTGTTGAGTTTCCTAAAATCGTTACAAAACCTGATAGTGCCATCAGGTTTTGGGACCAATACTATGGGACTCGACCACTCACTGTGGGACTCTTCTATTACATCCAACTCTAACATATTTTTTATTTCCTTTGCGACTGCCTCTCGCCTGGCCTCTGGGATTCTATATAGCTTTAAATTTACGCGAACCCCTGGTTCTGTCACTATATCATGCTGGATCACATTGGTCAGTCCAGGTAAGGGGGAGAAGAAGTCTCTATTTTTGTACACAAACCCCCTAACATCATTTTGTTGTGCCACCGACAGGGAATCTGTTATGGGGACGTCAGGTGTCACCGGCACCCGGTCTGCTGGGGCCGGAGATGCAGCCAATAAAGTCTCTCTGTCCTTCCAGGGCTTTAAAAGATTCACATGATAAATTTGTTGTGGTTTCCTTTTCCCTGGTTGGTAGACTTTATAGTTGACCTCTCCTACCCTTTCAATAACTTCAAAGGGACCCTGCCACTTGGCTAGAAACTTACTTTCAACCGTGGGAACCAGTACCAATACTCTGTCCCCGGGGCTGAAAGTACAGACTCTGGCACCCCAATCATAGACCCTCCTGCGCTCGCTCCATATGTTCTCGTACCAGTGGCAGGACAGCAGCGATTATATCTTGCATCAGGGAGATATGCTCTATGACGCTTCTATATGGGGTGGCCTCACCTTCCCATGTTTCTTTGGCAACATCCAGCAGCCCCCTGGGATGTCTACCATACAAGAGCTCAAAGGGAGAATAGCCTGTGGATGCTTGCGGAACCTCTCGTATGGAAAACATAAGATATGGGAGCAAAAAATCCCAATTTCTCCCATCTTTGTCAACCACCTTTTTTAGCATACTTTTCAAGGTTTTATTAAATCTTTCGACCAAACCATCCGTTTGGGGGTGGTAGACAGAGGTACGGAGATGGGAGATTTTATATAATCTACACAGTTCCTTGGTAACCCTGGACATAAATGGGGTGCCCTGATCGGTTAAGATCTCTTTTGGGATTCCCACTCGACTAAACACCTGGACTAACTCCTTGGCGATAGCCTTAGCGGAAGTGTTACGCAAGGGTATGGCCTCAGGATAGCGTGTCGCATAGTCTAGGATTACCAGAATGTGCTGGTGACCCCGGGCAGACTTCACTACCGGCCCCACCAGGTCCATGCCGATCCTCTCAAAAGGAACCTCGATGATTGGTAGGAGGGACCAGGGAACTGCGAAAATGGGGAGATGGTGCCGACATTTGGCACTCAGGGCATGATTCACAGTACCCCCTGACATCTGCATGCAACCCGGGCCAGAAAAATCTCTGGGTGATTCTCTCCCTGGTCTTTTCGATACCGAGATGTTCCCCCTATTACATGACCATGGGCCAGGTCTAGGACCAACCTACGGAAGGGTTTGGGAACCAGCAGCTGTTCAACCTCATCCTCTCCATGTTTTATCACCCAATACAGTAAATTGTTTTTAATGGCCATGTAGGGAAAACACCCCCCAGTGAGGATCTACTGGTTCCCCATCCACCATCTTAGCGTTTTCTCTGGCTCTAAGGAGGGTGACATCTCGTAATTGCTCGGTACAGCAATCCTCTCTCCTGACTTCTAAGTCGGGTACCACATTCTGGCTAGGGATGATCGAACGGTTCGGGTCGACCATCGGTTCGGCCCGAACATTGGGTGTTCGAGGTTCGGCCGAATTTAGAACTTTTTGCCCTTTAAAAGCCCGTGATTGGACCAGAACCATTAGCAAACGCCAATTGAGGGGGCAGGAGAATGCTAGGAATGTGATTGGAGTGACTAGGGGGTCCCTAGACCAATCATTAGTGAATACGCCCCCCAGTATATAAGATCGCCTCGCCATATTCCTAGCATTCTTATACTGGACATGGAAGAGAGTGGAAGCTGTTCTGTTAATTTTACTTTAAAAGTGTCATTTAGCTATTTTTAGTGTGAGGAAAGGGATATCTAGTGTAGTTAGAGTGCTCCTTTACACTTAAGTTAGCTTCAAAACTTTAGTTTCTGTAGGAAAAGTATGAAGTGTCAGGGGACCGTAGTGTAGTGTAGGGTTAACTGACAGTGACTGCTATGGCAGGGTGACAAAACCCTTCCATAGCAGGGTGACCGCTATAGAGAAATTACCATTTCTCTGAATAGCTTCGGGACACCCTTATGGCTTCTCACCAGCCAAGCATTTTTTATGCTGCAGGGGCTGCCACTGTCAGTGCTTTTTTGGAGGACATGTTTGATGTCAGACATGACATCTGAACATGTGTATAGGGGATATATATACACATATATGTGTATATATACCCCTAGACATATATAGGTGTGATAGTAGCAGAAATAAATGCTTGCGCTAATGAAATCATTTACAGTAATATATTTCTGCTACTATCACACCTATATATGTCTAGGTGTGTATATAAATATATGTATGTATATATACCACTATACACAAGTTCAGATGTTTTGCCTGCCTCAAAAGAACCCAAAAAAACGCTAGCGTAAAAAAAAAAAAAAAATGCCCAGGTGTGTTTTTGCTGGCATTTTTGGGGGGGTTTTTGGAGGCAGGCAAAACATCAGAACTTGTGCACAGTACCACTATACACAAGTTCAGATGTTTTTCCTGACTGCAAAGAACCCCAAAAAATGCCTGCTATTAAACCGGGAGAGAAGCTAACTACCTGTCCTGAAAGAAAGTGTTCTAATACAAACAATCTTTTTTTTTCTGGTTCTGGACATGCTACAGAGCTGAAACTTCCCATGCACACATTTTAGACCCCCCAGATACGAAATCCAAAGTAAAAATCAAAAAAAATCTTTTTCTTTTCAATAATTGGCTTTTTTTATAAAAAATTTAAATTTTTAAGAACTTTTTTTGTGTGATTTTGTGTCCGGGGGGTCTAAAAGGTGTACCTGTGAAGTTTCAGCTCTGTAGCATGTCCAGAACCAGAAAAAAAAGATCATATAGGTGTTAAAGGAGGGTCCCACATCCCTGTTCTACTGAAAAATTATCTTTTTTTTTTCATGGTTCTGGACATGCTACAGAGCTGAAACTTCACATGCACACCTTTTAGACCCCGCTGATACAAAATCCAAAGTCAAAATCAAAAAAATCTATTTTTTTTTTTTTTCAATAATTGGCTTTTTTATCAAAAATGACAATTTTTAAGAACTTTTTTTTGTGTGATTAATAGTTAATGGGGCATGACCCAGAACCCTGGGCACTTTTTAGGGGCGTTTATTGGGTTTTAGGGTTTAAAAATGGTGTTTTTTGATTACCGACGTTCGGGTCCCATTGATTTCAATGGGGTTCTGAAATCCGGGCCGAACTTTCGGGAAGTTCGGATGTTCTGGCCGAACCGAACTTTTCAAAAGTTCGATTATCCTTAATTCTGGCTACTCTCATTGTCAGGTCCAGAAATGTCCTCCTGTTCGTTACCCTCCGGCTGGGAGCTAGCTTCCAGGTCCTCCGGCTCCCCAGCCATGACAGGGAAAGGAAGAGGATCTCCAGCTCCCTCGATTCCCCCAACAGGGTTTCCTTCACTTTGGCAAAAAGGGTCTGGTCAGAGTTCCTGTGCTTCCGGAGTAGGGGGAGCTCTCTCCGCCAGCCTCCCCTTGTTCTCCCACAACCTCCAAAAATGGGGGAAATCCCTCCCCACTAAAGCTTCATGAAGTAGCGAAGGCACCACCCCCACTGAATGGGTCACACTGCCCCAAGGGGTATCAACCTCAAACCACTGCGGTCTGGTAGTCCTGAGTGTCCCCATGTATGCAAATGACCCCCATAGTGCTGGGGTGTAGTTTTGTGGGATCTACACAATCACTTCTGACTAGGGTCACTACACTTCGAGTCTAGCAGGGCTGTGAGCGGCTTTCCATCCACTGCAATAACACACATTTGTTTTTCAATGCGACTCTGACATGAAGCAGTATATGCGACCTGTGCAAAAAAAGATATGCGTCTTTTCCTTTAAGCAAAATCACATTGCATAGGTTCATCATTTATAAGACAGTTTGCAGCAATATGCCCAAATGCATGGCAGCGGAAACACTGTATGTGTTCTACCCCCAGTCCTCTTAGCGGCCCCAAAGACCTTCCTGGGTTCTTTGGCCAGTCTCCAGGCCTAGGACCAACAGTCTCATTAGCTGTAACCACAGTCTTATCTAGTTTCCCCATGCACTTTAACCCTGGAACAGTCTTACCAGAACCGCTGGGCGATCTTGCACCCCTAGACACACTGAAGTGGGGCGTAGACGTGTTCACCAAGTCCTCAGTAGCACTGTACCTCTCCACTAGGTCCACCAATTGGGCTGCAGTTTTGGGGTCCCCCTGTCCAACCCACTTCCTCAGAGCAGCAGGGAGTGCACGCAGGTACTGGTCCATTACCACACGCTCCACGATCTGGGGGCCCGTCAAGGTCTCTGGTTGCAACCACTTTTTGGTGAGGTGGATCAGGTCAAACATTTGAGAACGGGGCGGCTTGCTGCTGGAATAGGTCCACTGATGCACGCGCTGGGCCCGGACTGCCATGGTGACACCCAAGCGTGCGAGTATCTCCATTTTCAGAGTCTCATAGTCCTGGGCCTTATCTGGGTCCAGGTCAAAATACGCTTTCTGCGGTTCTCCTGTCAGAAATGGGGCCAACAGTCCCGCCCACTGTTCGTTTGGCCAACCTTCACGGACAGCAACCCTCTCAAAAGTCGCCAGGTATGCTTCCACATCATCAGCCGGTGTCATCTTTTGCAGGTGGTACGAGGCACGTACCAATTTTGGTTCAGCTGGCACAGGAGATGCAAATGCTTTTTTCAACTCCAGCAGAGCCTCTGCAAACTGTCGGTTCATCTCCTGCTGGGCTGCATGTTGTGCTGCAGCAACCTCCTGTTGTGCTGCCTGTTGGGCTGCAGCAACCTCCTGTTGTGCTCTAGCGGCCTCCTGTTGTGCTGCCAGTTGTGCTGCAGTAGCCTCCTGTTGTGCTCTAGCGGCCTCTGCGATTTGGCGGTTTGTTTCTCGCTGAGCTGCATTGGCCTGTAGCAGGGCCTTTAGCATTTCCTCCATCTTTAGAAAGTGCCCGCTGAGTCCACCACGTGTGGGAGATTAGCTCACAGGGATCACCTTTCACAGGAACTTAAGGCCAGCACGCAGGTAGTTTCTTTAAAGTCTGGTGGATTGCCAGCTTTATTTCAGCAAAGGTTTGCAAAGATACAAAAACAACAAAACAATAAAATAAATCCTTGCCGTCCGGCGCTAAACTAAACAACAGTTTTCCACACTAAACAGTGTGGGGCTGGTCCCCATCACCCACAAAAACACATAGTAAAGCAAACCTGTTCTTTTGAAAGTCCACACAGAGCTCCTCTCTCAGATTCCCTTCTGAGTCTCAGGCCAGAGCATTTCTGTGCTCTTTTCCTGTTAATTTAAAGTCCACCTGAGCATGGACTCAGGTAACTCACAATCTCTGGACCGGAACCTAGCCTGTCATAGAGGCTGGAAAACCTGGGCTGGATTCCGGTTCAGTCTCTCACCACAGAACGTATGCGAGGTGAAATATAGCGATTATCTACTATCTCACCTCGCATACCGTCACAATATACATACAAATATACTGTATATACACAGCACCCTATGGTGGAAGAAAGGCCTAACATTAACTATTGATAAATACATTCCCTCCCACCTCCTACCTATTCTGCATACCCTGTAAAAAAAAAAAGATCTATGTATGCAGTGAGCGGCTGTTGCAGGGGAGAGGAGGGAGTGCTGGACCATGGGTGACATCACGACATATGGCACCAGTAGCCAGCTCACTGTACAGTTATAAGGTGCTTTCTGTTTTTGGTTACAAGCCTGAGTTAGGGACTAGGGAAGCTCGGGAAATGTCTGCACTTTATTCTGAACTGTGATTGTCAAAATGTTCATTTATTCTTTAAGTAAATCTTTGGAAATGTTACCTTTGCCTACTCTGAAGTTACTAAAGGGGTGCAATGTAAGCAACCACAGGTTACAATCTCAGTATTTGCGGATGATACTTAACTAAGCATGCCAATATCTTCTATGCAGGATGTGGAAACCTTACAAGCGGACCTGAACAAAATAATGGGGTGGGCAACTACATGGCAGATGAGGTTTAATGTTGAAAAATGTAAAGTAATGCACTTGGGTGCCAGAAACCAGAAAGCAAGCTACTCACTAGGGGGGGAACCTCTGGGTGAGTCTAGGATGGAAGAGGACCTGGGGGTACTGGTAGACAACAGGCTTGGCAGTGGCATGCAATGCCAAGCCGCTGCAAGCAAAGCCAACAGAATACTGGGATGTATAAAAAAGGGGATTCACTCCAGAAATAAAGAGATTATTCTCGCACTCTACAAGACTCTGGTCCGGCCACATCTGGAGTATGCTGTCCAGTTCTGGGCACCGGTCCTCAGGAAGGATGTGCTGGAACTGGAGAGAGTCCAGAGAAGGGCAACAAAAATAATTAGGGGAATGGAGGACATCAGCTATGAGGAAAGACTACAAGCACTGAACTTATTCTCTCTGGAGACGATTAAGGGGGATATGATATCAATGTACAAATACTGTACTGGCGACCCTAGCATAAGGAACAAACTATTCAGAGAAAGGGAATACAATAAGACACGTGGCCACTCACTAAAACTAGAGGAAAGGCGGTTTAACCTTAAAATACATAGGGGGTTCTTCACTGTATGAGCAGTAAGGATGTGGAATTCTCTTCCGCAAACAGTCGTATCAGCAGGTAGCATCGATAGTTTCAAAAAACTATTAGGTGGGCACCTTAAAGACCACAACATACAGGGGTATACAATGTACGGTTAACAGCAAACACACACACACACATCATAGGTTGAACTGGATGGACTGATATCTTTTTTCAACCTCACTAACTATGTAACTATGTATATGTAACCAGCACGTATAGTCTACAGCTCGGGTCACTAAGTACATTGGGGTATGAAGACATCAGTACAAGGAGTTCATACAGTGTGAAGTACTAACAAGAAGTTAACAAGGGTAACAAAAGTTTTTCTAGCAGCCTGCTGTGATGCATTTAAAAGTGGCAGGAGAGATAGCCTCTTGCAGCGAGGCAGATGTTGTCAGCACTCCATCAGCCATGATCTATCTCCCATAGCAATGGGAGCAGATCTGCACTGTCAGGGTCCTCATCATAGGTAGGGAAGAAAAAGAGTGAAGTTAAGTGCATACATGGAGTCAGTGCTAAGTGAACGGCAGGATCCCATACTGTTACTGGTAGTGGGGTAGCAGTGATACGCTGGACAGGAGGAGAGGGCATTGGCTCTGCGTGTCCCTCCTAAATGCACAAGCAATCATGTTGGTGTACGTGGCATCAAGAGAGCTTACTAGAGTTCATTCATGTTTAGTCATCTACCAGGTCGTGAGCGAGGCTCAGGTACAGGCACCCCATGTGTATGGTAGTGACTGTGTACTAGTGATGAGCCAAACCCCCCCCCCCCCCCGGTTCGGTTTGCACCAGAACACTGCGAACAGGGGAAAAGTTTGTTAGAACATGCGAACTCCATTGAAGTCTATGGGACTCAAACATGAAAAATCAAAAGTCCTAATTTTAAAGGCTTAAATGCAAGTTATTGTCCAAAAAAGTGTATGGGGTCTGGATACTGACCTGGGGGACATGTTCCAATGCAAAAATGTTTTTTAAAAATTAGCGTTTTTACAGGAGCAGTGATTTTAATGATGCTTAAAGTAAACCAATAAAAATGGAAAATTCCTTTAAAAATCATGTCTGAAGGATCCCCTTAAAGTGCCTGAAATGTGGCACATTTGTGAGATATATGTAGCCTGCTGCAGCAACACTAATGCCATTTCTAAAGGAAAAAATGTCAATTAAATTTGTTTGCGCCTGTAATGTATTGTCGGCTCCCGGGAATACAGATAAAAACCATGAAAAAAACCCCACGACAAAATTGAAAAAAAAAAAAACGACGTGGGGGTCCCCCCCAAAAACCATACCAGACCCTTATCCGAGCAAGCAGCCAGGCTGGACAGGATAAGGGGGGGCACGAGTGAACGCCCCCCCCCTCCTGAACCATACCAGGCCACTTGACCTCAACATGGGGAGGGTGCTTTGGGGTGACGTCAGATTCCTATAAAAGAGCTTTTACAACTCAAACAGCGCATTGCGGGGGAAGCGTCTGAAGAGGCAAGAGCTTATTTTTTTATTCTATTTTTAGGGTGCGGGCGGGCGACGTGATTAACAATGGATTTACATCGGGGGACACTATTTTTTTATTTTTATTTTTTAATAGAGGACTTGTCAAAACCTGTCTTTTGCCTTTATTTTGTTTGTACACTTTTTTGGTGAATAAGGGTACGATGTACCCAATATCCATTCACATGGGGGGGGGCGGGATCTGGGGGTCCCCTTGTTAAAGGGGGCTTCCAGATTCTGATAAGCCCCCCGCCTGCAGACCCCCACAACAACAGCCCAGGGTTGTCGGGAAGAGACCCTTGTCCCGTCCCTATGTGAATGGATAGAGGGTATATCGTACCCCTACCCAGTCACCAAAAAAGTGTACAAAAAAAATAAAGACAAAAGCCAGTTTTTGACAAGTCCTTTATTAAAAAATAAAAAAAATTGTGTCCCCCGATATAAATCCATCGTCAATCACGTCACCCACCGCCGCACTAAAAAAAAAAAAGCTCTTGCCTCTTCTGACGTTCTTTTATAGGAATCTGACATCACGAGCGCCCCATAATGCACTGCTCAGGTGCAGTGAATAAATTACTGACGTCAGGACAGAAGGGGCGGTGCCACCGGGTGGTGTCCCCACCCTTTTCCCATTCCTATTAAAGAGCTGTCACAGCTCCAGCAGCTCATTACGCCAGTGGCGTCTCAAGAGGCAGGAGCATGTTTTTTTGTTTTTTTTTTGGGTGCGGCGGCATGCAAACTTCCCTTGAATGGCCCCATTTGTTTGTGTTCGACTCAAACTCGAAGCTCATCTCTACTGTGTACCAAGGGACTGGAGTAGCCCAGAAGAACCCACCCCGAGGTAGGCCTCACATGTGACCCTTGCTTGGTGCCTAACAAGGAGGGAAACAGAGTACATGACAATCCCCCTCCCATGGCACTACCCTACCCTATAGACACAACAGGTTAAAAGATTACATTGGAACACATTGAAGCACAGCAAATAATTCCTGTTACCCAATGCCAAATTTATCTTAAGAAACCAGGCACCAAGCAGTTGGTAGGGATAAACTCAATGTATTATTCTCTCAGAGAGCCCATAACTAGAGTTGAGCGGACACCTGGATGTCCGTGTTCGGCGGGTTCGGCCGAACTTTAAAAAAAAGTCCGGGTCGGTGTCCCGGACTTTTGCCGAACTTTTCCCGGACACGAACCCCATTGAAGTCAATGGGGACCTGAACTTTCAGGCACTAAAATGGCTCTAAAACACCAATGGAAAGGGCTAGAGTGCTGCAAATGGCAGCAAAACATAGTTAAGAGCATGGCAAGTGCTCTGCAAACAAATGTGGATAGGGAAATAACTTAAAACAACAAAAAAAACTGAAAAATAAAACAATGTTCTTCATCTCTGAAGGACGAGGCCCATATGGAGTAGGAGGGAGGTTGAGGTGGTGGTGGATGTGGCGGTGTCATAGGCGTGCGCACAGGGTGTGCCGGGTGTACCTGGGCACACCCTAATCACCTAGGGCACATAGCATTATCGCTCTGTTTGCCAGTGAGCAGATGGGAAAGATCTCCCTCGGACCTGCTCTGCTCTATTTCTCTTTGCCAGCAGGGAGAGTAATGTATCGGGGCCATGTACATGTAGGCAAACACATGCATGTGTATTTAAACTTTGGGGTGCACACCCTAATGCAATAGGCTGCGCACACCTATGGGCGGTGTAGGTGGAAGCGGCGGTGGAGGAGGACCAGGGCCGGATTAAGAGCATCATGGGCTTGGTGCTGAGGATTTTGAAGGGCCTTAAGGGCCGTGCCTTGGCATGCACCCAGAGGAGGAAGGGTGCAGCCATGCATGCCTAATTCAACATGGGATGCTGTCTCTGAAGCCCATAAACACATCCATGCATTGGCAACTGTCCCTCCTTGTCCGGCCTTCGTGCTGTGTGGGGAGGTTCTGAGGGAGCTGCCTGGGGAAGCGAGCATAGAAGCCAGACTTCTGTGTTTACAAGTGACAGAAGAGCGGTAACAGTGAATATGGCCAACCCGGGGCCTATATAAAGGTAGGGGCCTGGAGCTGCAGCTCCAATAGCTCCTACGTTAATCTGGCCCTGAGGAGGACGAGGTAGCCAACACTGCTTCTTTTCAGAAAATTTAAATGAGGGTACACCCCAAAAGAGTGAGAAAGAGCAAAAATAGAACAATGACTGGGTAAGGTCGGTATCCATCGCTATTCTGCACAAGGTACGGAAAAGTCCCGTGGGATCCATGCCTGGTTAATTTTAATGAACGTGAGCTTGTCCACATTGTCTCTGGCCAGGTGGCTGCGCTTGTCTGTGATAATGCCCCCAGCCGTGCTAAATACCCGTTCAGATAATACACTGGCTGCAGGGCACGCCAGCACCTCCAAGGCGTAAAGGGCAAGCTCAGGCCATGTGCCCAACTTGGAGACCCAGAAGTTGAAGGGGGCAGACCCCTCATTCAGTACGTCTAGGCGTGTGCACACATACTGCTCCACCATGTTGGTGAAATGCTGCCTCCTGCTAAGATGTTCCATATGAGCTGCTGGTGCTGCTGTTTGTTGTGGCGTGCTGACAAAGCTTTTCCACATTTCGGCCATGCTAACCCTGCCTTCTGAGGTGCTGGCGGTGCCCTGGTTGCGTTGGCGACCTCTTCCTCCTCCTCCTCCTCCTCCTCCTCTGCCTTGTGCTTCCACTGTGGCCCCGCTGTCAGGTGGGAATGCCAGCAGCATCGCGTCTACCAGCATGCGCTTGTACTCGCGCATCTTGCGATCGCGCTCCAGTGAGTGAATTAACCGGTTGCCGACCGCCGCACGACTATATACTGCGGCGGTCAGCCCCGGCCAGGCAGAGTGACGTATCGGTACGTCACTCGCCTGTCACTGACTTGCGAGCCTATCGCGGACGGTACGTTGTCCTTGTAACGGGGATCCAGCAGTGTGGCCACCCAGTAATCAGCACAAGTTAGAATGTGGGCAACTCGGCGGTCGTTGTGGAGACACTGCAGCATGTAATCGCTCATGTGTGCCAGGCTGCCCAGAGGCAACGAAAGGCTGTCCTCTGTGGGAGGTGTATCGTCCGTGTCCTCTGTATCCCCCCAGCCATGCACCAGTGATGGCCATAAGCTGGCCTGGGTGCCACCCTGCTGTGTACATGCTTCCATCTCCTCCTCCAGCTCCTCCTCCTCATCCTCCTCATCCTCCAGAACTGTGCCCCTGCTGGACAATTGTGTCTCTGGCGTTTGTGTGTGCAGGAACCCACCCTCGGAGCCCCTTGTGAATGACTGCCCTGAAAGCCTTGGAAATGTTACCTCTTCATCGTCCTCCTCCTCCTCATCCCGTGCCACATCCTCTTCCATCATCGCCTGAATTGTTTTTTCAAGGAGGCATAGAAGTGGGATAGTTAAGCTGACAACGGCGTCATCGGCACTGGCCATGTTGGTGGAGTACTCAAAACAGCGCAACAAGGCACACAGGTCTCGCATGGAGGCCCAGTTATTGGTGGTGAAGTGGTGCTGTTCCGCAGAGCGACTCACGCGTGCGTGCTGCAGCTGAAACTCCACTATGGCCTGCTGCTGCTCGCACAGTCTTTCCAGCATGTGCAAGGTGGAGTTCCACCTTGTGGGCACATCACATGTGAGGCGGTGAGTGGGAAGGCCGAAGTTACGCTGCAGCGCTGACAGGCGAGCAGCAGCAGGGTGAGAACGCCGAAAGTGCGCACAGACGGCCCTCACTTTCTGCAGCAGCTCTGACATATCGGGGGAGTTTTTAAGGAACCTCTGCACCACCAAATTCAGCACATGCGCCAGGCAAGGGATGTGCGTCAAACCGGCTAGGCCCAGAGCTGCTATGAGATTTCGCCCGTTATCGCACACCACCAGGCCGGGCTTGAGGCTCGCTGGCAGCAACCACTCATTTGTCTGCTGTTCCATGCTCCTCCACAACTCCTGCGCGGTGTGTGGTTTTTCCCTCAAACAGGCAAGTTTTAAAACTGCCTGCTGTCGTTTACCCCTGGCCGTGCTGAAGTTGGTGGTGAAGGTGTTACGCTGTCCGGATGAGGAGGCGGTAGAGGATGAGGAAGCGGAGTAGGAGGAGTTAGGAACAGGAGGCAAACTGAAGCGCCCTGCAATCCTCGGTGGTGGAAGGACATGCGCCAAATTGCTATCCGCCTCAGGCCCATCCGCCACTGCATTTACCCAGTGTGCCGTTAGGGAGATATAACGCCCCTGACCGTGCTTACTGGTCCACGTATCGGTAGTTAGGTGGACCTTGCCACAGATGGCGTTGCGCAGTGCACACCTGATTTTTTCCCCCACTTGGTTGTGCAGGGAAGGGATGGCTTGCCTGGAAAAGTAGTGGCGGCTGGGCACGACGTACTGTGGGACAGCCACCGACATAAGGTTTTTAAAACTGTGCGTCTCCACCAGACGGAATGACAGCATTTCAAAGGCCAAGAATTTTGAAATGCTGGCATTCAGGGCCAGGGATCGCGGGTGGGTAGGGGGGTACTTCCTCTTCCTCTCAAGTGTTTGGGAGATGGAAAGCTGAATGCTTCCACGAGACATTGTGGAGATGGTTGGTGACCCAGGTGGTGGTGTTGCTGACAGATCCTCTGTTTTCGGGGTGGCAGGTGCCAGTATCACTACAGATGTGGCTGGAGCCGCCGAGACTGCAGCAGAAGAGGAAGCAGGATGAGCCAGAGACGTTTCTTGGTTTTGAAGGTGTCTACTACACTGCAGCTCGTGCTTTGCACTTAGATGCCTGATCATGCAGGTTGTGCTCAGGTTGAGAAGGTTTATGCCTCGCTTCAGGCTCTGATTGCACAGGGTGCAAACCACTCGTGTCCTGTCATCAGCACATTTTCTAAAGAACTTCCACACTAGAGAACTCCTTTGAGCTGACTTTGGTGCGCTCGTTCCCTTGCTGTGTTGGGCAGTAGCAGGCGTAGTGTCTAGGGCACGGCCGCTCCGCTTCTGCACCCTGCTCCCTCTTCTGCTGTGCTGGTGGCTCTGTGCGACCACCGCCTCTTCCTCCAAACTACTCAGGTCACCTGCATGACGTTCATTCCATGTGGGGTCGAGGACCTCATCGTCCTCCACATCATCTTCCACCCAGTCTTCACCCCTGCCCTCCTTGTCGGTCTCCACAATGCTGAACGCTGCAGCAGTTGGCACCTGCGTTTCGTCATCATCGGAGACGTGCTGCGATGGTTCTTGCATGTACTCATCTTGAGAAATAAGTGGTTGGGCATCGCTGCACTCAATCTCTTCCACTTCTGGGGCAGGGCTAGGTGGATGGCCCTGGGAAACCCTGCTGACAGAGTCCTCAAAAAGAACAAGAGACTGCTGTATGGCTTGGGGCTCAGACTGCTTGCCTGATTTGCAAGGGGGTGAGGTGAAAGACGGTTGGACATCGGCTGCAGGTGCCAACTCTGACCTTTCTGCAGTAGACTGGGTGGGAGAAAATGTGAAGAAACTGGAGGCACTGTCAGCAGCAAACCAATCTACTATCGCCTCTCTGTGTTCTGGCATCATCACTTCTAGAGGCGTATGATGCCCTACCATATACTGATGCAGGTTCTGTCGCCTACTAACACTTGAGGAAGGTGTTTCACTTGTGCGTGTAGCTGGCACAGATCGACCACGTCCTCTCCTTGCAACAGGAGCTCTACCAGCAGCACCACGACCCAGGCCACGGCCCCTATTTGACGGTCTCCTCATATTTCTGTAATTTAAGATCTTGCCCTAGAAAGGTGTTTAATGAATAGCGGAACAAAACAACAACAGTATCGCACGGGTGTATCTCACAGTCAAATATGCAAACTATGCCGCAATTTAATGTTTTTTACCCCAAAAGGGTGTATATTGAATAGCGGAATAGGATAAAAAACGGTGTATCTCACACGTACAAACACAGACTAGGCCCTGATTACAATTTTTGGTACCCTAAAGGCAGGATGAGGAAGAGGAGTAGGAGGAGTTGGGAACAGGAGGCAAACTGAAGCGCCCTGCAATCCTTGGCGGGGGAAGGAGATGCGCCAAACAAATTTAAAAGGTGTATCTCACACGTACCGATACAGACTATGCCGTAATTTAATTTTTTACACTCCAAAAGGGTGTATATTGAATAGCGGAATAGGAAAAATGTTATAATACGGTGTATCTCACACGTACAAACACAGACTAGGCCCCGATTACAATTTTTTGTACCCAAAAGGCAGGATGAGGAAGAGGAGTAGGAGGAGTTGGGAACAGGAGGCAAACTGAAGCGCCCTGCAATCCTCGGCGATAGAAGGAGATGCGCCAAACAAATTTAAAAAGGTGTATCTCACATGTACCGATACAGACTATCCCGCAATTTAATTTTTACACTCAAACAGGGTGTATATTGAATAGCGGAATAGGACAAATTTTACAAAACGGTGTATCTCACACGTACAAACACAAACTAGGCCCCGATTACTATTTTTTGTACCCTAAAGGCAGGATGAGGAGTAGGAGGAGTTCAGAACAGGCAGGAGGCAGACTGAAGCACCCTCAAATCCTCGGCAGTATGAGATGCGCCCAAAAAATTGGAAAGGTGTATCTCACACGTACCGACACAGACTATCATGCAATTTAATTGTTTATACCCAAAGGTTTTGATTAAATAGCGGAATAGAAAATATGATCAAAAAAAGTGTATGTATCTCACACGTACAGAACCACACTAGGCCCCAATTACTATTGTTTGTACCCCTAAAAGGCTGGATGAGGAGTAGGAGGAGTTTGGAACAGGTAGCACCCTCAAATCTTCAGAAGTATGTGATGAACCCCAAAAACTTGAAAAGGTGGATCTCACACATACCAACACAGACTATCCCGCAATTTAATTGATACCCAAAGGTTTT
Source organism: Pelophylax lessonae (assembly GCF_965119305.1). Classification (NCBI taxonomy): domain Eukaryota; kingdom Metazoa; phylum Chordata; class Amphibia; order Anura; family Ranidae; genus Pelophylax; species Pelophylax lessonae. Next base: position 480,997,508 of record NC_138772.1, read on the forward strand.
TATTGAATAGCGGAATAGAAAATATGATCAAAAAAAGTGTATGTATCTCACACGTACAGAACCACACTAGGCCCCAATTACTATTGTTTGTACCCCTAAAGACAGGATGAGGAGTAGGAGGAGTTTGGAACAGGCAGCACCCTCAAATGTTCAGAAGTATGAGATGAACCCCAAAAACTTGGAAAGGTGTATCTCACACGTACCAACACAGACTATCCCGCAATTTAATTGATACCCAAAGGTTTTTATTGAATAGCGGAATAGAAAATATGATCAAAAAAAGTGTATGTATCTCACACGTACAGAACCCCACTAGGCCCCAATTACTTTTGTTTGTACCCCTAAAGGCAGGATGAGGAGTAGGAGGAGTTTGGAACAGGCAGCACCCTCAAATCTTCAGAAGTATGAGATGAACCCCAAAAACTTGGAAAGGTGTATTTCACACGTACCAACACAGACTATCCCGCAATTTAATTGATACCCAAAGGTTTTTATTGAATAGCGGAATAGAAAATATGATCAAAAAAAGTGTATGTATCTCACACGTACAGAACCACACTAGGCCCCAATTACTATTGTTTGTACCCCTAAAAGGCTGGATGAGGAGTAGGAGGAGTTTGGAACAGGCAGCACCCTCAAATCTTCAGAATTATGAGATGAACCCCAAAAACTTGGAAAGGTGTATCTCACACGTACCAACACAGACTATCCCGCAATTTAATTGATACCCAAAGGTTTTTATTGAATAGCAGAATAGAAAATATGATTAAAAAAAGTGTATGTATCTCACACGTACAGAACCACACTAGGCCCCAATTACTATTGTTTGTACCCCTAAAGGCAGGATGAGGAGTAGGAGGAGTTTGGAACAGGCAGCACCCTCAAATCTTCAGAAGTATGAGATGAACCCCAAAAACTTGGAAAGGTGGATCTCACACGTACCAACACAGACTATCCCGCAATTTAATTGATACCCAAAGGTTTTTATTGAATAGCAGAATAGAAAATATGATCAAAAAAAGTGTATGTATCTCACACGTACAGAACCACACTAGGCCCCAATTACTATTTTTTGTACCCCTAAAAGGCTGGATGAGGAGTAGGAGGAGTATGGAACAGGCAGCACCCTCAAATGTTCAGAAGTATGAGATGAACCCCAAAAACTTGGAAAGGTGGATCTCACACGTACCAACACAGACTATCCCGCAATTTAATTGATACCCAAAGGTTTTTTTATTGAATAGCGGAATAGAAAATATGATCAAAAAAAGTGTATATATCTCACACGTACAGAACCACACTAGGCCCTAATTACTATTTTTTGTACCCCTAAAAGGCTGGATGAGGAGTAGGAGGAGTTTGGAACAGGCAGCACCCTCAAATCTTCAGAAGTATGAGATGAACCCCAAAAACTTGGAAAGGTGGATCTCACACGTACCAACACAGACTATCCCGCAATTGAATTGATACCCAAAGGTTTTTATTGAATAGCGGAATAGAAAATATGATCAAAAAAAGTGTATGTATCTCACACGTACAGAACCACACTAGGCCCCAATTACTATTGTTTGTACCCCTAAAAGGCAGGATGAGGAGTAGGAGGAGTTTGGAACAGGCAGCACCCTCAAATCTTCAGAAGTATGAGATGAACCCCAAAAACTTGGAAAGGTGTATCTCACACGTACCAACACAGACTATCCCGCAATTTAATTGATACCCAAAGGTTTTTATTGAATAGCGGAATAGAAAATATAATATAAAATTGGTGTGATTTATCAACAATAGCACATGTGAACAGCAGTGTCTTATATCATTCAGCTCTGCTGCAGGCCACAATTAGATTTTTTTTAACCCAAGGCTGTATATTGAATAGTGGAATAGAAAAAAGTGTATGATTTTTGAAACCACTCAATAATAGCACATGTCTGTGAACTGAACACTGAACACAGCAGTGTATGATCAGAGTCAGCACAGCACAGCTGAAGGAAAAACGCTGCACACAGTGACTGATAGAAAAATACTTTTCTCCCTCCTCCTCAGTGGGCAAAAAAGATTGTGTTCACTGCACCCCACACACAGCAAAATCGATGTGGACCACTGACACCTGCCTATCTCCAGCCTCTCCCTAAAAGTATTGATAAGATTGTAGATCGGGTCACTGCAAACCCCACCCCACACAGCAATATCTATTGTAGAACACACTGTCTGACCCTAAAAATCAGCAGCCTCTCTCCCTAAAAGGATTGATAAGATCGTAGATCGGGTCACTGCAAACCCCACCCCACACAGCAATATCTATTGTAGAACACACTGTCTGACCCTAAAAATCAGCAGCCTCTCTCCCTAAAAGGATTGATAAGATCGTAGATCGGGTCACTGCAAACCCCACCCCACACAGCAATATCGATTGTAGAACACACTGTCTGACCCTAAAAATCAGCAGCCTCTCTCCCTAAAAGGATTGATAAGATCGTAGATCGGGTCACTGCAAACCCCACCCCACACAGCAATATCGATTGTAGAACACACTGTCTGACCCTAAAAATCAGCAGCCTCTCTCCCTAAAAGGATTGATAAGATCGTAGATCGGGTCACTGCAAACCCCACCCCACACAGCAATATCGGTTGTAGAACACACTGTCTGACCCTAAAAATCAGCAGCCTCTCTCCGTAAAAGGATTGATAAGATCGTAGATTGGGTCACTGCAAACCCCACCCCACACAGCAATATCGATTGTAGAACACACTGTCTGACCCTAAAAATCAGCAGCCTCGCCCTAAAATGCCTACAACTCGCCCTGCCTAACACACTCCGACCTGTCCCTCAATTCTATGCGGACACAAATGAGTTTTGCCTGCCTGTCTGTCCCTAATCAGCAGCCAGCACCTATGTGTGCTCTGTCCCTGAACTAAACAGCAGAATGACGCCGCAGCGGCGCTGGCTCAAACTTATAAAGACTTGGTCACATGCTTCAGATGGCCAATCACAGCTACTAATACATTTGTAGGCATGGCTGGGATGGCTTAAGGCACACCAGTTAAACGCTTGTTGATTGGCTGTTGAAAGCCCGCCATGAAAAGCACGCCAATGCATACAAAACCCGGAAATAAAACGACCGAACACGGATTTTTACCCGAATATACAGTAAAGTTTTCGGGTCCGTGTTCGGGTAACAAAAAATCAATTATTCGGTATGAACACGAATAATACAGTCCGTGTTCGCTCAACCCTACCCATAACCCCGCAAGTACACGCAAAATAGTGATAGGGGTAGAAAAACAAAAACAAACTAGAGAGGCATAGGATAATTGAGTTAGCAGGAACAGTAGCAGTGCCACCTCAGGATGCAATAACTGGCAGTAGAAAAACACAGTCTAACAATGACAGGACTATACTGACGATATGCACTAATGGTGGCTATGCTAGGCCTTGACCTTAGTCAGAATTTAAAAAACATAAACAATGTAGGAATATGAGGGGAACTTGTAAGATGGATTGTGTGTGTGTGTGTGGCAGTTTCTAAGGTTGATATTCTAACGGCTAGCGTTGGGACCCTTTTTAAAGAGTGTTGGTACATTTATGATAGTCATTAATCTTGCATGCAGTACTGGGGGTGCAATGTAGACTGTGATATCAGAAACAAATTGGGCCAGAGGTGGTGATGATGCATTACAGACGCAGTTCATAGGGGGCAATGGTGCGGCAGAGATATTGAAAATGATAATATCGAGAATAGAGGCTGGCGGAAAGAGCACTACAGATATCCTACTCTCAGTATCTTGGATATTGCTGACAGTACAAAGCAGGCCAGAGGTCTTCTCACTGACTCCTATAGGTGGCGATAAACTTTTAGTGGTAGAAGGGTCCCCTTCTATCTTGTCCCAGTGCAGCTAAGGCTCACTCGACAAGGGGGATGAGGCTGATGAAACCCTTGATCTCTCAGCTGTAATCCTGTATGTTCAATGAGGCTTTAGATGTGACTGGCTCTTTGGCAATGACTCTCTTTACTTTGTGCTCTTTAGGGTTGCTGCTACACTAGACAACCACTGTTCTTGCCACAATCAACAATGCTCACCTTCCCTTGAAGCAATATGGATTGGAGCAATGTGCCGAGGGAGTGTCAGACCTACAGAGACCAGGAGCCCTGAGCTTTATGTGAGGGTAGCTTAATAAAGTTGTAGATTACAAACAGTAATAAGAAAGAGTAATATATAAAAATAAAAAAAATTACATATTCTTTGGTATGCAGCCAGACAGCATAACAATAATAATAAAACAAAACCTTCATTAGGGCTTAACCAACACCTAACCCCTAGAGAAACTAGAAACAGAGAAGCTTACAGTTAGGCAACTAATCAATTCTGATTATACCTTGTTGTTGGTCCCCAAGCACATACCTTGTGTTTGAAGGCTTTATTATAAATGGATTGAAAAAAGTAACTTATTTGGGTTTATAATAACATGTACAACTGGGTGCCGCCTACTGTTTCTGCACCAAGAACCACTGAACTCAATTTAATCTTCTACCAATATACAGTATGTATGACAACTATAAGCATTTGAAATGTCACCCAAACTGTTCTTGTACACAAAAGCAATCTATGCCAGGCATTCATTTCAACATATACATTTCTTTCTTTTTTTTCATAGATTCTTAATTTATAGCAGACAGCAAGACAATTTACAAGTTATTTCTGCAAGTAGATGCTCAAGGTATAGTACAATAGAACAAATTCATGCCCTTAACTGCATATACATTGCAAACATAATGGCAACTTACAAAAAGGATCAGTATATCTTTAGATCATATGACCTTTGGGCATTGACTATGCTGTAGGGTACATTACTGCAATCCTGTCTGGTGTCAGGCAGGTTTCCCAGGCTCCATCCTATTTTCTTTATTCAATATTAAAAAAAAAAAAGAACCAAAAACAAATTACTACAAGGTGCTTGGCTAGAGACAGAAAGGGATTTAGGATACGGTGTTACTGTGCTTTCTGTATCTCCCAATGGACCTAAGCTGAATGGGTTAACACTACCTTGCCTCCATCCACCAGGGGGAGCTGATAAGCAGAAGAAGCTCTAGAGGCTTGATAATTGGCAACAATGAATCATGAGAGATAAGGTTTGTAAAATAAACTTTACTATGACAGGTCATGGACTATTGCTGCAATTACCAATGTGAGCTGGGTATAAAGAGAGAGAGCTGTATTATCACAGGCTGAATACAGAGGTACAGAGGGATTTCCTCTTTGCTAGAAGGAGACAAAGGTGTGCACATTACTGCATCTGTGTGCACATCAACCTGCTACAAGCCTGAAGCCATGTGGTGAGCACCAGAGTGGCTCCAGGCAGATCCAATAGTGAGCTGACATCTGAACAGCAGGACATCTGTTTCTGTATCGCTGGAGCTGATGAGAGGCCACTATTGCCATTAATCTGTTGCTTCTAGCAAAGACTGAGCACATAGGGACTAGCCATATAACTAGCACCATTATTTACTGCATGTCTACTTTATTCTGACTGTACTGATGTGCACCACTGTAAAGGCTGGGCCCCAAGGCTAGCCAACTGAAGAAACAGGGTTAAGCACTGCTAACTCAGATAGCTGTTTCCCAAGAATTTTGCCTATTGTCCATAGTAAGAGGTACCTCTTTACGTAGTTTTAAATTTTATTGCAGTATTGTTTATCAGTGCTGTTACTGTTTTCTAATGGCATTACCTATTGCTGATTTTCTGGATTACTCTAATTTAGCTGCAAAGAACATTCTATCCTGCTATAACATAGTGAACATTTTGTCAAGTGAACTGTGATTGCTCTAATCCTTTACTTACTCATTTATGTGCATACTGTTATTTACTGTAACCCACGACAATATATTGGCTTAAATTAGCACTAACCAGTCTGATGTTTGCTTTTTGATAGTGAACCCTAGTTGTGTGAAGGGTATCTTTATTTGTGCTCCTTATAGCAGTGCAGTATCCATATGCTTCATCTGGTGTGTCAGTGGGGCTAAGGTTGTTCTTAGAATCAAGGTTAAAAGAAAAAGAGAGCCCAATCTACCAAGCAACTTCTGCAGGGGTAGCACTACACAAAGAGAAGTGTACTTCACTTACAAAGGTGGGACATAGATCGTCTGCATATTTTGCATGTTTGTTGTAGGGATGGCCCTACACAGGTTACCACCCCAGAAGTACCTGGAGACTGTCATTAGCTATGACATTCACCATTGACTTGCACCCATGTGGGTTGGTACTGCCTTCAGGTTATAGGCCAGGGCCCCATCTCAAGCCATAGGCCAGGGTCCCACACACTTACAGAAGAATAGAGGCTCCTCTTCAGCCGATGGCTCAGTCTGCATACAAGCTTGAAGTGATGGAATGCACGTTCTGGCGGCATTTACCAGGGTGCTTACTAGGGTCTTTAACATTTGTACATGATATTTTTGTGTGCTCTGTACATTTTAGTTTAAATATGTCTTGGAGAGGAAAGAGATTGAGAGTAATAAAAACTTTTACAGCCTGCTGATATTTTGCAGAACATAAAAGATCAATGCATCAATCACAGACGCTGATTGCAAGGACACATCTTCATAATAACACACTGCTGTATTCTGCCCCATTGTCCCTTCCCTAATCAATAACATTTGTTTCTGAGCTTCAGCCAAATGTTTGTGACTTTAATAATCCTTTACTTAAAAATCTAGAATGCCATAATTCCTTAATGCAGTATGATTATTAATTACAAATATATGAATGAACCACATGCAGTGGTAATATTTATGAACCAAACTTTCAAACTTCAAATAATTTTCAAAATAATTAGAGTTTTAAATAGTCTTGATTTAATTACATTTTCCACTTTGTAGTGTGAGAAACTGAAGCAAGATGGCAGCTGAGTAATGCTGGGGAGAAAAGGATATAATTTGGTACAGCCTGGGGCTGCTTCCAAAAATCTGAAAAAAAAAATACTTTTTAGGAGATGTTAGAAGGTCTAAATGATAAAAGTTCTACACTGTGGGGAAAATAACTATTTGAGCCCCTGCAGATTTTGTAAGTTTATCCACACACAAAGAAATGAAGGGTCTATCATTTTTATCATAGGTGTATTTTAAATGATAGAGACCAAAAATATAAAAAACAAAAACAAAAAAAACATGATACAAATGTTATAAATTGAGTTGCAGTTCAGTGAGTAAAGTAAGTATTTGATCTCCAAGCAAAACATGACTTAGTACCAGGTTTGCATACATCTCAGGAGGGATTTTGGATCACTCTTTACAGATCTTCTCTAAATCCTTAAGGTTTCTTGCCTGTTGCTTGGCAACTCAAAGTTTCAGCTCCCTCCATAAATTTCCTATAAGATTAGGGTCTGGAGACTGGCTAGGCCACTCAAAGACCTTAATGTGATTCTGCTTGAGCCACTCCTTTGTTGCCTCGGTGGTATGTTTTTGGTCATTGTCATGCTGGAAGACCCATCCATGACCCATTTTCAGTGGGAAGGAGAGTCTCATCCAAGATTTTACATGGTCCCGTCTATTAACCCCTGTGGCAAAGTTGGCCTGTACCTTTAGCAGAGAAACAGCCCCATAATGTTTCCACCTGTGCTTGATTATAGGGATTGTGTTTTTAGGGTCATAGTCAGCATTTTTCTTCCTCCAAGCAAAGTGATGTGAGTAGTGAGAGATAGACTGAGACAAAGCAAATACCTGCATGAGCGCAAATGCCGAGATCGCGCCCAGCGTCACGTTGGTCCTTAAACATATGGGAAGCTGCCGGGCTGCTGGTGATCTATTATATATTACCCTCATCTCACCATTTCACCGAAGTGTAGACAACCACGACGTGCAATTATGTGGTTGCTTTTTCTACTATTACCTTTTTACGGTTCACTTTCCACTTCTCCTTGGTGTATGCGCTTTTGGTTCTCTGGATCTCAACTATTGTCACACTCTCCCATTAATCCTTAACATCATTGTAACACGCATATAATTTTTTATCCCTATTATTTTTTTATCCCTATTATTATTATTTTTTATTATTATTATTATCTTTATAGACTTACAAATTGTATGCCAGTGGAGAGTTTTTGAGATCCATATATGGAGATCCTTATCACATCATCTTTACCATATACCTGCCTGGCGCATGCGAGGTTGCTCCCTCAGTGCCCGCGATGGATCTACCCCCGGAGGACACATGATCCCTGATACAACTTTACCTAATTGTAAGCCACATCCATGATATGTGTTTGAGGTATATGTATCTGTTGGTTACACTGATAATTACAGTATATACTTATATCTTTTTTAGATATTTTGAACTATGTATACTCCTGACGAAGTGAATCCTCACGAAACGCGTTGAGTCAAGCATAGGCATATTCATCTATCATAATTTTACAATATATATTTTTGTTTACATGACCCTATCTGTATGTCTGTTATGTATTAGAAATGTACCAGGTTTATCATGTACCTCCTATATTACTGTTCTGGACCTTTTACATCCTTACGTGTATCATTTATGTTTATCCCATTACCATGGGTTCACATACTTTTGGGTACATTTTGGATCTACTGTTAATTGGTCTTCAGAATTTTAATAAAATTATGAATCATTACCCCTCTGGTCCTTTCTATGACGAATTTACCATGTTACCTAGCTGGTCACACTTCATTTAAAGTCCCACCTTTTGTGTTTGTTCTGTTTCCTGACTGAGCTAAAACACTTGGGAAAATGTTGAACTGTCATGTTGTTGCTAATGGTAACCCAGAGGAACCCGTAACCAGCAGCTCCCAAGGGAGTAGTGCTACATATACAAATGTAAAAAGACTAAAAAAAAAAAAAATTTTCTTCATAAATTTATGCCATAGTACAGTATCTCACAAAAGTGAGTATACCCCTCACATTTTTGTAAATATTTTATATCTTTTCATGTGACAACACTGAAGAAATGACACTTTGCTACAATGTAAAGTAGTAAGTGTACAGCTTGTATAACAGTGTAACTTTGATGTCCCCTCAAAATAACCCAACACACAGCCATTAAGGTCTAAACCGCTGGCAAAAAAAGTGAGTACACCCCTAAGTGAAAATGTCCAAATTGGGCTCAATTAGCCATGTTCCCTCCCCGGTACCATGTGACTCATAAGTGTTACAAGGTCCCAGGTGTGAATGGGGAGCAGGTGCGTTAAATTTGGTGTTATCGCTCTCACTCTCTCATACTAGTCACTGGAAATTCAACATGGCACCTCATGGCAAAAAACTCTCTGAGGATCTGAAAAAAAGAATCTGCTCTACATAAAGATGGCCTAGGCTATAAGAAGATTGCCAAGACCCTGAAACTGAGCTGCAGCACAGTTGCCAAGACCATACAGCGGTTTAACAGGACAGGTTCCACTCAGAACTGGCCTCACCATGGTCGACCAAAGAAGTTGAATGCACGTGCTCAGTGTCAAATCCAGAGGTTGTCTTTGGGAAATAGACATATGAGTGCTGCCAACATTGCTACAAAGGTTAAAGGGGCGGGAGGTCAGCCTGTCAGTGCTCAGACCATACGCTGCACACTGCATCATCTCAGAAGGAAGCCTCTTTTTAAGATTATGAAAAAGAAAGCCCGCAAACAGTTTGCTGAAGACAAGCAGACCAAAGACATAGATTACTGGAACCATGTCCTGTGGTCTGATGAGACCAAGATAAACTTATTTGGTTCGTACGGTGTCAAGCGTGTGTGTCGGCAACCAGGTGAGGAGTACAAACACAAGTATGTCTTGCCTACAGTCAAGCATGGTGGTGGGAGTGTCATGGTCTGGCGCTGCATGAGTGCTGCTGGCACTGGGGATCTACAGTTCATTGAGGGAACCATGAATGCCAACATGTACTGCGACATACTGAAGCAGAGCAAGATCCCCTCACTTCAGAGACTGGGCCGCAGTGCAGTATTCCAACATGATAGCGACCCCAAACACACCTGCAAGACAGCCACTGCCTTGCTAAAGAAGCTGAGGGTAAAGGTGATGGACTGGCCAAGCATGTCTCCAGACCTAAACCCTATTGAGCATCTGTGGGGCATCCTCAAAGGGAAGTTGGAGGAATGCAAGGTCTCCAACATCCACCAGCCCTGTGATGTCATCATGGAGGAGTGGAAGAGGACTCCAGTGGCAATCTGTGAAGCTCTGGTAAACTCCATGCCCAAGAGGGTTAAGGAAGTGCTGAAAAATAATGGTAGCCACACAAAATATTGACACTTTGGGCCCAATTGGACAATTTAAATTAGGGGTGTATTCACTTTTGTTTCCAGCGGTTTAGACATTAGTGGCTGTGTATTAAGTTATTTTGAGGGGACAGCAAATTTAGACTGTTATACAAGCTGTACACTACTTTACATTGTAGCAAAGTGTCATTTCTTCAATGTTGTTACATGAAAAGATATAATAAAATATTTACAAAAATGTGAGGGGTGTACTCATTTTCGAGAGATACCGACTGTGTGTATATATATATATATATTTATCTTTTTTTTTTTATACTACTAATGGTGGTGATTAGCGACTTACTGACACTGGGTGGGAACCGATTAACTTACACTGACATCACTAGTGACACTAATACAGTGCTAATGCTATACACTGCCACTGTACTAATGACAGACAAATTTGATTTCTTTTTATGACGAGGTAAGAAAAATCCTGGGCAAAGCAGTGGCTGTGGATGTAATATACTTGGATTTTACAAAAGCGTTAGACACAGTTTCCCACACACGGCTTGGAAATATCAGTTTGTAAATGGATAGAAAACTGGCCTAAAGATAGAATTCAGAGAGTGGTAGTTAATGTTTCTTATACTGAATGGTCTAGGGTTGTTAGTGGTACAGCCCAAGGTTAAGCGTTGGGACAAATTGGATCATGCTTTGCTGGAGCTTTTTTTGTCTTCCTCTGGATCAACTGTGGGTATAGGATTGAGTATATAGGATTGTATTTTTTTTTCTTTATTGGTTGAACTAGATGGACTTTTTTCAACCAGATTAACTATGTAACTAAGTAATGAAACTGGCTGAGAAGGGGTTAACATCAATGGGGCAATGAAAGGGTTAACTGTGTGCCTAACAAGTGTAATGTGTGCAATATATGCTGCTTTTACTAATAGATGTGGTCTATGTTTCTCCCTGTTAGTAAACAAAAGGCTCTGTGCTGTAATCAGCTAAACTGATTAGCAGGTCCCGGCCATAAATCATTGGCCAGGACCTGCTGACAGACTTGTGCTGTACCAAATGACAGCACAGATGGGGCTTTCTGTGCAACCCCTATCCAGAAATGGCAGATCATGTACATGATCCAGTGTAGAGTGGATGTCCCGCTGCAGTATATATACAGTACATGGGGCAGTCCACCAGTGGTTAAAAATGGCACTACAGAAAATACACACAGGAGGCCAGTGCACCTGTTAAATGGCTGTGATCGAGCTGTCATTGGGCATTTTCATGCACAATTATTTTTAGGCGTTTTGTATACACTACACTTACCCAGCTTGTAATGATAAACTAAATAATACACCTCAGGAAGTACCAACATGGCTAACAGAAGATAGACTTAGAACCAAACTAGAGAAACTTAACATAAATAAATCACTGGGACCGGATGGCTTGCACCCGAGGGTTATTAAAGAGCTCAGCCAGGTGATAGCCAGACCATTATTCTTGATCTTTAAGGATAGTCTACAGATGGGTATGGTGCCAGCTGATTGGAAAAAAGCCAACGTGGTACCAATATATAAGAGATATATTCCAGGATACTATAGTCCGGTCAGCCTAACATCAATAGTCTGCAAAATTTTGGAGGGGATGTTAAGAGACTACATACAAGACTTAAGTAATGAGAACAGTATTATTAGTAGTAATCAGCATGGATTCATGAAAAATCGTTCTTGCCAGACCAATCTATTAACCTTCTACGATGAAGTGAGTTCTAGATAAAGGAAGGCCTGTGGATGTGGTGTATCTGGACTTTGCAAAGGCATTTGACACAGTTCCCCCAAACGCTTACTGTACAAACTAAGATACATAGGTATGGACCATAGGGTGAGTACCTGGATAGAGAACTGGCTCCAGGGGCGAGTCCAGATAGTGGTGATAAATAGGGAGTACTCGAATTGGGCGGGTGTGGAAAGTGGGGTCCCCCAAGGTTCTGTCTTGTTTAATGTATTCATAAACGACCTAGAGGAGGGGATATCTAGCACAATCTTGGTATTTGCGGATGATACTAAATTAAGCAGGGCGATAACTTCTATGCAGTATGTGGAAACCTTACAAGCGGAGCTGAACAAAATAATGGGGTGGGCAACTACATGGCAGATGAGGTTTAATGTTGAAAAATGTAAAGTAATGCACTTGGGCGTCAGAAACACGAAAGCAAGCTACTCAATAGGGGGGGAACCTATGGTTGAATCTAAGAATGAAAAGGACCTGGGGCTTATAGTGGACAACAGGCTTGGCAGTGGCATGCAATGCCAAGCCGCTGCAAGCAAAGCCAACAAAATACTGGCATGTATAAAAAAAAGGGATTCACTCCAGATATAAAGAGATTATTCTCCCACTCTACAAGACTCTGGTCTGGCCACATCTGGAGTATGCCATCCAGTTCTGGGCACCAGTCCTCAGAAAGGATGTGCTGGAACTGGAGAGAGTCCAGAGAAGGGCAACAAAAAAAAAAATAGGGGAATAGAGGACATCAGCTGTGAGGAACGACTACAAGCACTGAATGTATTCTCTCTGGAGAAGAGACGATTAAGGGGGGATATGATATCAATGTACAAATACTGTACTGGTGATGACCCTAGCGTAAGGAACAAACTTTTCAGAGTAAGGGAATACAATAAGACACGTGGCCACTCACTAAAACTAGAGGAAAAACGGTTTAACCTTAAAATACGTAAGGGGTTCTTCACTGTCAGAGCAGTAAGGATGTGGAATTCTCTTCCACAAGCAGTAGTAAAAGCAGGGAGCATCGATAGCTTCAAAAAACTATTAGATGGGCACCTTAAAGACCACAACATAAAGGGGTATTCAATGTACGGTTAACATCAAACACACACACATCATAGGTTGAACTGGATGGACTGATGTCCTTTTTCAACCTCACAAACTATGTAACTATGTATAACATAATAAGTGTTCACTTTTTGAGTTCAAGTCCTCTTTACCATTTTCATGGAAATAAAGTGCCAAAAAAACATGAAAATGTGAAAATCACATAAACAATGTTTTGAAGTAAATATTACACAAACTTCTGAAAATATGTGCTAGCTGAAAATAAGTTGTATTTAACATGTTCATAAAAACACTTTTTTGACAATACAGGAAGCTGGGTTCTCAGTTTTATATTTGCATGCTGGGTATTCTAATTAGTGCAAAAATAAAATAAAAAGAATCAACAAAGACCATACTGCTGTGAATTGCCAACTTCTTTGTCAGGTATTATTTTATATTTATTTTCACAATTCCTAAAAATTATTTTCTACTTATTTTTCTTGTTCTTTTTTAAGATTCCATGTATTTTTGCTAACCTAAGGCATTAATAATCTGTAGATGCAAATGTTACTCCGTGCACCTGTTATATTTATTGTTTACAATGGAAAACAGGTTTGGCATTTTTGTGAAGCAAATGGAGGGAAAAAAATGTCTTGAGGACATTAAATTCACTGACAGGAGTTAGCGGCTTGACTGTAATTCTGAAGGCTATCACGCGTCCTGCAGCTCAGGGGAGAACACAATTTGTGTTTGTGCAGGAATACTAACTTGACAGCGGGGTCATTGCCAAAAGCCCAAATGGCTTGATATATGTTTTGGTTTTCACAACAGTTCAGTAAGACATGCTGGGAAACCAATTACCAGTTTCATGTAAAGGAAAGAAAACATACAAAATACAGAAACATGAACAAACAGAATAAATCATTTTTCTCCATTGTTCACATTGGAACTAAAGTTTAATCAGAATAAAAACTGTAAATGATGGTTGCAGATGTATACAGGACCCCTGGAAATGTTTGGACATGTGTAATTACATAGAAAGAAGAGTAGAAAATAGGTTGTTAGGTCGACTAAAGTAATTTACTTTTTTTTTTTTGTTAACGACCTATTTGTTTTCAAATCAGATTAAAACTGAGAGGTCCCGCAATAAAAAAAAAAAAAATATACAAAAGAAACACATTTAGGAAAAAAATTACTCTTCGAATGGAGAGCTTAAAGCAGAGTTCCACCCTGAAAAGTTGTTTTTTTCACCATCTGCTTGCTTTAATTTACCTGAAAAAGAATTGGATAATTTTAGATTTTTCTTTGTTTCACTTACCTTCTTTTTAATGAAAATAAACTTAACTTCCTTCCTCTTCCTCCCTCTTTCCCACAGAAGCTGTGCAGGGATGACGCACCTGCACGAGCAGAACTGGTGCAGGGCATTCTGGGACTCCGACGTCACCGAAGAGTACGCTCCGGCTTCAGCTGTAGACACCTGAGATGGCAGCGCTGGACAAGACATTTTCAAAGTAAGTATTTCTTCTAAAAGGTAAGTGAAACCGGGGACAGTTCAGAGGCTATCATTGCTTAAATGCACTAGCCCTGATTGTCCCTGGGGAATTTTATTCTAAAAATTTTTTCTAGGGTGGAACTCCGCTTTAATGTCTGCCCTTGGGAACAAAGTGGAGGTACACAGGGATCGCTGGCTGCAGTGGGATCTGTTTCTCTTTTCAGATGAATATTTGACATACTTTTAATGGAGCTCTTCCCCTGGCGGCGAGCTAGAGGTTTTGGACTGTCAACAGCGTCAAGGCACACCTCCCCTTCCCCCCTTTTTCTTTTTTTTTTGCCTCCCCCCCCCTCTCTTATCTCTTCTCTATCCTATTCTCAACCTTATCAAACTCTACTCTATCTTACCCTTACCTTTAAAAAATTAAAAAATGTTGCTGGGTATGCTATGAAAGGAGGGCACAATCCGTGTGGAGAACAGATGTGTGTGCCTCACATTATTATCTCTTGGGATAGCCTTATAACCCTTATTTGATCTTGAGAGCCTTATTTAGTGCCCGTTTTCGTTATTTCCGGTTTTACCAGTTTGCTCTATGTTGAAGGCTCCAACATTGGCTCTAAATGCAAACAGAAGGAGCAGTGCTTCTACCCATACAGCTCACCAATAAACGAGCTCCCCGGTACCCGATCCACAGCCATTTAACAGAGTACATATGTAGAAAGATGATCAGCACACCGGTAGCTGCTCTTAAAAAATCTTCATCTTTATTCAGGAACCACAGTATACAACTGCTGATAAGATCAGTTGACGCGTTTCAGCCTATAAGGTCTTAGTCATAACAAGGGTTTTACCTACCGTAATAAGCAGCGTTCGAGGTGAATCAAACGAATGGAAAGATGAGATCTTTTCGCTTTTAACATCCATGAATCTCTTAGTTTATTTTCGTATTGTGATAAAGGTAACTCTTTGACTGATGTATTAAACCTTTTGTTTGGATACTGTTGTTATTGCTGGATTGCATTACCACTCTGTTATATAGTATTGCATACCTTTAAATAAAAAATAAAACAAATTACTCTTTAGAATGAAAAATATTATACCATCCATATGGCCATTGATATAGAAAAAGAGAAGAAAAAAAATACCCTGCATACCCCTTCCCCCTTGCCTACATAAAAGGGAAACAGAATGTTGGACCCCCTTAAATATATTGTTTTCTTTTATTTTTTTGTGGGGTGGGTGAGCTTTATACTGGCATATAACATGGTAGAGTCTCATCAGTTTACTATATTTGCTATATTCCATCATTCCTTAAATTAAAAAATGTTGCTGGGTATGCTATGAAAGGAGGGCACAATCCGTGTGGAGAACAGATGTGTGTGCCTCACATTATTATCTCTTGGGATAGCCTTATAACCCTTATTTGATCTTGAGAGCCTTATTTAGTGCCCGTTTTCGTTATTTCCGGTTTTACCAGTTTGCTTTATGTTGAAGGCTCCAACATTGGCTCTAAATGCAAACAGAAGGAGCAGTGCTTCTACCCATACAGCTCACCAATAAACGAGCTCCCCGGTACCTGATCCACAGCCATTTAACAGAGTACATATGTAGAAAGATGATCAGCACACCGGTAGCTGCTCTTAAAAAATCTTCATCTTTATTCAGGAACCACAGTATACAACTGCTGATAAGATCAGTTGACGCGTTTCAGCCTATAAGGTCTTAGTCATAACAAGGGTTTTACCTACCGTAATAAGCAGCGTTCGAGGTGAATCAAACGAATGGAAAGATGAGATCTTTTCGCTTTTAACATCCATGAATCTCTTAGTTTATTTTCGTATTGTGATAAAGGTAACTCTTTGACTGATGTATTAAACCTTTTGTTTGGATACTGTTTTTATTGCTGGATTGCATTACCACTCTGTTATATAGTATTGCATACCTTTAAATAAAAAATAAAACAAATTACTCTTTAGAATGAAAAATATTATACCATCCATATGGCCATTGATATAGAAAAAGAGAAGAAAAAAAATACCCTGCATACCCCTTCCCCCTTGCCTACATAAAAGGGAAACAGAATGTTGGACCCCCTTAAATATATTGTTTTCTTTTATTTTTTTGTGGGGTGGGTGAGCTTTATACTGGCATATAACATGGTAGAGTCTCATCAGTTTACTATATTTGCTATATTCCATCATTCCTTACCCTAAATTATCACTACCCCTGCATCTCTCTAAGCATGTTGCATTTTGACTTAGATAATAACATACAGTAAGTTTCATTTACCACTTAAGGACCAAAAGGTTTTACTTCCTTAATGACCAGGCCGTTTTTTGCAATTCGGTGCTGCATTACTTTAACCACTTAAGCCCCGTAAGATTTTACCCCCTTTCTGACCAGGGGGTATTTTGCGATTCGGCACTGCATGACTTTAACGGACAATTGCGCGGTCCTGCAATGCTGTACCTAAACGAATTTGACGTCGTTTTTTTCCCACAAACAGAGCTTTCTTTTGGTGGTATTTGATCACCTGTGCGATTTTTCGATCATGCGCTATAATCAAAAAAATAGCGACAATTTAGCAAAAATAACAATATTTTTCACGTTTTTTTATAAGAAATTCCCCCAAAAAAAAAGTAAAAATCAAAATTTTTTTAAATTTTTGGCCAATTTGTTTTCTGCTACCTATGTTTGGTAAAAAAAATCACAATAAGCGTATTTTGATTGGTTTGCGCAAAAGTTATTGCGTTTACTAACTAAGGGAAAGATTTTTGTCATTTTTGTTGTTTTTTTTTAGCGAGTAATGGCGGCGATCTGCAATTTTTTTTGCGGGACTGCGACATTGCGGCGGACAGATCGGACCCCTGACTGATATTTTTGACACTTTTGGGGGTACCAGTGACATTACTACAGTAATCAGTGCTATACATATGCACTGTTACTGTAAAAATGACACTGGCAGGGAAGGGGTTAACTTTATTAGAGATGCAGTGACTATGTGTGTCCCTAGGGGCGTGCTTCTTACTGTGCAGGGATGTGGCTGTGTGTGTAACAGCACAGATCAACGGTCCTACATAGCAGGACCGTTAGATCAGTGCTTTTACACAGGGAAGAATGACAGGCGGCTTTGTTTACACTAGCCGCCTGCCTTTCTCCCTTCACAGCGGACGATCGCGAGTGAACGGCGGACATCGGGTCTGCCGTTCACACGCACGGAGGTGTCCATGAACGAGCCGAGGTGGGAGCGTGCCTCTGGCGGCGCGCGCCCGCCGCTATTGGCTTCCAGGCTAGTGACGTACCGGTACGTCACTTTGCCTGGCCGGGGCTGACAGCCGCAGTATATGTATTTGCGGGGGGCGGCAAACGGTTAACTGACAATTGCGCAGTCATGCAACACTGTACCCAAAAAGAAATTGATGTCCTTTTTTCCCCACAAATAGAGCTTTCTTTTGGTGGTAATTGATCACCTCTGTGATTTTTATTTTTTGCGCGATAAACACAAAAACTGGGGGCAATTCTGAAAAAAAAAAAAACAGAATTTTTTACTTTCTGCTATAAAACATTCCCAATAAAAAAAATTAAAAATCTATTTTTTTCAGGCCAATATGTATTCTGCTACATATTTTCGGTAAAAAAAATCCCATTAAATGTATATTGATTGGTTTGCACAAAAGTTATCGCGTCTAAAAACTAGGGAAAAGATTTATGTCATTTTTATTTCCTTTTTTTTTTTTTTACTAGTAATGGTGGTGATCAGGGATTTTTAACGGGACTGCGACATTGTGCCGGACAGATCGGTCACCTAACTGACATTTTTAACATTTTTGGGGGGACCAGTGATATTACTACAGTGATCAATGCTAAAAATATGCACTGTTACTGTACTAATGACACTAGCAGAAAGGGGTTAACACCAGCGTCGAGCAAAGGGTTAAATGTGTGCATAGGGGGTGCTTTCTAACTGTGTGGGGGTGGGCTCACTGGATGAACACAGAGACCTGTGTTCCTAAATAGGAGGAACACAGGATCCCTGTGTTCATCACTGACAGAACAGCGGTCTGCCATGTTTACATCACTTGACCACCTTTCTGTCTACACGTGGAGTGATCGCGGGTGCCTGGCAGACATTGTGGCTGCCGGACCCACTTATTGGCTCCACCCCTAGCTCCACACTAACTGCCACACGAAATGACGTATATGTACGTAGTTTTGTGTAACAGAGCCGACCTGCCACCGTAAAACTACAGTGGCCGGTTGGCAAGTGGTTAAGATAGGAAGAGTAAAGAACAGCATTGAAGTGCAATGTGTGGTAACGCTTAGTTACTCATCAAGCTTTTCAGATCAGTAAAGCCTGCCTATTGGTCCTTCCTTGCCTTACAGAATAAGCCCAAATATAATTACTAACTGTTATCTTATGCCGGGAAAATAACTAAAACATACTCGTAATTAGTTAATTGGGAGATTTCTTTCTTTTTTTGACCTGTGAAATGTATTACACTAATTGATTGGGGTATTAGACTATTTGATTGATTGAGACACCGCATTAGTTAAGTGTTGGACAATTATGTTAATTAAATGACATGGATAATATGTTAACTGACTGATTGGAAGTTTTTAGGTGATTGATTGATTAATTTGAACATTATGTTTAATTCAGAAAATTCTACTTAAAAGGTAATTGGCTGAGACATTTAATTATTAGCTGATTGACTGAGATAATATGTTCATTAATTAATTCACCCATTCTGTATTTTAATTGGAACATAATATTTGTTTACTGAATTAGCTTAATGTTCATATTTATTGATCAATTGAACATCATGTATGTAAATGTCTGGCCAGAACATAGAGTCTTTTATTTAAGTCAACAATGTCCTAAATATAAAATACATCTTGATCTCACACTGTCCAGATCAAAATTCAAGCATCTTGATCAATACACAGCATGCCTGTTACTGACGTGATCATCTAAATAAAAATGAAAAAACTGGCAATTTATAAACTATAAACGCTCCCGGGGAAGAAGTGGAAATCACGAAACGCGTCGGGGCGTGACCAGGCGATGTAACCAGGCTGTGTAAGAGGAGTTCGGATTACCCAGAAGGCGCGGCGTCCACGGCGTGGAGCCTGGACATCATCTCCCGAAGGGCATCCCTCCCCTATTCGTGACTGTTTTTTTGCGTTGGATGACATACAAGACATGTGAGTGTGTTACCTTATGTTTTATTTTATTTAATAAAACCCTTTCAAACGGTATCACGCTATTGGGATTATGTTCTCTCCTCCCCATATGCTGCTGAGCTTTTTTTGACTGTGCTGGTGCGATTCCTGTTGTGGATACTCTGGACCAGTGACCATCATTATAAGCCTGAATGCTCAAACACGAAAGTGGGTTGGGCCACAGCATCTGGTGAGTGGGCAATTCTCCTCCCCCCTTGGAGCACGGTGGTGGTGGTGATCCTTTTGAGAAACACGTCTTTGTACATTATCATCCCAGGAGATAGAGTGAAGGATTATGGACTGTTTGAGTCATTTCTGAACTTTTTCCTGCTGCCTATGTGACATCTATTGCATTTCGGACTTTTGTGCAGTGGGCACAGTATTTTTTTGGCACTTGCTTCTTGACAAGTTTGCGCTACTATATATATATAGGGATATTGCTGAGTATCTATCTATTATATATCTTTCTCCATATGTTTTAGTTAAGTAGCTGCATAGCCAATTTATTTATTGGTGAGTGGTCCTCATTTGAAGCGCTTGGGATAGCTTATACCTTTATTTGGTTTTCGTTGGGCATTTAAGCTGTCATATTATACAATTTATAAACTACTTTTACCTTTCAGGCGAACAGTTGATTCATCTTTTTTTACTTTGTGTCTCAACACGTCCGTTCAATGGACCGTGCAGTGTTCTTGTTAAACAGGCATCTGTGCAAAATGCTGGAAGAAGTTTCTGTTTCATTTAAACATTAAAACTGTAATTATATCAACTCACTTTTTTTTTCTTTAGAAGGTAAGTTATGTTGATTATAGCAGAGATTTCACGTAATAAATACTCCGTTTTTTGGATTTCAAATGACTAAAAGTAAACCAAACTGCTGAAAAAATTGGAGTCCTTAGCTTACTATTTCATGTCCCTAGCATACACATATAAAATTCCAGTGTCAGTATGGGAAAATCCAATAAATCTATCAGGATTAGTGGGGAGCCAAACATACAGTATCTGGGTAATGTTCATGGAACATTACTTATGGGTGCCAAATCTAAACCCCACTGAGGTCAATGAGAGCTGAATATTAAAAAAGAGCATTGGCCATTTACTAGGCAACAAGGCAACAGATTGTCAAAGCAATAGAACGGGGGGCTAGCCACTACACTGAACAAACCCTAATTTATACCAGGACCTTCAGGTTTGATATGAATTGAATGGGTACTCCATGCAAAAAAAGAATGGGATGGATTTTTTTTTTTGGGGGGGGGGACCCTATGCTGCAAAAACCAAGAAAAAAGGGTGAATTTCTCCTCGCACCCCAAAAGGTCCACACCAATTCTGCCCTCAACATGTACTTTGTTCTTATGTGAATGAGGATAAGGAATTCTTTCCCAAAACTCTGGGCCAAGTGATCCACATTTTACCATCTCCCTTATTGCCCACCTAAAAACATACACTTAGCAATTGGGGGGTTGGGCGTGTACACATGCCACTGATGCAATTCTTTGCTTTTCTGACAAATTTAAGTTGACAAACTAAGTTTGATAGGCAGCACCACCTGTTAAACATTGATGTCAACGAAACTGTGATGCAACTATGAACCAAATACTTGATGCGCGGTTGCAGCCCAGTATTTCAAATTTGTATTGTCATCCCTGGCGATTCTCATATGGCAGTGTGAAGTACGATGCGGGAACCCGCAGTGGATTTGCAGGGTTCCCGCATTGCATATGTGTGAACCCTCACTAAAAAGTGGATTTAGCGTTTGCGTATAAATGTCTCTGGTCTTGAAAATTTGCCTCTTGAAATTTTTGTAGCTGAAAATGTTTCTACTTTGAAAAAAATCACTTAAAGTAGAACTTTAGTCAGAAAATTAAATCCTGATAGATCACTTCATACTGGTCCCTTTTGCATGTACAGCTATTTGCTATTTACTATGTAAAATCAAGTAATGCATCTTGCTCTGCATGGCCTCAGTTGCTCTTATTTTTGGCACTGTACTGATAATCAGTGAGTCACTAGAGGCCGATTTACTGAAAGCCTCACGATTTACAGCTGCAGGGGGAAGGAAACAACAGGAATGACATAGCCTGTGCAGACAGATTGGAGAAAAGAAAAAGCGAAGGAGGGGACAGGACAAACTCTGCTGACACAAAAGACTTAAACTTACAAGGAAAGTATCTTATCCCCTCTCTCTGATGTCTCCTGGATATTCTCTCCTTTTTTCATCAACATTGGCATCTATGCTGAGCTGAGCCAAGACATACAATCAAGGCAGGAAATGCACATATTTTAATTACAGAATGTGAAATATAGGTTCTGAGAATAAGAAGAGGGGGGGAGTGCTCAATAAGGAAATTACTGCTCTGGGCTTCAAAAAAATGGCGACCTCCAGCAAGGAGAAACAGTAGCAATGCTGAAGGAAATTTACAGCACACACTCATTTTCATAGCATAACTATAAGGGCTCTTTCACACGGGCGTTCCTTTTTTTTTGCCCGATCAAGTCCTTTTTTTTTTTTTGTAAACGGACACGGATGACACTTGTGTCATCCGGTCCGTATGTCCGTTTTTCATCCCATCCGTTTGCGGATGAAAAACTGACATAATGCATGTCTATGTAAATACGGATGTCTGCGGATGACACCACTGACATCCGTTTTTGCTTCAGTTCCGTTTTTTGAAAGGAAGAAAAAATAGGGTTCTCCTCCGTTCAAAAAAACTGAACTGAACTGAACTGACAAAAAACGGATGTCAGAGGATGATCATCCGATGACATCCGTATTTACATAGAGATACATTATGTCCGTTTTTCATCCGCAAACGGATGGGATGAAAAACGGACATACGGAACGCCCGTGTGAAAGAGCCCTTAATGCGGAATGTATGTTCTTATGCAAAAGAACATTAAAGGAGTTTTAAAGGCAGAAAGTTTTTTTTTTATCTTAATGCATTCAATGCTTTAATATAAAAAGCCTTCTGTGTGCAGCAGCCCCCCTCAGCCACCCTAACACTTACTTGAGTCCCCTCTCTATCCAGCGATGTCCACAAGTGTCTCACCCTTCCAAGATTCTCCTTCCTGTTTGGCTGAGCCACAGCAGTGGTGCCATTGGCTACCGCTGCTGTCAAAAGTCAAAGTCAGCTAGCCAATCGGGAGAGAGAAAGGGCTGGGTCGGGGCTCTGTGTCTGAATGGACACAGGGAGCTGTGACTCGGCTCAGGTGCCCCCATAGCAAGCTGCTTGTTGTGGGGGCACTGAACAGGAGGGAAGGACCAGGAGCACAGAAGAGGGACCTGAGAAGAGGAGGACCTGGGCTGCTCTGTGCAAATCCACTGCAACAAAGAGGTAAGTGTAACATGTTTGTTATTTTTATAGGAAAAAAAATGTGATTTTACAAATCCTTTAATAGGATCGTTAGTACAGAGCTTTTTGAGAATCGATTTCGACAGTTCATCAAGGCTATGCTGAGGTGGATCTGAATAGGGTCATCAAGGAAGTAGCTGATAGGGATAGGGTCGCAATGCTCACGGATACCCCAAAAGCTAATGCTTTTGATGGGAAGGCTGGGGTTCCGTTTGTAACCACCTATACCCAGCAATACAGGGACCTGAAGAACATCTTTTCCAGGCATTGAAAGGTACTCCTGAACGACAGAGTCTTGGCTCCAGTGTTGGGAGACCAACCTATGGTCGTCTACCGTGGAGTCCCCCCTGTGAGACTTCAGATAGCGCCGAATGTGGTTGACCGACCACTTAAATCGGCTTTCTTTCCGGAGATTAAGGGATTTTTCCCATGCCGCAAGTGTGTCGTGTGCAAGGCCAACGCAATTAAAAACAGGAAAGTGGTGTCCTTCCGTTCTAATACTACTAATAAGACCTACACCATAGGATCCTTCATCACTTGCTCCACCAAGAATGTTGTTTACCTTTTGGAATGTCCCTGTGGCTTCCAGTATGTCGGGAGGACTATTAGAACTATGCAAATAAGAGTTAATGAGCATTTGGGGAATATCCGTCGCGGATTCCCCAAGCATAGCGTCTCCCGACACTACTTGGAATGTCATAACAAAAAAACCATAGGGACTTCCATTATAGGTATCGATAAATTTACAGCAAACTGGAGAGGGAGCAATGTGACATGGGAAATATCAAGGAGACTCGTTGGATATTCGACATGAAATGTTATACGCCATATGGGTTGAATGTAGACTGGGACATAAACTGCTTCATCAATAATGGATGAGATCAATGCAGACCAGTCTACCTTCCTGATTTTTATGATGATAAAGGGTTTCTTTACCCCCCCTTTTCTTTTTAGTGTTTTTAGTTTTAGCTTCCTTACTCTTTTAATACTTTTATTTTTCCATTTGTTATTGGAGAATTATTATTTGCATATTTATTAATCTCCTCCATACAGTTATTTTATGGATTATCGTCCAATTTTAATTGTATCTTTATCAACATGTGGCTGTGGCAACACAAGTCCTGTATGGTTCACATATGTTATATCTTTTGCCTTCTATGAATATTATGGTAGCTGTAATGAATATTATGGTGCCTGCAATCTACTGTGTGGACTTTACTTTGGGTTTTTTTTTCCGTTTCCCCACATAGTTTAACAAGTATATCCTTTGATGCACCATAAACGCTGTAATTATTCATAGATTGATGTAAAAAGAAAAGTGCGCTGGTCTGTGATATGCTGCTCCCAGATAAAAAATAATAAGTGATAGATGATGAGTGGTGCGCTATATCAATATAATGTGTATATTCCAAACAATAAACAATAAATAAATGCAACCTCAAAATATAAACAAAATATATTGGTGCAAAATATATATGGTGTAAAAGTCCCAAGACACAACCGTGTCAATAGTAGGACCACCGACAGTGGTGTATTGGTGACAGGTGATGATTAATTCAAATTGGTGACTTGAAATTCCCTCCACCTGCTGGAATTCCTCCTTACCGGACGGAATAGGGTAAGTGCTTTTCTATTGTAAAAATATACGATCCCGGTGCTCAAACCAAACAGAGTGCTCCCCACTGTGCATTCACAAGAGCCCGTCAGGCCTCTTACCAGATGAATAGGGATACCATGCACTGCTCACTGCTCTCAGATCCAACCGATACTGGCAGCCACGATGGATGTAGAAGTCATGTACCGCTCTACTGTTCTCAGTCGGGTAAGTTTCTAAATCCAGACAGTGCTCATGGCCACTTGTTATGAGTGATTTAAGAGGATCGTTTCACTCCGACATCACATGTAAAAGAATAACTGCCCATGGTGCATTACCCTTAATATTGCTTTATTGAAATACAAGATTGCACTTACATGTATGAGGAATGAACTTCACAAAAAGATTACAAAGCGTTGAGGGATTCCTATGTTTTGCCTGGGTCCGGCTGCAGCTCGGATCCTAAGCGACGTGGTGACGGCACGCCTCCTGCCTGACGCGTTTCCACCGATTGGCTATCTTCAGAGAAAGGAGGTTCACCAATACACCACTGTCGGTGGTCCTACTATTGACACGGTTGTGTCTTGGGACTTTTACACCATATATATTTTGCACCAATATATTTTGTTTATATTTTGAGGTTGCATTTATTTATTGTTTATTGTTTGGAATATACACATTATATTGATATAGCGCACCACTCATCATCTATTAATTATTAATAGATTGCCCGCAATGGGACAATTATGTCTTTGTGTTTGCTGTATTGCACTTGAATGATGGTGTCCTTGTTGCTGACAGTTGCCGTGTGGGTAGTGCTCCACTGGATGTGGGTCTGTCCCGATTTGTTGTTTCTGATTGGGCGACCCTCCAGAGGGGAGTGTACTTCCTGGGTTGTGAGCAGCGATGAAACGCTGGCTCTTCCTTGTTGGAACCATGGACAGGAAGTGATGTACGCTGGCTCTTCCTGGTTGGAACCATGGACAGGAAGTGATGTACCTCCGCCGATGGCATCACTTCCGGTGGACGCACTTCCGCCGGCCAGAGGCTTCCGGGACCCCTGCAATCAGTTTCAAGGCCTGTGAGTATATAAAGCGTAAGGATGGCGGCGGACACTGCCTTTGAGAATGTCCTAGGGAGGACGAAACGTCAGGCGCGTCCGCTTGTCTTCACGCTTACCTGTGGTGTACCATTTATGCGCATTGATTTGTCATCTAAATGTGAGTTGCCATTTGCATCTTTTTAATCAGTGGCGGCCGGTCCTTAGGGGGCGCCAGGGCGCCGCCCCCCCTAAAAAAAGAAAAAACAAAAAAAGAAAGAAATTACAAAAGAAGCAATAAAGTTTAAAAAAAAAAAATTGCGTTCGCCGCCGCCAGCCTATGTGGAGGCTGGGGGTGGGGGGGTGGGGTTACGACCCAGAAGAGGCGCCGATTGGCTGCCTTCTGGGGGCATAACCTGGGCGCAAGGCACAGCGCATGGACACCCCCACTTCGTGGATTCCTGGCTGTGATTGGTCCAGACTCCAGCCTGGACCAATCACAGGAGGACATCCCGGGACGGTCCTTTGGTCACGTGACGCGTGGGGGCGGCGTCACGTCCTTCCCGCCCGCCGTCGCAGAGAGAGGGGAGCCACGTGAGGAGCCGGCCGCCGGAAGAAGCTGACCGTCTGACGCGAGGTGACGGAGGACTGCAACGTTCGTCTCCGGCCGCGAAGGTAAGTTAAAGCACCGGGACTGGCTGCACTAGCGCTGGCAAGTGGCAATGGATGGAGCCATGGAGGATGGTGCTGGATGGTAGAGTGCTGCGGGAGGTGCATGCATGGCTGCACTGTGCACAGTGCAGCCATGCATGCACGTCCCGCAGCACTCTACCATCCAGCAACATCCTCCATCCATTGCCACTTGCCAGCCCACTAGCCCAGTACTGTCTGCTTTGAAGGGGGCACGCACGCTGGTCTCTGCATTGAAAGGGGGCATTATACTGGTCACTACATTGAGGGGTATGTACGCTGGTCACTACATTTAAAGGGGGCATGTATGCTGGTCACTACATTGAGGGGCATGTACGCTGGTCACTACATTGAGGGGCATGTACGCTGGTCACTACATTGAAAGGGGCATGTACGCTGGTCACTACATTGAAAGGGGCATGTATGCTGGTCACTACATTGAAAGGGGGCCTGTATGCTTGTCACTACATTGAAAGGGGGCATGTACGCTGGTCACTACATTGAGGGGCATGTACGCTGGTCACTACATTGAGGGGCATGTACGCTGGTCACTACATTGAAAGGGGGCATGTACGCTGGTCACTACATTGAAAGGGGCATGTACGCTGGTCACTGCATTGAAAGGGGGCATGTACGCTGGTCACTACATTGAGGGGCATGTACGCTGGTCACTACATTGAAAGGGGCATGTACGCTGGTCACTGCATTGAAAGGGGCCTGTACGCTGGTCACTGCATTGAAAGGGGGCATGTACGCTGGTCACTACATTGAGGGGCATGTACGCTGGTCACTGCATTGAAAGGGGGCATGTACGCTGGTCACTACATTGAGGGGCATGTACGCTTGTCACTACATTGAAAGGGGGCATGTACGCTGGTCACTGCATTGAAAGGGGGCATGTACGCTGGTCACTACATTGAGGGGCATGTACGCTTGTCACTACATTGAAAGGGGGCATGTACGCTGGTCACTACATTATAAGGGGCATGTACGCTGGTCACTGCATTGAAAGGGGCCTGTACGCTGGTCACTACATTGAAAGGGTACATGTATACTGGTCACTACATTGAAAGGGTACATGTATACTGGTCACTACATTGAAAGGGGGCCTGTACGCTTGTCACTACATTGAACGGGGGTCTGTACTGTGGGGTTTGTGCTAGGGGGTCTGTACTGTGGGGTTTGTGCCACTCTCAGTCAGTATATCCCATAATAGGGTGTCTCTCACAGTATATCCCATAATAGGGCCCCTGCTCCCTATTATAGGATATACTAGTACTGATGGACCCCTTAATATGTGATATATTGGGAGAATTTGTTCACGCAAGCAAAATACAGGGGACAAAATGGGTGGAGTATATAAGGGGTGTGGCTTCTGAGAAATGGGAGGGGTCGAAATAAAAGGGCGGGGTCTTGCGCCCCCCCATCTTAAAACTTCACCAGCCGCCACTGTTTTTAATATGAATAAAGCTGAGTAGTTTACTATGCCATTGGAGTCTTCCTCTTGATTTTGAGGTATTTTCACCTACTGCACGGGTTGAGTTACTGGAACTGTGCCCTCCTTGGAGAGACCATCCTGGGATTGGTATCCGCACTATAGAGGACCCTCTTCCTGGATTCATTTACCACTCGCTCATGTGACCCACCCTAACAGGGGGTCCAGGGTTTCCGGTAAGCTGACACCTAATCTGTTGCACGGGGTGATGATGTTTTCCTTGTACTGACTCCATCTTTGGTGGCTGGACTCTCATATCTGGTTTATTGAGGATTATCATCCGTTTAATATTTGGACTCTTACCTTTCAGTGATTTGTCCTATATTAATGATTGGCGCTGTACTTTTATTTATCTTTTCATTACTATAGTTGTATTTTTTGTACTGGCTGCCTAGGTTCATTATCGTTTACCTATCCTGACTGTGACTTAAGCGCAGCCTTTTTTCCTATTATATCTGATATTATCAGATCGGACAAGCACCAAAATGTTTCTCATACGATACCAGATCGTACAATACTCGTTTACTCAGTACAGTTGTCTCTGAAAATACAACACATTACATCTCTTCCGAGTTTTTATCCTGTCATAGGAGAATTTTTGTAACTTTAGTAACTTCTCCATTTTCAATATGCGACTAGCGTGCAAAAAAAAAAACGAACGATCTGTCCTTTGATTTTCGGATCGTGTGTATGGGCCACTATTCTTATCAAACTGTTATGAATACATTTCCCCGTTAAATCAGTTGTTGTGGATGTTGCAATAAAAAAAAAAAACACCTTCAAGGCAATGGCATATTGTGCTAGTATTCATTGCATATTAGCACATACTTACCTTGGAAAGAAGCCCCCCCAGAGGTGTAATGTCACCACTGATTGGGCCGACATGTTCCCCCTGTCTTTCTTCTGGGTTTTCGCATGCTCTGGCTATGTGATTAGTCGGAGCTGCGATGACGTCACTCGGTTCCCGGACAAAGCACTCAAGTTCCAGCAAGGTATGCTGGACCTTCAGAACACATGTGCCAGTGATGTCACTGGGTGCATGCAGGGTGATTATCTCCTAAGTGGTGAACGTTTAGGGGATTTTAATTTTTCCTACAGATAAGCGTTATTATAAGCTTATCTGTTGGTAAAAATGACCAAGCTTTATTATACTAGAAAATCCTTCTCTTTCTGTGTCTCAAAATAAGCTCCTACGATTTTTTAAAGCTGTTGAGGTCTTTAAGTCACCACTGTAAAAAGACTGGAAGTGCATCCAAGTTTGCTGCCCAGAACTTTTTTAGTTCATTTTGTCACTGCATTAGGTCCCACTTATGGAAATTGAAATTGTTTCTGGAAACATTTTGCCAATTGTTTAAAATTGCAGTCAGTGTTTGTGTCGGATAATTTGCTTTACATGGGTAGCCAAGTGTACATTTTCACACTGATACTATTATTCCATAAGAACTTCCACTCTTCAACATGATCCCCTTGTTACAATCTTCTTCCCTCTGCTACACCTTTCTCACTGTCCTGCAGAGCTTGCAATCCCCTTCACCCCATGGTGCTCCTCCATACCCCACCTGCTGCTCATGACTAACACCTTCTAAAGTCCCTCGCAAAGGCTAGTCAGCAAAACAGAAGAGTGGAATTTGTTTGGATTGCCAGAAAGGAATGTGTTGAGATTTGTGCACAACTACATTTCTTTTTGCATTGAAGTAGCAGAACAGGGTCTAGGTGGTAACATTCAACTTTATCTCATGACATCAGAAGAAGATTTACTCTGCAAAATTCACAATGGACATGACACAGGGAGGTACAAAACTATCAATCACCCTCTTTGGGCGAAAGCAAAGGTGAAAATATACCTATGTCACTGAAGGATATATACTGTATACTCTGAGCCATAGTGGGACCAAAAGTGACAGAATCACATTGCCACTACTATGGTCCATAGGAATTGTTACCTAAATTGGTACAGGGATTTAGAGTCTGATTTATCAAGAATTCTGTCTGCAGAGAAATAAATTACCTGGTAAAGAAAATGTATTAGGAGAAAAGCTTGCCACAGATGAAAATAAATTTACCTTGATATGTGCTTTTAAAGAGGAAGTAAACCCTCCCCAAAAAAATGAAAAAAAAAAAAAAAAAAAAAAAACCCTGTAAGGCAAAGGCATAATAAGCTAGTATGCATCTTCTTTTTGTTATTGCATGTGTTTGTATACATCTTAGCTGCTGGTTTCTTAAATTCTGTATATCCATTGCTGTATCTTTATTACGTGATCAAAGAAAGTAAGGACGTTTAAAGAACAGTAAGGTCAGTTAGCTAAAGCATAACATACAAATAAGAAAAATATAAAGTGAGCGCTATACAAAAGTGAAGAAAGCTGCTAGCACACAAAGAGTGATCATTCAACGCTTAGATAACTAACAGAACGAAATAGGTGCAGCGCTCTGTGATATAGTTAAAAATGTAAAAAGAAAACAACATAAGTATAAAATTCCAAAATAGTATGATGTAAATCCCCAGTATTTGAGTATAAAAACAGTCCTTGGTAAGGGATAGATATCCTCTGTGTGCACAAGTTACCATCCAGTGATTAAATTGTGCTCAATTATGCACTCACCAGAGACATTCACATAATCAGCCTTAGACCGCCAGTACACTCCACCAGGTGTGGCAAAATAAAGGCACCGTCCGTGAGCCTCCACCAACATATACACTCACAAGAAGTTAAATTAATGTAAGCCTTAGTGAGTTCCTTTGGAGTGGAATCCTTCCCATTTCCTTTTGTCAGTTAAATTAGGGGATCAATCAGAAAAAAGTTTAAGCTGCATAAAAAACTCACCACCGGGAGCCCACGAGAGTGCTTATATTGTGCAGTATCTTATTTAAAATTTGAATAAAACAAGTACATAGCTATAGCATAGCCAAAACAAACAAACTGGGCAGACTTACAGCAATGGCCACAGCTCCAAACACGAGGACGCAGCGGCAATGATCTCAGTATGTAGTCAAGAGATCTGCCTATCGCTGACACTGTCAAACATCCTTCTTAAATAACCAGCAATGCCAGCAGAAATTGCAAAAATGAGCACAGGAAGTGCTCACGCCGCAATTTTCAAGGTGACCGGAAATACCAGAAGCTATAAAGACACAGTTTTCTTGAAGACATTAATGGTCAATAATGGTCATCAAAAAAACAGAAAATGGAGCCGTTATTTTAATGCAGCCCACACTTAATGTCAATAGGCATTCAACATCAGGTCTGAAGCAGCTCAACGTCACCATATTAATGGAGACCAAACGGCATAATTTAAAAAAAAAGGAGGAATAGAAAACATGATACTTCATCTTTTTTAGGTATGCTACGATTTTAATACTGGTTGCACTTATAAGATGACTTGTACACCAGTATTACTCGTTTTATCAGAATATAAAAAGACACCAACGAACATATAAGCAATATCCTTATGTGTGGCAAAAAAAAAAGGCACTATCTGTGAGCCTCCACCAAAACATACATTTGCCAAAAGTTAAGTGAATGTAATCCTTAGTGAATTCCTTTAAAGTGGAATCCTTCCCAGCTTGCGCATGAAATGCGTCAAGAAGGGCCTGCATGCTGACATCATTCCCGCCTCATCCTTGTGTTTAATCTCCAAATGAAATAGTAATGAATTTAGTCAAAATTTGTTTAATTTCCTTTTGTTTATTTGTTTTCTAACGAATTATAAATTTTCAGAACAATTCGAACTGGAATCGGTTTGAAAAATGATTGACTGATTCAATTCTGTGTGACAAATAGATGGTTGTTAAGAAACTGGCCAGGAAGCTGGCCACCTCATCCTTAACAACCGATGACTCATCAACTGTCAGTGGGCTTCCCAGCTCAAAGCTGAAATGTAAACAGATTGAGCACCCCCCTCCTGAACCATACCAGGCCACATGCCCTTAACATAGGGGGGTGCTCTTGTCTCCATGTTCATGGGGACGAGGGCCTCTTTCCCACAATCCTGGGCTGTGGTTATGGGGGTCTGAGAGTGGTGGGCTTATCTTAATCTGAAAGCCCCCTTTAACAAGGGGCTCCTAGATCTGAGCCTTCCCCTATGTGAATGAGTATACCCATTCACCAAAAAAGTTTTAAAATTGAATAAAGATACTACACGTTTTTTTGACAATTCTTTTATTAAAAAGTAAAAACAATATCCACCCGTGCAGATCTATTGTCAATCATGCCTTCAGGAAATCTCATGCCGACCAGGCTGAGACACAGACGAAAGGACGCATCTACAGGAAGCGGATCACCGGATGTCTCCATTGCAACCACTCAGCACAGCGGATAGGAAGACTCCAGACAGATCTTTGCTATGCCCATGTCATATTTACCAAATGTGAGTGCTTTTATACTTTTAACCTAATAAATGCTCAGAGCCTACTGCACTTAGAGGCGCCTTGTCTTTTTATCTTTATCACTTTCAGAGCAGCTTCTCCTCTCCAGTGCTGCCGAAGTGCAGTGTCTCACCTAAAGCCTGCTGTATTCCACGGAAGCGCCCATACAACAAACCCTTTTTCTCATTGTCAATCATGCCGCCCATCGTACCGCTTCACCTGAAAAAAAAAAATAAATAAAAACCTCTTGGCTCATCTAAGGCTCCCAGTCGACCGCCTGCTCCTCCATTTGATATTTCTTAAATAGATAAGGAGCTGAGTTACCCAATGGCGTCCACAGGTGATCCTGGTCCTTGTGACATCATTGACCCAGCATGCCCGATTGGTGATGTCACAAGGGGGTGGGGTCACCATCTGACTTCACTGCGGCCACCATCACTAATTTGTGACAAGTGGCTAGTCAAGCTCACACCTCACTGTCACTGATCTGCAACAATGATACTCTCAGCCTCACCCTGCACAAAGATTTTCCAGCTCACAGAACCACAATCTAAGTGCAAGCAGACTGAGAGTGATCATCACTGGGTTTGGTTAATAACAGTTACCCCTTTGCACCCCAGATAGCTTTAGGCCTATCAATCATTCACAATAACAATTATTACTTTTAATAAATGTGTGTAATACACATTGTCACCACAGACAGGAATTTTCCAGAGATTTTTAGTATAGTAGTGCTTTTCAAAGCGACAGGGATAAAAACTATTTTAACATATAGCTTAATTTAAAAAACAAAAAACAAAAACAAAGGTAAAACAATGCAAACAAAATATGTACAGGAAAAAGGTACTACAAGGCAAAAGAGACAATAATTTGACAGAAAAAACACAAAGGGTTTAAGAGTGAAAATATTTAACAAAGTCCTGGTTCTGTAAGTTCATCAAAGTCTAGTCGTTGAGAATAGGATCAGTAGATCTCATAAATCCTGGCTTATGTTCCTTGTTTGATGGTAAAGGAGAGCTCCAGACTGCTAATGCAGTCTCTCTTGTCTGGTCCCTGAGGACGGTGTTGACAGAAATGATCTGATCAATGAGAAGGTCTGAGGAGTGGCCGATTGGATGTCACAGTATATATGAACATGCAGCTGTCCCTCCTTTCGATTTTCTAAAAGGAATTAATATTGCAAGTATACCAAATGTCATGATGTGGTAACTCACATATTATTATGTAGCATGCAATTGCCATTCCAGAAATACTAAAGATGATGTGCCTCAGATAGGTAGGGTGGAAGACAGCTATTCCATCTCCTGTATATGATGGTTTGATGGTATATGAACTTTCTTCCACATTCAAATATAAAATCAATAGTAATGTAGCTTTATTGTGTCTGATTTTATGAATTATGTGTAGATTTTGAAACTGTGAATTGAAGAGATGATCTTTCTCAGTTTAAGCAGGATAGCTATTTGTATAGATCAGGCCTAAATGGCTTTTACGACATCAATAAGCCCTGGCAAAAACATTTTTATTGCAAGCCATGTACTCCTAATGGGTTTTTTTACCCTGAGGCCCACAGAGTGGCAAAACTGAAATATTTTACAGCTTTACGATGCCTGATCCAATGGAAAGGGCTCAATGGAAAGTGCTTTCTAAATGTTTAACACTTATAGACATTTTAATAACTCCTGGCGTACTGCAGTGTTCTGTTCCTGATCTCATGCTAAAGCATTTTATTAGGTATTTACAGCTTTAGAAAATTGATGTTTGTCAGTTATCTGCTAAGTAAAGGTACAGCAAAACAGGTAATAGCCATTCCTAAATTCTTTTGAAATATACTGACCCTTGGAAAATGATTTACTCAAGCTAAATGGCTATGGAAATCAACTCCATATTACTAAAACAAGTCATGGCTGACTTATGAGTTTTGAACAACTTGGATGCCCTGCGTCTTCTCACACCAGTTTTGGGGTTCCCAGTTGACATGATCAATAAATACAGCCCCCTTAATATTGTTGTTACCCTTCTAGTTCAAGGCCATACCTGATTGTTTGATCAGTGACCAAAACTGAACTGCATATTCATGATGAGACCAAACCAGAGTTATTGAATTAGAGTCTTATCATGTTCTGTTGCCCTATGTTGATGCTCATTGTATAAAATACTAATTAATTGTACATACAAGCTATCACAACTCTGACTTTTTGTGCTCCCCAACCCCCATGAATGAATTTTTTTTTTCGGTGCCTTTATACATTCCTATTTTCCTGAAATGTTCTGGCTAATATGGTGATGCAATGGGGTCTTGCTCCACTTCTACTACTGCTCTACCTTGGTGTTGAGTGGTCCTTCTTCATAGACTGAGCATTGCAGACATGCAAGTGCTACTCAGTCCAGGACTACTGTAAGTTGTCTGCATGACCACACAGCCCCAGCGGGTGTGTCCATAACCACCTGGGCTCACATGCAATGGCTTGCTTGACAGTGGGTGTCATTTACCCCCATAAATCAACAGCAGAACAGAGTAACGTCTCTGCCGGGTATAGCGATGGATTAAAGGTGAGTGTTGCAGCAAAGCCTACTTTTTTTTTTTTTAATGTGAAGAACCGGGATTTTTTTCCCCCCAAACATTTTAGAAACAAATTACACTTTAAAAGTAGTTTTGTGTAGGCAACCCACCAAATAGTACCAAGAGGAAAACATAAATTTTTCAGTTACTGAACTCCAAAACAAATCATTGGATTAGGATATTATGTGTCAAAAGCTGTCTGAGAAAACTTTTATCATAAGAAAATGTTTCTGCAAACAAATGACAACTTTCTGCAGAACACGATCAGCTGCCCTGCAGAGAATTAGCAAAGTTCAGTGTGAAGGTTGTCTAAAAAAAATCCTTTTCTCCTTTCACCTGTGGATTTCTCAGCATGACTTTCAAAATTATATATGAAAATGTGCAACTCTTAATATATCCCATCAGCTGAACATAATAAGGAAAATCTGTACTCCGGAAGAAAACAATTTAGAATGTATTTGCTGGATGTATTATGTCAAAATAAATGTAGAAAAAGACATGCAAAAATAATCACAACATTTCAAACAAGTCTGGGTAAAAAACAGAACAGAGTGCTGTTATTTGCAACACTCATTTCTAATGGTACCATTATGCCAATGCAAAGTTCTTGGAAAACCTGTTTAATTTCTCTGCCATCTCAGATACAGTCAAGGTCTTACCTTGCCCTTCTGTTAGCAGCCATCTTGGAAATGTGCAGACTGCTGCCTCTTATAGACTCTACTTGCATCATCACTTGCCTGCTGCCTGGGCGTTTTTGTTTCAGGCGTTTATTGGGCATTTTTTGGGCGTCTTTGGAGGCAGGCATGACATCTGAACTTCTGTATAGGGGTATATATATATACACACACACACATATCTATATATACACATACACACATATAGGTGTGAAAGGAGGGTAACACAATCCCTGCAAATAATTTCAGTAGCGCAGGGATAGGGTTCCGCTCCTTTCACACCTATATGTGTGTACGTGTATATATATATATATATATATATATATATGTGTGTGTGTGTGTGTGTGTGTATATATATATATATACCCCTATACAGAAGTTCAGATGTCATGCCTGCCTCCAAAGACGCCCAAAAAATGCCCAATAAACGCCTGAAACAAAAACGCCCAGGTGTGATAGGAGCGAAACCCCATCCCTGCGCTAATAAAAATTCTAAGAAAAATTATCTTTTTTTTCTGGTTCTGGACATGCTACAGAGCTGAAACATCATAGGTACACTTTTTAGACCCCCCAGACACTAAATCCAAAGAATCTCTTTTTTCTTTTTTCAATAATTTTTTCAATAATTGGCTCTCTATCAAAAACGACAATTTTTAAGAACTTTTTTTGTGTGATTAATAGTCCCTGGGGCATGACCCAGAACCCTAAGCACTTTTTAGGGGCATCTATTGGGTTTCAGGGCTTCAAAATTGTGTTTTTTGATTATATATATATATATATACCGTATATACTCGAGTATAAGCCGAGTTTTTCAGCACATTTTTTTGTGCTGAAAACGTCCCCCTCGGCTTATACTCGAGTCAAGGAAAAAAATGTCCTCTCCGACGGGTTTAAGGTTTAAAAATGGCGCCGCCCGTCGCATACATGTTACCGCGCACGCGCCGCCGCCGCTCGTGTAATTTTGGCAATTCCCGGCGCCGCTCGGGAGAGGCCGGGAATAGCCGAAAGTATACGAGCGGCGGCGGCGCGTGCGCAATGACGTGTCGGCGCCGGGCGGCGCCATTTTTAAAATGAAGGCGCCTCTGGAACAGGTAAGTGAAACAGCTTCACTACCTGCCATGGGCTGCGGGCACACTACGAGGGATGCAGTGCTGCGGGCATGGTCCACATGTACCATGTCCACAGCACTGCATCTCCTGTAGTATGCCCACAACCCCGGATCCTCTAGTACCATGCCAGTACCCTGCAATCTCCTGCACCATGCCAGTACCCTGCAATCTCCTGCACCATGCCAGTACCCTGCAATCTCCTGCACCATGCCAGTACCCTGCAATCTCCTGCACCATGCCAGTCACCCTGCAATCTCCTGCACCATGCCAGTCACCCTGCATTCTCCTGCACCATGCCAGTCACCCTGCATTCTCCTGCACCATGCCAGTCACCCTGCATTTTCCTGCACCATGCCAGTCACCCTGCATTCTCCTGCACCATGCCAGTACCCTGCATTCTCCTGCACCATGCCAGTACCCTGCATTCTCCTGCACCATGCCAGTCACCCTGCATTCTCCTGCACCATGCCCGCCGCCCTGCATTCTCACCCTAGGCTTATACTCGAGTCAATGATTTTTCCCATCTTTTTGTGGTAAAAGTAGGGGTCTCGGCTTATACTCGGGTCGGCTTATACTCGAGTATATATGGTATATATATATATATATATATATATACACACACACACATATATATATATATATATATATATATATATATATATATATATAGATATACCCCTATACAGAAGTTCAGATGTCATGCCTTCCTCCAAAGACACCCAAAAAATGCCCAATAAACGCCTGAAACAAAAACGCCCAGGTGTGAAAGGAGCGTAGCCCCATCCCTGCACTATTAAAATTCTAAGAAAAATTATCTTTTTTTTCTGGTTCTGGACATGCTACAGAGCTGAAACTTCATAGGTACACTTTTTAGACCCCTCAGACACTAAATCCAAAGAAATCTCTTTTTTTTTCAATAATTTTTTCAATAATTGGCTCTCTATCAAAAACGACAATTTTTAAGAACTTTTTTTTGTGTGATTAATAGTCCCTGGGACATGACCCAGAACCCTAGGCACATTTAGGGACATTTATTGGGTTTTAGGGCTTCAAAATGGTATTTTTTGATTACCGAAGTTTGGGTCCCATTGATTTCAATGGGGTTCTGGAATCCGGACTCGAACTTTCGGGAAGTTCGGGTGTTCTGGCCAAACCGAACTTTTCAAAAGTTCGATCATCCCTATTGGTTACCACATATTCTGTCCTTTGCTCCTGTTTTCATTAAATAGCCTGTTTATGCTTTCTACAGGAGGAGCAAATGCCTGGCAGAACCACCATTAAAATGATTTCTTCTAATTGACATCATTTATTTTACAATCTAATACAGTTTTACAGGTATACCACCATGACTTTTAATTATTAAAATAAATGAACAATTTTAGCCAATACAATACTATATCTAAGAGAATATTTAGCATTTATTCATCACATATGTTCAATATGTATAAATAAGGTTTAAAGAATCTTATAATGTTAAAGTAACGAAGGTTATATTGAATAAACCCTCAGTGTATTGGAAGCAATTTCATCTTTATGAGCCTTATGACATTTACTACATCAACTGTGAGGCCTCAGGACATGAGAAACAAGTCGTACAATTTGTTGACAATTATATAAAGCATTCTGTTTGTGACCCAAATTAAATTTAAAATCCTCTATAGGAGTAATTTCTCATTTACCCCCAAAAAGCCAAATAAGCGGCTTGTTGTTCAGACAGCAAGTCTTTTTAGAAGAACATACCAATCAATCATCATTTATAGCAGAGGAGGAACATTAAGCACTCAGCAGACTGTATCCGACGTCTAGATCTGCCTCTTTCTAGTGGGGGGAGGTATGGCTGCACTGTAATCACAAACTGTTACTTTGTTTACACAGAATTACATTTTTGTTGTTCAAAAAGAGGTGTATAAGCAGCAATTCAGCTTGTTTCCTATTTTTTTTGCAAGAAATCTTTCTCCATCTCACCAATGGCCTTCTGCAGGGAAACAGAGTATTGGTGAAGCAACTATATATTCAACATTTCTCTTCTCTCATCCGTGTCATGAAAGCTAGCAATTATATACAGTTGCATAACAGTAAGTAATGGATCAAGGAAATTTCTTATGTCAATAAAAGCATATTTGTTTGAAATAGCTTTCTAAGTCAACAGTTGAGTGCAAGGACGAGCCAATGTTTCCTACATTAAATTGGTTATATATAAATTATAATTACGTTTGGTTTATAACAAATGTTGCATAAATGATTCAGGCTTATAAAAAATTTTTAAATATCCTAAAATAATATTTATGTAGTTCTCAGAGATATCAGAAAAGCTGGGAATGGATCTTTACGAAAATGTAGAAGTTCACGTCTATATAATTATTATTAGTGCCGCCTCCCGTAAATGAAATAACGCACAAACCCAAAATGCAGAGATTATTGGACTTTGTAGGCACCACCCAGATCACAATGGAATTATAAAAAGAGATGGCTTTCCATAACAGCCACTGGGTATTAATAGAAGCACAACAATGCTAAAAGTAACATATACATTACCCCTTCCTTGCTTGGCTTCCTTTCTTCTATCATTTCTTCCTTCCTTACATTGACGTCATTTTTTTTCCTGCATTTTTTTCCTTCTTCTCTGACTCCCTCATTCCTTCCTTCCCCCCTTCTTCCTTTCATATTTTTCTCATTTTCTCATCCCTTTTCTTTTCCCTTCTTGTTTTTTTTTTCTTTATTTCTATCTTTTTTCCTTCCTTCTGTTGACTTCTTTTCTTTTCTTTTCTTCCTCCATACTGCCTGCCCTTATTTCCTTGCTTTTTTTCTGTCTCCCTTCATCTATACTTTTTTCCCACTACCTACTTCCATTGATTTTCTTGCCCCTGCTCTTCCTTCCTGCCTTTATTCCTTTGTGTTCCTTTATAAAAAAGGGCCATCAATTATAGTTTAATCTCACTTCCATTCTTGAGGGAACATCACAAATTTTTGGCTTTTTTTATTGTCTTAAAACTTTCCTTGTGTAGTCTGAATTAAAAATAATATTTAAATAAAGGTTGGATTGCTCATTTAATAACTGTGTACACAGACACAGTTGTAATGTGGTAGTGCTTGTGGTTCACTTTGCCACCGATGTCTCTTTGTCTTTTTTTATAAACAAATCAATCAG
Source organism: Pelophylax lessonae (assembly GCF_965119305.1). Classification (NCBI taxonomy): domain Eukaryota; kingdom Metazoa; phylum Chordata; class Amphibia; order Anura; family Ranidae; genus Pelophylax; species Pelophylax lessonae. The sequence continues at coordinate 481,037,282 of NC_138772.1, forward strand.
CGCAAACACAATAATATAAATCTAAAAACAGATAAAATCTGAGATGCAGGCTGAAAACTGTTATATAATTCACCAAAACCCTATACAGATATACAGTATATAGAAATAAGTGCAGCGCAATCAATAAAACATAGCAAATAAAATTGTGGACAGGTTCAGTAAGTGAATCTATAGACCAGAGGTCCTCAAACTATGGCCCTCCAGTTGTTCAGGAACTACAATTCCCATCATGCCTAGTCATGTCTATGAATGTCAGAGTTTTTTCAATGCCTCATGGGATGTGTAGTTTCGCAACAGTTGGAGGACCATAGTTTGAGGATCCCTGCTATAGACCATGCAAGTTCATAGAGAGCAAAAGAGCCCAAAAAAGTCCATAATTATCCACGTGAAAGAAAAGGGATCTAGAGATGAATTGCCTTGCAGGTGATGAACCCTTCCACCATCAGACAGATTCCTCACTCACCTTAAATATCGGGCCTTTGTCTTTTTTTGCCACTTATATCTCTTTGATATCACAACTGTCACATGATATGCAAAACAGTTCTTATCATTCACACCCAGGTCTTGTCTAAAAAATATCTCAATAGGGGAAGAAGATACACTGCTAGTGTGCCCACATCCCACAAGTGTGTTGTAGCAAAGGGACTGGAAAGTGTCATACATGTAGTGAGCAAAACCAACAAAACAGAAATATATCGCATATTTACAAAATTATTACACAAAGGTTAAAAAAGGCATGGAAGTAACCACATCCAAATGTTGTACCCAGGTATAGTTTACATCTATAATACAGAGAATATTCCTGCTTTTACAAAACTGGTCAACATAAGAAGCTCAATGTGTTTCAAAAAAAAAAAAATGCTCTTCTTCAGGAGTGCATGTGAGCAGGGAGGCAGGCATGTGGCACCAGCAGTTACCAGCAACTATCACCCCACGTCAATAGAATATGTGTATGCAAAAGTAGTTATATCAACTGGCATCTACAGATATATGATCGTCCGATAATGGTGGAGCACACTGGTCATGGGTGAGAATTAAGGCAGTGGTTTTTACATATTTTTGTGTCTTTCAAGCGTCTATCATGGAGTGTGATCCTGAAGAAGAGTGTGTTTTCTAAATTCGGTGAGATTCCAATGTGAACCAGTTTTGTAAAAACAGGAGTATTCTCTGTAATATAGATGCAAACTTACCTGGGTACAACACATGGATGTGGTTACTACTATGTCTTTTTTTTTAACCTTTGAATAATAAATTTGGAATTGCATTTGATATATTTGGGTTCTGTTGGTTGTGTTCACTACATGTATGCACAATCCCTTTGCTGCAACATACATTATATCATGTCTAAAAATGAGTACTTTTATTGGAACGCATTATAATGGCAGTGTGGACAAAGTATCTTAGCATTTTGGAATATATTTGCAAATGTATGAAATTGAGACTTCTGTTTTTATTAAACAAAAAATTTAAATCATACTTTAATTAGGTCCCGTTTACTAGCAAGCAAGGTACTGGTGAAGGCACTATTTTATAATGTTCATCCCCATTATGTTAAATGACTGTTAATTCTTTCAAGACTATATTAAAAGGCCTAGTTGTAAGGCCAAATACACCAATGCATTTGTTAAGAAAGTTACCAAGTTGTGAAAACATTTTATTACTTTCAACCTTTTTTTCACTTTGCCAAATTCTTATAAAATAAATATGATCTTATTCTTATTGTTCTTAAATTAAACTAGTTGAGAGCGCTGGTAGATGACACATATATAACATTAGACACTTTGTTCTTCTAACAACAGATTTCTTCTCTAAAGAAGGTTATTACATCTGTACAATGCAGTGTTTCAATACATAAACCCAATTTAGTAGCTTCTGTAAAGACAGCAGTAATATAATTTTAATAAACTGCTGTCATGTCTTTTAAATATAAATGATAGCACCCACTGCAGATGTGTTCTAAACCTTGGACTACCAACAGCATCAATAACTAAAAGATGAGAAGCTTTGTTAAGTCTGACTTCAGTTATGAGCAGGCAAAAGTTCCCAAAGTGGGTTTAATGCTGTTCAAAAGTGGTCCTAATGTGCTCTAAAAGGTACTCTAATGAAAGCTCTCGACAAGACGAGCCTCCTGGGCAATGCCGTACTTTAGAAATATATCTCTAATGTCATATAAATTGTGGGAGGAAAGAGAAAAGACAAACCCATGTGCAATTTTAAAATCATTATTTTCCACACTAATAAACTGAACAATCAGTTCTACTTAATAAATGGATGGACTATCAGACCTTAACAAAATAAGAACATATTAGAAATTGCTTTGTTCTCCTTGAATTTTCATTTATATTAATAAAATAATCAAATAAAAAAGTTATGGACTTCAAAAAACTTCTGGCAATATTTACTCCAATTGGAATGTTCCCTTTTTTAAAAAAAATATTCAGTTTTAAGAAAAAGAAAGGAGCAGAATTTAAAGTAAAAAGGATAATGATTTGGACCTGTTCACTTACACTGTGGCGTGACGCTTGAAAAGTTTATAAAGTTTAACATAATGTCAACCCAAAGTGTACCAAAGCACCCCAAAACCACAAACCCATCTTTCATAGATGAGGCAATTGTTACACCCAACTAAAAAAATACCAGTGTCATGTTTCAGAGACTACATTCATACATTTGGTACAGTGGCTGGAGAGTATGTAAACAGTGTGATTGGGGTCTTAGGCAGTAAAGTAAGAGGGAGAGATATGTCATGTTTTAAAATAAATAACAGATTATGATATTTCAAAGATAGCTGCCATAAATACTGTATAGCCTTAGACATTATGCAAGTGTTTATACTTAGCACTATGGTAGAGGAAGAGATGAGGCATATAATTTTTTTTGTAAATACATTTTTATTGAAGAAAAACCAGATAACAATACATGAAAGATATTATGCATCATAAACATGTACAACATTGCCACTTTTGATCAATCCATGTTACAGTGCAGTTGTCAATATTTACACATACTCAAAAACAAAAACACACAAATATAACCAATATAAAACACAGGCCGTAGACCTCTGTGATACTACACAGAGACCATAAAGGCCATATTAGTGCAACACGCCAGACAACATACTCAGAGCGGGGAATTGCTCAGTTGATGTGGACTTCCGGGCCCTCACCCCAATTGGGTGCAAACTGTGAGGGGACGGATCCCACCTAAATTAGGTCCAAGATCACAGGTGTCGCCACTACCTGGGAGTCTATTCCCAGTCTGAGATTTAAGATCTATGTGCAACACGGGTATGAGAATGGAAACAAGAAACAAGGAAGGGGAGGAGGGGGGTGGGAATGGGGTAGGGGCCTGCCACCAGGGAGCTAATATAAATTTGTGTAAGCAGAGAGCTAAAGCATCACTAAAAGGAGTTTAGTTCAAGAGAAATTCCATCATCACATATTTTATCATATTTGTGCAGAGGGCTGACGAGACCACATATGCCATTGCTGGTGGAAAATGACTGCCTTCCTATTCTTGAAAGTGAGCATATTTCCATTTCATATTGGGTAGCTACTCTGTGTTTTATGACAGATAGTTTCGGGGGACTTGTACTCCGCCAGTTAGCTGCAATCCCAATTCTTGTGGCAAACAGTATATGTGCCATCAACTTCCTGAGGCCAAGCGGATATGAGTCCAGTCCTAGACCCAGCAAGGCCAAAGCCGGCGAGGGGACACATGACGTTCCCAAGATTTGGGACACCCAATCAAAGACTGCCTTCCACAGAGGTTGGATCACTGGACAGCCCCAGAATATATGCAGTAAGTTACCCGGCTCTTGGCATTCCCGCCAACAGAGAGGTGAACCTCTTTTATCAATAGTGTGAAGCCTAGCAGGCATCATATATTATCTATGAAAGAGCTTCTGGCAGTTGTCCCAGTGATCCACACATGCCGAAGACGAGCGGTTAGTCTGGAATGCTCTCATCCATTGATATATGGAAAATGACTGTTTTAGCTCGCCCTCCCATTTGAGTATAGTTGGAGATTTACGTAATGGAGGATGATAATTGAAATACTTGTAGCACAGTGAAACACCCTTAGTTTTGGGATTTGACTTGGCAGTGAGGAAATCCCAAAGTTTTTTTGGGCAAAGGGGGGATTATGGATTTGTGAGTTCTCTTAAAGGCTGCAGTTAGTATGTCTAGGGCCGATTGTGGCTGAAAGGACGTGGTAGAGGAATGATAGCCTCGTCTCCTCAATGGGAGGGTCGAGACCCCAGGGATTAGGATATCATAGACCGCCAGGGGAGTAGCGAGTTGAACACACTCCTCGTCCTGGAATTGACGTCCAAGGAGATGGGTCCACGCACTGATTGTGGCTCGAATGGTAGGGAATGAGGGGATCTTAGTGTTGTGGATCAGGGTGGCAGCAAATGTTAGCGCATGCAGGTTTTGACCTGGGGTGACATGTCTCTCTATTTGGTTCCACAGGTTGTCTTCCTGATTCACAAACCAATAACGTGCCTGAGATAACACTGCAGCCCAATAATAAGCTTGTGCATTGGGGAGTCCTATGCCCCCAAGTTTATGGGGCTTATATAAGGTGGAGAGCGCTATTCTGGGAGGCTTTCCTTCCCAGATAAATTTTCGCAGCCGAAATGCCAATTTATTTAAAAACACCTGTGGGACAGGGATGGGGAGATGAGGCATATTTTATTGTGAAAAAATATCAGTTTAATATCCTAAAGTCAGGAACCAGAAGTACAGTACTTCATGGACATGCTGCACATAGTACATTTTTTACTAATGGAAAATGGAGAGAAATAGATGAAAATAGGAGTGTGCTTTTTAGGAGCCACAAACCAGAAAAACTGATCTGTTGGACAGTAGTGATGAGCTGAAGTGTGGATGCTGAATCCAAACCCTATTGATGTCCATGGGAGTCAAATGTTAAAAAATTGGCATTTTCTAGGCTAATGGGTAATGGATTGTAAAACAATTGGCGTTGGGGTTGAGCTCTGCCCTGGGGGACATGTACCAAAGCCAAATATTTGGTATTGTGGGGTGCAGTGATTTTAGTAATGCTTAAAGTGAAACATTAAATTGCAAAACTCCATTGCATAACATGCCTGGGGAAGGAATTGGGGGCAGCTCTACCTGTACAGTAGTGAATCTGTGCAATGTATACAATCTACTACAGCTACCTCTAACCAAATCTTGCCTTAACAAAGCCACCTGCCAAAATTGATATCCACTTTGTTTGAAAAAGTATGAGCGTCTCCTGGGGCTGCAAGAAAAAAATAACCTGTAATGGATGCCATGCATACCATGATTCCAGTAAAGCATGTCATGCATAAACCAGAAGCAATTTTGCACTAAACCACTTCTGCTGTAACATGTTGAAAGACACCAGTATTAAGCAGTAATATGGAGGTAGAATATACCAATTCTCAATATGGGGTGTAAAGTATCATGACACATGCTTATTCAAATTATTAGCAATAATATTATACAGGATTTATATAGTTCCAACAATTCTGTCACATACCAAGGCAATACTAATCAGGAGCAGTGAGACAGATTTATTACAAGGTTACAGCTTCATTCATAAATTCTACTCACTGCTGTCCTATAGTAGTACTGGGACAAAATGAAACCTGACCCTAACCCCTTATGAATTGTGCAACTGTTTAAGTGTTTGAGTGAAAAATTGTCCTATCTGTCTCAGACAAATCTGACTCCGAACTTGCAAAATTGTTTCAGTACCCAGGGGTGAGTAGTAGTAGTAGTAGGGCCATAAATTGTAGGAAAAACAGATTTTTTTTACTCTAAACAAAGTGTCAAAATTGTCTTAAGAAAAAGTGTGTAGCGCCAAAAGTAAATGAACAACAATGAAATGTGTATAATATGTTATAAATGGACAACACATTGAAATAAAGTCCAAAAAAGTGCTGAAGTGAAAAAAAATGTATATATGTTGAATAAAAATCAACAATAAAAAAAAACAATATAGTGAAAAATATAGATTAAAATGCACACTCCCATGACAGGATGAGCAATATAAACTTATTGGTGAAAGCACAAAGTTCAGTGCACAGATGTGTGCAAAAAATTGCTGTTGACTTGAGAAGTGATCCAGTACAGTGCTCCAGAATCATGCACCACACCCCTGTGAAAGGGACACTCACCGGAAAAGCTGGCTGCCCTTACAGCAGCAAACATGCACTCAGTGTAGATCTTGCATCAGTTGTGAGGAAGGCTGTTCAGCAACTCACACCATCCAGATGTAGCTGTGGTAAATAAAGCTCACCGAGAGCCAGAAGAAGTCTCTATAGTGTAGTATTTATTGGATGTATATATTAAAAGCCAAAATAAAATGAATTATAAAACCATATGACAATGGGTGCCACTACCAATCCATTATTATTATTAGTGTCTCCTCCCCAACGTGTTTCGTCCAATAAGACGTGTTCAAGGGGTCCTGATTTTTTATTTATTTTTCTAAATAATTTTTATTGGAAAGAGATATTTAACATAAAGGGCTCTTTCACACGGGCGTTCCTTTTTTTTTGCCCGATCAGGTCCTTTTTTTTTTTTTGTAACGGACACGGGTGACACTTGTGTCATCCGGTCCGTATGTCCGTTTTTCATCCCATCCGTTTGCGGATGAAAAACTGACATAATGCATGTCTATGTAAATACGGATGTCTGCGGATGACACCACTGACATCCGTTTTTGCTTCAGTTCCGTTTTTTGAAAGGAAGAAAAAATAGGGTTCTCCTCCGTTCAAAAAAACTGAACTGAACTGAACTGAACTGACAAAAAACGGATGTCAGAGGATGATCATCCGATGACTTCCGTATTTACATAGAGATACATTATGTCCGTTTTTCATCCGCAAACGGATGGGATGAAAAACGGACATACGGAAAGCCCGTGTGAAAGAGCCCTAACTGCTTTTTTTAAGCAAAGCTTCCTTTCAAAAGTAGGCTATAGTTTCTGGGGGATTATTTTGGAGTTTAGGAATTATTGGTATTTATTGGTATCTGGTATTTGATTGGGCCTGACCATCTGTTCCTGGACCTTCCTTTTGTTTGCATGAATGCTGCTGCATCATTTGAAAGAAAAAAAAGTGCAAGAACAGTGTTCACCCAGACTACCTTACTATCCCAGCACCCGCTATCCCATTATTAATTAAAAAAAAAAAATTAGGCAAACACAAGTTATACCTGTTAGCCCTGATTAAAATTGGCCTCCTGTTGGCTAATTTTACTGCTATGTCATCTGTTGTCTCATAATTCTTGTAGAAAAACCAGGCCTACGCTCTGCTAAAACAATTTCCTCTTGGTAATAAGAATAAGATTTCAGATTTATTGATGAAATCTTCCTGATCTCTCTCTCTCTCTCTCAGAAATAGCGGTACAGTCAAACTGTTTTAAAAGCAGGGGATGAAATTCTGTAAAATTAGTTTGTCTAAAACTTACAAGAAAAAAAGCAATTTGTTGTATGTTGCCCTGATGTAATCTGGCTGGTAAATCCCTCAGAAATTGTGCATCCAAAAAAAGCCTTAGAAGGTGTGTTTAAAATCAGTAACATTTTTCTGTAATAAATTTAAAATAAAAATAGAATATTTGTTTTAATTCCAGGTGAAATCTTATAAGTTTTATACCTATAAATTATCAGCCTTAAAAAGGTATAAAAGCTGGGGTTTAACTTTATATTCGTATATGTTCCCTCTTCTGTCTGTGAAAGTAACCCAATTCTAAAATGCGATCAGCTTTCTCTCTGGTCTTGGAAAAAACACAATTTCTTATTTGTACTTGCAATCTCAAAAATAGCAGGCCGTAAGAAGAGATTAAGCCCCTGTTCACATCGGGCCAATCTGACATGCGATTTGACATGTCAAATCACATGTCAAATCGGAGTCTATTGCCAGCAACGGCACTGTCTGAGTCGGTGCAATGCCGACTTTGCGGCGCCGCACCAATTCCCAAAAGTAGTTCCTGCACTACTTTTAGCGACTTCGGGGGGTGATTTCAATAGACATCTGTGCATGAACCCACACAGATGTCTCCCAAATTGCCCCCAAAGTCGGAATGACATGCCGGCTTAAAATTGTCTGAGTTCAGCAGGATTTGAATGCGATTTCAAACCTGCATTCAGTGTGAACCTAGGCTAAAAGTTGTGCAACCAATCTGTGTAATGTGTCCTTAAGTCTGTAAAAAAGCAGCCCAATTTTCCATTGCAAAATTCAATCAGTTTATTCTCTTCCTCATTAACTGCGGTCCACACAATCAAGGCTTCAAAGGTGTGGTGCAAATCTGTATATCCTTTATCTTTTCAATAAAAAACAGGAAGTACCTAATATTTTATTTCCAGATCCAATATGCCCACTCAATCACTCTGAAATTGGGGGTTGTTCATATAGGTTACACAACTGTGGTGCAAAACTTACATTTTTCCATGATTCCAACTGAATCAAGACACAAATTTCCAGGTGCAATATGTTCATGTGCTCAGAAATTGCAGCCTGTCCAAAAAGGATTAACTGTGGTATGATTTTTTTTATGATTCTAATTCAAACATAAACAAACCACAAATGTTTAATACCCAGATACAATATGCCAGCTCATGCACCCTGAAATTGCGGTCTGGCCCAAAATGCCGAATAGCTGTGATGTGATCTACATCTACAGTATCAATAAAAATATAATTTTTTTTAAATTCCAGAATCAGTCTGGTTTCTCTTTCCCTCAAATATTTTTGCCTATGCAATAAAGGTTTAATGCTTTTACTGCCAGAGCATATTTGCATTTTTGTGCATATGATAAAATGCTCATTTTAGACATGCAGATTAGTTAAAATCCCCAAACATTAGATCTTTTCTGAAATCAGTAACCATGGAGAATATAATGGTGGTAGTTTCAATTGATAATGTCACATGATACTAGTGTAATGATTTATAAAACACATATTTTCAGTAAAAAATATACTAGTTACAACAAAACTTATATAATATAAGATTGCATCCAGTAAACAATTACCCAACATGTCCTACATTTTTGCACATCCATTAACTGACAACAAACTTCGGTACCCAAAGTTGTTCATAGGCGATACTTCAAAAGCTTTTACAGGTAATTATTTTAAAATAGACGATAATTGATTTTTTACACATGAAATCTGCTTGCTCTCTCCCTCTGAAATAGTCAACTTAAATAGTGGAATCAAAATGGCTTGACAAAATTTTCTGCAAATTAGTACCATTTTCCAGTCTCCAGTCTGTTATTCGTTTAGTCCAAATGAAATCTGTCTGTTCTTTCACTCAGACATTGCATCTTATCCTTAACAGCCATTGACAATGGGAAGCTGTCATATATAACAGCAGCAGTAATATTTGTAGGCATATTGAGGCCATATGTGGCCTGGTATGGTTTGGGGACCATATGCTTGTCCTACCCTTTTAACCTTTTACCTTCCAGGCTGCATGCTTGGGATAAAGGTCCGGTATGTTTTTATCTCTCTTGATTTTTGTGGGGTTTCTCCTTCAAAACATATACCAGGTAAGAATTGAGTGTAAACCCTATGCTGTTTTCTTTTTTGTTGTATAGGTACCCCATTAACATCTATACTAGACCCTCATCTAGGATAAGGGTCTGTTATAAATAAAGGGATCCCAGACTGCTTTATCTACAAGCTTCTGGGAACTGTCAAGTTGCTGGCAATTTTGTGTACCTTGCCACAAGTCAGCTATAAGTATGCTTGTAATGGGAGTGCCAGATATACAACTTGATACGTGGGAAAGTGCACAGGATGGGAACCATAAATCTGTCCATATTCATTAACTGTCCAAAATACAGACAGCAGGTCTGATCCTATAAAAGGTAGTTCAGTTGGGTATTTAGCTTCCTGGCTAACTGCAAAATATGTAGTGTCACTCTTAGTACACTGCAGCTATATAGAGCAATAATAGTGTATGGTTAAAAAAAGTATGTGTACCTCAATTTGTTTGGGAAAAATGTTTATAGCAGAAGTGTTTCAATCATGTATTTAGCTGTCTGTCTTTACTTTGATGAAAATTCTGCTTTTAATCTTGCTTCTTTAAGCCGAGTGGATGGAGTGCTTAGCAGTCCCTGTGGAGGTGTAGTTATGTTATCGTGCTATAACAACTTTATTATTTTCTAGTAAAACACTTGCATCTTGGTTTCCCTGGCATGCATCTCAGAGAGACTGAGGATAAAAACAGAGGGCTTTGTAGATCAGCTCCTGGTTATGCTCAGTTAATTGTGACTTGCTGTGAATGAGTGGAAGAACTTCTAGTGCTACCTAGAATGAGTGAAGAAAGTCAGCAGGATGATTATGGATTGTGGAGGGAGAAAATGCTGAATTCATAATGCCATACGTGTTTAGGAGATCCCTTAAAGTGTAACTCCACTTTTGTTGAGAAAAAAACATTCCCCTCTGGATGATGATGATGTACATTGCAAGGATTATAATAAAAGTTGTTGCTGAATCCTACCTTTTGTTATTCTGAAGAAATCCCTGTTTGTTCCTCTGTGCCCCTGTGCTGAGTGAATCTAATGGGAGTGGTTTCATAATTATCATTCAGCTGTGGCAGTTGCAGGGCAGCAATGAGAAAAGCTGCTGGGCCTGCATCCCTTTAGACGTGTTCCTATTGGGGAGTATCTTACCAAAAATGAAATTTTTGTTGCAGGGGATGACAGAAATCTGACTTGTATCTTAGGCAGACTTCTGGAAAAGTCAGTAAGCCAACTACACAAGCGGAAAATTATGTTTTTGGGGGGTTTTCAGTACAAATTGTGTGTACAGAACAGCTCCATGTAGCCATATTGCATTGCATTTTCAGAAAATGACAGCGGCTGCAGATTGAAAAGGAAAGGTAGTTTTTAACCTCCCTGGCGGTATGATTCTGTCAGGAATTCTGTACCAAAAGCGGTACAATTCTTTTCATGGAAATTTGGCGTTATGTATTATAGGCCTACAATTCTTAGTAATTACTGACTTAAACCTGACCAAAACAAGAGTCTAGTAGACATCCCAGATGTGATAAATTTGAAACACAAACGCATAAATTATAATCTAATTAATAATATAATTTTATTATAGAATATATATAATATATATAATAAAATTATTATTGATTAGATTATAATTCATGCGTTATATATTATATATATATATATATGTGTGTGTGTGTGTATATATATATATATATATATATATATATAAAATTATATTATTGATTCGATTATAATTCATGCGTTATATATTATATATTATATATGAATTATAATCGAATCAATAATATAATTTTATATATATATATATATATATATATATATATATATATATATATATATACACATATATATACATATATATATACACATATATACATATATATATATATATGCATATATATAATATAAAATGTGTTTGTGTTTTGTGCAACGTTTTTTTTTTTTTTTTAATTTCCCTCCCTAGTTCCACTCCCATGCAGCATTGCTGCTGCAGGGAACGGAACTAGGAAGTCCTCCTACCGACAGACGAGCGGCGGAGATCTCGGCTGGCGGTCACAGCAATGAGAGCTCATCGCTGGATCGCCAGGATAAGGTAAGACCCTACGCTGCGCTCTCTGCATAGCTCTACCCATTCACCCCGAGCGTGACTCGGGGATACCGATAATAGCAGGAAATTCCTACCCCGAGTCACGCTCGGGGATACCGCTAGCGTGGTTAATAACATTCAATTACAATATGATTTGTGTAGCAATTGTATATGCTGTATTGTTTTTTCTTTATTTGCTATTTTTCTCCCATGAAAGTAGAGTTACCATTCAAAGCATGGATGTCCAACCTTTTGGTTTCTCTGGGCCACATTGAGTGTAGAGAAAGTTTCTTGGGCTGCATATAAAATATATACTATAGTTAAAGTATATAAGTAATAAAATGCCGCCGCATCCTTCCCGTACCGCCGCGCCAACCGCACTAATTTAACACAACTAGAGGATAATCAAGTGAAATGGAATCAGTATACAGAGGTCTACTTCTTCTGAGAGATATTAACCACTTAACTACTGCCTACTGCAGATTTACTGCGGCAGGCAGCCGCTCCTTGGCAAAGCGACGTAGGTCTACATCGCTCGCTCTCAGGAGGCTAGGGGGTGAGCGTGCGCCACCGGCGGTGCACTCCCGCCCACGCTCCTCAGCGGGGAAGCTGATGTGTGTGTCAGGCGGCTTCAATTGCTGCCCGACACCCGCAATTGTTCCCCGATGAGAGAGAAGAACGGACAGCTGTTGTAAACACAACTGACCGTCCTTCTCTCTGAAATGATCACATAGCTCTTGTGATCCTTCTATATAGGATCACATGTCTCTATGGTCATTTCAGAAGCCACGTCCCCCACAGTTAGAATCTTTCCCCTAGGCTCACATTTAACCCCTTGATCACCCATAGTGTTAACCCCTTCCCTGCCAGTGTCATTATTAGAGTAACAGTGCATATTTTTAGCACTGTTTACTGTAGTAATATCACCGGTCCCCCCAAAAGTGTCAATGTCAGTCAGGGGTCCGATCTGTCCGCCGCAATGTCGCAGTCCCGCAAAAAAAAAATCACAGATTGCCGCTATTACAAGTAAAAAAAATAAAAATAAAAATGACATAAATCTTTCCCGTAGTTAGTAGACGCGATAACTATTGCGCAAACCAATCAAAATACGCTTATTGCAATTTTTGTTACCAAAAATACGTAGCCGAAAACAAATTGGCCTAAAATGTTAAAAAATTTTGATTTTTAATTTTTTCTTTTGAGAATGTCATATAGCAGAATGTGAAAAATATAATTTTTTAGTTTTTTTTCAAAATTGTCGCTCCCTTTTTGTTTATAGCGCAAAAAAATAAAAATTGCACAGGTGATCAAATACCACCAAAAGAAAGCTCCATTTATGTAAAAAAAAGGACGTAAATTTTGTTTGGGTACAGTGTCATTAAGAGGGCAAATACTTCCGGTCTTAAAGTGGTTAAAGGAACACTCTAACCACCATGACCACTTCAGTGATTTGAAGTGGTCATGGTGGTTTGAGTCAGAAACACTGCACATGCTCGCCTCCACCCCCCCCCCTCCGAGGCCGCCTCTGCCTACCATTAGTTGGAAGCCGCTGTGGCGTGCCCCCGACCTGAATTCCTTCCTCCCTAGCAAAAAAAAAAGTTGTCAGGGGGCTGTGGGCCGCATTGCCTGCGGTTCCGGGCCGCAGGTTGGACATGCCTGTTTTAAATGGATAATAATTTTTTTTGTGAAAAAATGTTATACTTACCTGCTCTGTGCAGTAATTTTCCACAGAGCAGCCCCAATCTTCTTCTTTTCGGGTCCCCTGCTGGCGCCCCTGGCTCCTCCCCCTTTCCCAGTGCCACCAATAGCTGCTTGTTGTAGGGGCACTGGTGCACGCTCGATCCCGACTCTGCTCTATGGGTCCATAAGACACATAGAGCCATGGCTCGGTCCCACCCTCTGCTCTCTCCTCATTGACTCACTGAGTGTGATTGACAGCAGTGGGAGCCAATGGCTCTTGCTACTGTGTCTCAGTCAATGAGAAGAGAGAAACCAAGGCCAGCTGAGGCTCCCATGCACATCTCTGGATTGAGAGGGGGCTCATTTGAGTATTGGGGGGGGGGGCTCTGGGGGAGCAGCACACACAGAAGGTTTTTTACCTTCATGTATATCAGGGGTATTGAATTAAAATTCAAGGAGGTCCGGTCGCTAACATTTTTTTTGGGCCGAGGTCCAAATCTCAAGTCTGTGCTATGATGAGAAAGATTGTAGTCACTGTATGGGCCCTTTCACACGGTCCGCCTCCATATGCGGATCCGTGATGCTCAGCGGGGATTGATCCGCCGATCCGCGCTGAGCCGGCAGATGACAGCTCCGTCTCCACTTGCAGTGCGGAGAGGGAGGTGCCACAGCCCCCGCTGCTCTCTATGGGGGATCAGATGAGAGCGGACCACCTGTCCGCTCTCATCCAATCCGATCCGATCCCTGAACGGATGGAAAAATAGGGTTTCCATCCGTCCAGATTTCACGGACAGGATCGGATACGGGTGTCAGCGGGTGTCAGCGGAGGTGTCTCCGCTGACATCCGCTGCCCCATAGAGCTGCATGGAGGATCCGATCAGATCCGCCTAAAAAACTGACAGGCGGATCTGATCGGATCGCCCGTGTGAAAAAGCCCTATGTTTTATCAAAAATGAGAAATTTACAATTTCCATAGCATTTCAACAATATTTATTGTCAAGTTTCAGTTATGACATTAAACATGTGGACAGTTGGAATTATAGCTTTATAATTCACTCTAGTTTTTGTATCGAATACAAGCACCTATCCTTAACAGAAACAACATGGAAACAAATCAATAAATCTTTAATAAAACCCATCCATTTTTCAAGTAAAATAAAATTGCATCTTCTAACTTAAACAAGGTGTCAATTTGAAAAAGTGCACAAATTATCCTCAGTTTTATTTTTAATTTTTTTACCACCCAAAAACCTTCCCTTTTGATTGTTCTGCCAGTATTTTGAATCTTGGCTTAAATTGAGTTACTACCATTCACATGCACATATGTAGGTGCTCATTGGTGAACCTGGAACGTTACTTGGTTTTAATAATGTTCATAGAGGAGAAAGCTGACTCACAGCTGTACGTCAATCCAAACATGGTCAAGGTGTGTAGAGCTACCTCGATTGGACAAGAGAAATCAGTCTCAGGCACAGCCTGTAGCCAGGTGATGTTATATTCACTAGGAATGCAATATTATCCATTGTGCTCTCATCTTGTAAAAACAGTGAAAACTGTTTTGTTTTCTGGCTTTTGAGTTGTATTAAGAAAGCTGCTACTTCAGTTCGAATGGACCAAAAGCATTCCAATACACTGCCTTTACTATACCACCTAACATTGTTGTGAGATAAAAGGTCATTTTCAATTGCCTCAACTTCTTTAGGAAACTCTCTTAGTAAACGATGTTGATGGGATGAGGATACCCTGAGGAAGTTGATGAGTTTCATCATTGTGTCCATGATTTCTGCAATTTTTTTCTGATAGAATGGCACACAGTAGGGTTGAGCGGACACCTAGATGTCCGTGTTCGACGGGTTCGGCCGAACTTTAAAAAAAAGTCCGGGTCCGTGTCCCGGACTTTTACCGAACTTTTCCCGGACACCGAACCCCATTGAAGTCAATGGGGACCCGAACTTTAAGGCACTAAAATGGCTCTAAAACACCAAAGGAAAGGGCTAGAGTGCTGCAAATGGCAGCAAAACGTAATTAAGAGCATGGCAAGTGCTCTGCAAACAAATGTGGATAGGGAAATAACTTAAAACAACAAAAAAAAACAGAAAAATAAAACAATGTTCTTCTTCATCTCTGAAGGACGAGGCCCATATGGAGTAGGAGGGAGGTTGAGGTGGTGGTGGATGTGGCGGTGACATAGGCGTGCGCACAGGGTGTGCTGGGTGTGCCTGGGCACACCCTAATCACCTAGGGCACATAGCATTGCCAGTGAGGAGATGGGAAAGATCTCCCTGGGACCTGCTCTGCTCTATTTCTCCTTGCCTACAGGTACATGGCCCCGATACATTACTCTCCCTGCTGGCAAACACATGCATGTGTATTTCAACTTTGGGGTGCACACCTTAATGCAATAGGCTGCGCACACCTATGGGCGGTGTAGGTGGAAGCGGCGGTGGAGGAGGACCAGGGCCGGATTAACAGCATCATGGGCTTGGTGCTGAGGATTTTGAAGGGCCTTAAGGGCCGTGCCTTGCCATGCACCCAGAGGAGGCAGGGTGCAGCCATGCATGCCTAATTCAACATGGGATGCTGTCTCTGAAGCCCATAAACACATCCATGCATCGCCAACTGTCCCTCCTTGTCCGGCCTTCACGCTGTGTGGGGAGGTTCTGAGGGTGCTGCCTGGGGAAGCGAGCATAGAAGCCAGACTTCTGTGTTTACAAGTGACAGAAGAGCGGTAACAGTGAATATGGCCAACCCGGGGCCTATATAAAAGGTAGGGGCCTGGAGCTGCAGCTCCAATAGCCCCTACATTAATCTGGCCCTGAGGAGGAGGACGAGGTAGCCAACACTGCTTCTTTTCAAAAATTTTAAATGAGGGTACACCCCAAAAGAGTGAGAAAGAGCAAAAATGGAACAATGGGTGGGTAAGGTCGGTATCCATTGCTATTCTGCATAAGGTACGGAAAAGTCCCGTGGGATCCATGCCTGGTTCATTTTAATGAACGTGAGCTTGTCCACATTGTCTCTGGACAGGCGGCTGCGCTTGTCTGTTATAACGCCCCCAGCCGTGCTAAATACCCGTTCAGATAATACACTGGCTGCAGGGCACGCCAGCACCTCCAAGGCGTAAAGGGCAAGCTCAGGCCATGTGCCCAATTTGGAGACCCAGAAGTTGAAGGGGGCAGACCCGTCATTCACTACATGTAGGCGTGTGCACACATACTGCTCCACCATGTTGGTAAAATGCTGCCTCCTGCTAAGACGTTCCATCTGAGCTGCTGGTGCTGCTGTTTGTTGTGGCGTGCTGACAAAGCTTTTCCACATTTCGGCCATGCTAACCCTGCCTTCTGAGGTGCTGGCGGTGCCCTGGTTGCGTTGGCGACCTCCTCCTCCTCCTCCTCTGCCTTGTGCTTCCACTGTGGCCCCGCTGTCAGATGGGAATGCCAGCAGCATGGCGTCTACCAGCGTGCGCTTGTACTCGCGCATCTTGCGATCGCGCTCCAGTGAGTGAATTAAGGACGGTACGTTGTCCTTGTAACGGGGATCCAGCAGCGTGGCCACCCAGTAATCAGCACAAGTTAGAATGTGGGCAACTCGGCGGTCGTTGTGGAGACACTGCAGCATGTAATCGCTCATGTGTGCCAGGCTGCCCAGAGGCGACGAAAGGCTGTCCTCTGTGGGAGGTGTATCGTCCGTGTCCTCTGTATCCCCCCAGCCACGCACCAGTGATGGCCATGAGCTGGCCTGGGTGCCACCCTGCTGTGAACATGGTTCCATCTCCTCCTCCAGCTCCTCCTCCTCCTCATCCTCCTCATCCTCCAGAACTGTGCCCCTGCTGGACAATTGCGTCCCTGGCGTTTGCGTGTGCAGGAACCCACCCTCGGAGCCCCTTGCGAATGACTGCCCTGAAAGCCTTGGAAATGTTACCTCTTCATCCTCCTCCTCCTCCTCATCCTGTGCCACATCCTCTTCCATCATCGCCCGAATTGTTTTTTCAAGGAGGCATAGAAGTGGGATAGTTAAGCTGAGAACGGCGTCATTGCCACTGGCCATGTTGGTGGAGTACTCAAAACAGCGCAACAAGGCACACAGGTCTCGCATGGAGGCCCAGTTATTGGTGGTGAAGTGGTGCTGTTCCGCAGAGCGACTCACGCGTGCGTGCTGCAGCTGAAACTCCACTATGGCCTGCTGCTGCTCGCACAGTCTTTCCAGCATGTGCAAGGTGGAGTTCCACCTTGTGGGCACGTCACATATGAGGCGGTGAGCGGGAAGGCCGAAGTTACGCTGCAGCGCTGCCAGGCGAGCAGCAGCAGGGTGAGAACGCCGAAAGTGCGCACAAACGGCCCGCACTTTCTGCAGCAGCTCTGACATATCGGGGTAGTTTTTAAGGAACCTCTGCACCACCAAATTCAGCACATGCGCCAGGCAAGGGATGTGCGTCAAACCGGCTAGGCCCAGAGCTGCTATGAGATTTCGCCCGTTATCGCACACCACCAGGCCGGGCTTGAGGCTCGCTGGCAGCAACCACTCATTTGTCTGCTGTTCCATGCTCCTCCACAACTCCTGCGCGGTGTGTGGTTTGTCCCCCAAACAGGCAAGTTGTAAAACTGCCTGCTGTCGTTTACCCCTGGCCGTGCTGAAGTTGGTGGTGAAGGTGTTACGCTGTCCGGATGAGGAGGCGGTAGAGGATGAGGAAGCGGAGTAGGAGGAGTTAGGAACAGGAGGCAAACTGAAGCGCCCTGCAATCCTCGGTGGTGGAAGGACATGCGCCAAATTGCTATCCGCCTCAGGCCCATCCGCCACTGCATTTACCCAGTGTGCCGTTAGGGAGATATAACGCCCCTGACCGTGCTTACTGGTCCACGTATCCGTAGTTAGGTGGACCTTGGCACAGATGGCGTTGCGCAGTGCACACCTGATATTTTCCCCCACTTGGTTGTGCAGGGAAGGGATGGCTTGCCTGGAAAAGTAGTGGCGGCTGGGCACGACGTACTGTGGGACAGCCACCGACATAAGGTTTTTAAAACTGTGCGTCTCCACCAGACGGAATGACAGCATTTCAAAGGCCAATAATTTTGAAATGCTGGCATTCAGGGCCAGGGATCGCGGGTGGGTAGGGGGGTACTTCCTCTTCCTCTCAAGTGTTTGGGAGATGGAAAGCTGAACGCTTCCACGGGACATTGTGGAGATGGTTGTTGGTGACCCAGGTGGTGGTGTTGCTGACAGATCGTCTGTTTGCGGGGTGGCAGGTGCCGGTATCACTACAGATGTGGCTGGAGCGGCCGAGACTGCAGCAGAAGAGGAAGCAGGATGAGCCAGAGACGTTTCTTGGTTTTGAAGGTGTGTACTCCACTGCAGCTCGTGCTTTGCACTTAGATGCCTGATCATGCAGGTTGTGCTCAGGTTGAGAAGGTTTATGCCTCGCTTCAAGCTCTGATTGCACAGGGTGCAAACCACTCGTGTCCTGTCATCAGCACATTTTCTAAAGAACTTCCACGCTAGAGAACTCCTTTGAGCTGACTTTGGTGCGCTCGTTCCCTTGCTGCGTTGGGCAGTAGCGGGCGTAGTGTCTAGGGCACGGCCGCTCCGCTTCTGCACCCTGCTCCCTCTTCTGCTGTGCTGGTGGCTCTGTGCGACCACCGCCTCTTCCTCCAAACTACTCAGGTCACCTGCATGACGTTCATTCCATGTGGGGTCGAGGACCTCATCGTCCTCCACATCATCTTCCACCCAGTCTTCACCTCTGCCCTCCTTGTCGGTCTCCACAATGCTGAACGCCGCAGCAGTTGGCACCTGCGTTTCGTCATCATCGGAGACGTGCTGCGATGATCCTTGCATGTACTCATCTTGAGAAATAAGTGGTTGGGCATCGCTGCACTCAATCTCTTCCACTTCTGGGGCAGGGCTAGGTGGATGGCCCTGGGAAACCCTGCTGACAGAGTCCTCAAAAAGAATAAGAGACTGCTGTATGGCTTGGGGCTCAGACTGCTGGCCTGATTTGCAAGGGGGTGAGGTGAAAGACGGTTGGACATTGGCTGCAGGTGCCAACTCTGACCTTTCTGCAGTAGACTGGGTGGGAGACAATGTGAAGGAACTGGAGGCACTGTCAGCAGCAAACCAATCTACTATCGCCTCAACTTGTTCTGGCCTCATCACTTCTAGGGGCGTTTGATGCCCTACCAAATACTGATGCAGGTTCTGTCGCCTACTCACACTTGAGGAAGGTGTTTCACTTGTGCGTGTAGCTGGCACAGATCGACCACGTCCTCTCCTTGCAACAGGAGCTCTACCAGCAGCACCACGACCCAGGCCACGGCCCTTATTTGACGGTCTCCTCATATTTCTGTAATTTAAGATCTTGCCCTAGAAAGGTTTTTATTGAATAGCGGAATAGGAAATATGATCCAAAAAAGTGTATGTATCTCGCACGTACAAAACCACACTAGGCCCCAATTACTATTGTTTCTACCCCTAAAAGGATGGATGAGGAGTAGGAGGAGTATGGAACAGACAGCACCCTCAAATCTTCAGAAGTATGAGATGAACCCCAAAAACTTGGAAAGGTGGATCTCACACGTACCGACACAGACTATCCCGCAATTCAATTGATCCTCAAAGGTTTTTATTGAATAGCGGAATAGGAAATATGATCAAAAAAAGTGTATGTATCTCGCACGTACACAACCACACTAGGCCCCAATTACTATTGTTTGTACCCCTAAAAGGATGGATGAGGAGTAGGAGGAGGAGTATGGAACAGGCAGCACCCTCAAATCTTCAGAAGTATGAGATGAACCCCAAAAACTTGGAAAGGTGGATCTCACACGTACCGACACAGACTATCCCGCAATTCAATTGATCCTCAAAGGATTTTATTGAATAGCGGAATAGGAAATATGATCAAAAAAAGTGTATGTATCTCGCACGTACACAACCACACTAGGCCCCAATTACTATTGTTTGTACCCCTAAAAGGATGGATGAGGAGTAGGAGGAGGAGTATGGAACAGGCAGCACCCTCAAATCTTCAGAAGTATGAGATGAACCCCAAAAACTTGGAAAGGTGGATCTCACACGTACCGACACAGACTATCCCGCAATTCAATTGATCCTCAAAGGTTTTTATTGAATAGCGGAATAGGAAATATGATCAAAAAAAGTGTATGTATCTCGCACGTACACAACCACACTAGGCCCCAATTACTATTGTTTGTACCCCTAAAAGGATGGTTGAGCAGTAGGAGCAGGAGTATGGAACAGGCAGCACCCTCAAATCTTCAGAAGTATGAGATGAACCCCAACAACTTGGAAAGGTGGATCTCACACGTACCGACACAGACTATCTCGCAATTGAATTGATCCCCAAAGGTTTTAATTGAATAGCGGAATAGAAAATATGATCAAAAAGAAAGTGTATGTATCTCGCACGTACACCACCACACTAGGCCCCAACTACTATTGTTTGTACCCCTAAAAGGATGGTTGAGCAGTAGGAGGAGGAGTATGGAACAGGCAGCACCCTCAAATCTTCAGAAGTATGAGATGAACCCCAAAAACTTGGAAAGGTGGATCTCTCTCACACGTACCAACACAGACTATCCCCCAATTTAACTGATCCCCAAAGGTTTTTGATTAAATAGCGGAATAGAAAATATGATCCAAAAAAAGTGTATGTATATCACACGTACACAACCACACTAGGCCCCAATTACTATTGTTTGTACCCCTAAAAGGCTAGATGAGGAGTAGGGGGAGTATGGAACAGGCAGCACCCTCAAACCTTCAGAAGTATGAGATGAACCCCAACAACTTGGAAAGGTGAATCTCTCTCACACGTACCAACACAGACTATCCCCCAATTTAACTGATCCCCAAAGGTTTTTGATTAAATAGCGGAATAGAAAATATGATCCAAAAAAAGTGTATGTATATCACACGTACACAACCACACTAGGCCCCAATTACTATTGTTTGTACCCCTAAAAGGCTAGATGAGGAGTAGGGGGGGTATGGAACAGGCAGCACCCTCAAACCTTCAGAAGTATGAGATGAACCCCAACAACTTGGAAAGGTGGATCTCTCTCACACGTACCAACACAGACTATCCCCCAATTTAACTGATCCCCAAAGGTTTTTGATTAAATAGCGGAATAGAAAATATGATCCAAAAAAAGTGTATGTATATCACACGTACACAACCACACTGGGCCCCAATTACTATTGTTTGTACCCCTAAAAGGCTAGATGAGGAGTAGGGGGAGTATGGAACAGGCAGCACCCTCAAACCTTCAGAAGTATGAGATGAACCCCAACAACTTGGAAAGGTGGATCTCTCTCACACGTACCAACACAGACTATCCCCCAATTTAACTGATCCCCAAAGGTTTTTGATTAAATAGCGGAATAGAAAATATGATCCAAAAAAAGTGTATGTATATCACATGTACACAACCACACTAGGCCCCAATTACTATTGTTTGTACCCCTAAAAGGCTAGATGAGGAGTAGGGGGAGTATGGAACAGGCAGCACCCTCAAACCTTCAGAAGTATGAGATGAACCCCAACAACTTGGAAAGGTGGATCTCTCTCACACGTACCAACACAGACTATCCCCCAATTTAACTGATCCCCAAAGGTTTTTGATTAAATAGCGGAATAGAAAATATGATCCAAAAAAAGTGTATGTATATCACACGTACACAACCACACTAGGCCCCAATTACTATTGTTTGTACCCCTAAAAGGCTAGATGAGGAGTAGGGGGAGTATGGAACAGGCAGCACCCTCAAACCTTCAGAAGTATGAGATGAACCCCAACAACTTGGAAAGGTGGATCTCTCTCACACGTACCAACACAGACTATCCCCCAATTTAACTGATCCCCAAAGGTTTTTGATTAAATAGCGGAATAGAAAATATGATCCAAAAAAAGTGTATGTATATCACACGTACACAACCACACTAGGCCCCAATTACTATTGTTTGTACCCCTAAAAGGCTAGATGAGGAGTAGGGGGGGTATGGAACAGGCAGCACCCTCAAATCTTCAGAAGTATGAGATGAACCCCAAAAACTTGGAAAGGTGGATCTCTCTCACACGTACCAACACAGACTATCCCCCAATTTAACTGATCCCCAAAGGTTTTTGATTAAATAGCGGAATAGAAAATATGATCCAAAAAAAGTGTATGTATATCACACGTACACAACCACACTAGGCCCCAATTACTATTGTTTGTACCCCTAAAAGGCTAGATGAGGAGTAGGGGGAGTATGGAACAGGCAGCACCCTCAAACCTTCAGAAGTATGAGATGAACCCCAACAACTTGGAAAGGTGGATCTCTCTCACACGTACCAACACAGACTATCCCCCAATTTAACTGATCCCCAAAGGTTTTTGATTAAATAGCGGAATAGAAAATATGATCCAAAAAAAGTGTATGTATATCACACGTACACAACCACACTAGGCCCCAATTACTATTGTTTGTACCCCTAAAAGGCTAGATGAGGAGTAGGGGGAGTATGGAACAGGCAGCACCCTCAAACCTTCAGAAGTATGAGATGAACCCCAACAACTTGGAAAGGTGGATCTCTCTCACACGTACCAACACAGACTATCCCCCAATTTAACTGATCCCCAAAGGTTTTTGATTAAATAGCGGAATAGAAAATATGATCCAAAAAAAGTGTATGTATATCACACGTACACAACCACACTAGGCCCCAATTACTATTGTTTGTACCCCTAAAAGGCTAGATGAGGAGTAGGGGGGGTATGGAACAGGCAGCACCCTCAAATCTTCAGAAGTATGAGATGAACCCCAAAAACTTGGAAAGGTGGATCTCTCTCACACGTACCAACACAGACTATCCCCCAATTTAACTGATCCCCAAAGGTTTTTGATTAAATAGCGGAATAGAAAATATGATCCAAAAAAAGTGTATGTATATCACACGTACACAACCACACTAGGCCCCAATTACTATTGTTTGTACCCCTAAAAGGCTAGATGAGGAGTAGGGGGGGTATGGAACAGGCAGCACCCTCAAATCTTCAGAAGTATGAGATGAACCCCAAAAACTTGGAAAGGTGGATCTCTCTCACACGTACCAACACAGACTATCCCCCAATTTAACTGATCCCCAAAGGTTTTTGATTAAATAGCGGAATAGAAAATATGATCCAAAAAAAGTGTATGTATATCACACGTACACAACCACACTAGGCCCCAATTACTATTGTTTGTACCCCTAAAAGGCTAGATGAGGAGTAGGGGGGGTATGGAACAGGCAGCACCCTCAAACCTTCAGAAGTATGAGATGAACCCCAACAACTTGGAAAGGTGGATCTCTCTCACACGTACCAACACAGACTATCCCCCAATTTAACTGATCCCCAAAGGTTTTTGATTAAATAGCGGAATAGAAAATATGATCCAAAAAAAGTGTATGTATATCACACGTACACAACCACACTAGGCCCCAATTACTATTGTTTGTACCCCTAAAAGGCTAGATGAGGAGTAGGGGGAGTATGGAACAGGCAGCACCCTCAAACCTTCAGAAGTATGAGATGAACCCCAACAACTTGGAAAGGTGGATCTCTCTCACACGTACCAACACAGACTATCCCCCAATTTAACTGATCCCCAAAGGTTTTTGATTAAATAGCGGAATAGAAAATATGATCCAAAAAAAGTGTATGTATATCACACGTACACAACCACACTAGGCCCCAATTACTATTGTTTGTACCCCTAAAAGGCTAGGAGTAGGGGGAGTATGGAACAGGCAGCACCCTCAAACCTTCAGAAGTATGAGATGAACCCCAACAACTTGGAAAGGTGGATCTCTCTCACACGTACCAACACAGACTATCCCCCAATTTAACTGATCCCCAAAGGTTTTTGATTAAATAGCGGAATAGAAAATATGATCCAAAAAAAGTGTATGTATATCACACGTACACAACCACACTAGGCCCCAATTACTATTGTTTGTACCCCTAAAAGGCTAGATGAGGAGTAGGGGGGGTATGGAACAGGCAGCACCCTCAAACCTTCAGAAGTATGAGATGAACCCCAACAACTTGGAAAGGTGGATCTCTCTCACACGTACCAACACAGACTATCCCCCAATTTAACTGATCCCCAAAGGTTTTTGATTAAATAGCGGAATAGAAAATATGATCCAAAAAAAGTGTATGTATATCACACGTACACAACCACACTAGGCCCCAATTACTATTGTTTGTACCCCTAAAAGGCTAGATGAGGAGTAGGGGGGGTATGGAACAGGCAGCACCCTCAAACCTTCAGAAGTATGAGATGAACCCCAACAACTTGGAAAGGTGGATCTCTCTCACACGTACCAACACAGACTATCCCCCAATTTAACTGATCCCCAAAGGTTTTTGATTAAATAGCGGAATAGAAAATATGATCCAAAAAAAGTGTATGTATATCACACGTACACAACCACACTAGGCCCCAATTACTATTGTTTGTACCCCTAAAAGGCTAGATGAGGAGTAGGGGGAGTATGGAACAGGCAGCACCCTCAAATCTTCAGAAGTATGAGATTGTGTTCACTGTACCCCACAAAGATTGAGTTCACTGCACCCCACAATGATTGTGTTCACTGCACCCCACAAAGATTGTGTTCACTGCACCTCACAAAGATTGTGTTCACTGTACCCCCCAAAGATTGTGTTCACTGCACCCCACAAAGATTCTGTTCACTGTACCCAACAAAGATTGTGTTCACTGCACCCTAAAAGGATGTTGTTCACTGCACCCCACAAAGATTGTGTTCACTGCACCCTAAAAGGATGTTGTTCACTGCACCCCAAAAAGATTGTGTTCACTGTACCCCCCCAAAGATTGTGTTCACTGCACCCCACAAAGATTGTGTTCACTGCACCCCAAAAAGATTGTGTTCACTGTACCCCCCAAAGATTGTGTTCACTGCACCCCAAAAAGATTGTGTTCACTGTACCCCCCAAAGATTGTGTTCACTGCACCCCACAAAGATTCTGTTCACTGTACCCCACAAAGATTGTGTTCACTGCACCCCAAAAAGATTGTGTTCACTGTACCCCCCCAAAGATTGTGTTCACTGCACCCCACAAAGATTCTGTTCACTGCACCCCACAAAGGATTTTGTTCACTGCACCCCAAAAAGATTGTGTTCACTGCACCCCAAAAAGGATTTTGATCACTGCACCCCAAAAAGGATGTTGTTCACTGCACCCCAAAAATGATTTTGTTCACTCCACCCCAAAAAGATTGTGTTCACTGCACCCCACAAAGATTGTGTTCACTGCACCCCAAAAAGATTGTGTTCACTGTACCCCCCAAAGATTGTGTTCACTGCACCCCACAAAGATTCTGTTCACTGTACCCCACAAAGATTGTGTTCACTGCACCCCAAAAAGATTGTGTTCACTGCACCCCAAAAAGGATGTTGTTCACTGCACCCCAAAAAGGATGTTGTTCACTCCACCCCAAAAAGATTGTGTTCACTGCACCCCACAAAGATTGTGTTCACTGCACCCCAAAAAGATTGTGTTCACTGCACCCCAAAAATGATTTTGTTCACTGCACCCCAAAAAGGATTTTGTTCACTGCACCCCAAAAAGGATGTTGTTCACTCCACCCCAAAAAGATTGTGTTCACTGCACCCCAAAAAGATTGTGTTCACTGCACCCCACAAAGGATTTTGTTCACTGCACCCCAAAAAGATTGTGTTCACTGCACCCCAAAAAGGATGTTGTTCACTGCACCCCAAAAAGGATTTTGTTCACTGCACCCCAAAAAGATTGTGTTCACTGCACCCCACAAAGGATTTTGTTCACTGCACCCCACAAAGATTGTGTTCACTGCACACCAAAAAGGATTGTGTTCACTGCACCCCAAAAAGATTTTGTTCACTGCACCCCAAAAAGATTGTGTTCACTGCAGCCCAAAAAGATTGTGTTCACTGCAGCCCAAAAAGATTGTGTTCACTGCAGCCCAAAAAGATTGTGTTCACTGCAGCTCACACACAGAAAAATGGATGTGGATCACTGACACCTGCCTATCTCCAATCCCACACCACACAGCAATATCGATTGTAGTTTGTAGAACACAGTTTCCCTAAAATTCAGCAGACTCTGTCCCTAACAGGATTGAGAAGAGATCGTAGATCAGGATTGAGTGCAGATTCACCCCACCCCCCACACAGCAATATCGATTGTAGTTTGTAGAAGACACTGACCCTATAATTCAGCAGACTCTATCCCTAAAATGCCTACAACTCGCCCTGCCTAAACACTCCGACCTGTCCCTCAATTCTATCCGGACACAAATGGTTTTTTCCTGCCTATCTTTCCCTAATCAGCAGCCAGCACGTTGATGTGTGCTCTGTCCCTGATATAAGCAGCATAATGACGCCGCTGCGGCTGCCTCGAACTTATAAAGACTTGGTCACATGCTTCAGACGGCCAATCACAGCTACTAAGACATTTGCAGGCATGGCTGGGATGGCTTAAGGCACACCAGTTAAACGATTGTTGATTGGCTGTTGAAAGCCCGCCATGAAAAGAGCGCCAAAGCATGCAAAACCCGGAAATAAAACGACCGAACACGGATTTTTACCCGAACATACAGTAAAGTGTCCGTGTCCGTGTTCGGGTACAAAAAATCCAATTATTCGGTACGAACACGAATAATACAGTCCGTGTTCGCTCAACACTAGCACACAGGACAGTCTGGTGAATGATACCATGGTAAGCAATAAGGACAGGGTTGTCCTTTTTCAGTCATGCCACAGCTCCTCTTTCCTTTCCTACCATGGCAGGGGCACCATCTATAGTGTCTGAGACCACTTTTTTCAGATCTATCTTCCTCTTTTTCAGAATCTTCCTAATGGCCTCATATACTGTATGTCTTGTCCTCTTGTATGTGTCTCAAGTGGTGTTACACCTAACCAGAGATGTATAGTAACTAAGTAGAACTACTTCACTACTGTACTTAAGTATCGAAAGGCGGTATCTGTACTTTCCTAGAGTAGAATTTTTTTCTCCTACTTCCACTTTTACTTCACTACATTTTTTCGATGATTTCAATACTTCTACTCCGATATGTTTTTTTTTTGTGCTGCATAGTTACTCGTTACTATTATAAAAATTACCACTGCCAGAACAGTAGATGGCAGGTTTCATGAAGCTCAAAACATGTCTATTATCAGCGCATACGAAAATAAATGCTACTGTATGTATAAATAAAAGCTGCATTTGAAATAATAAAAAACAATATGATGTTCAAACTTTTGACTTCTTTCTGTAATAACTACATAACACAGTACTTGTACTTTTACTTTCAGTACTTGAGTAGCAATTTTTTTTTCAAAACTACTGGTACTTTTACTTTCAGTACTTGAGTAGCAAAATTTTTAAAAAAAACTACTTGCAAAAAATGTTGAATACTTTAGTACTTCTACTCAAGTCACTTTTTGATAAAGCACTTCCACTTCTACTCAAGTCACTTTTTGATCGAGCACTTGTACTTTTACTCAAGTATGGGTTTCGAGTACTTTATACAACTCTGCACCTAACAGGCCCTCACAGAGTTCTTTTGTTTCTTTGTGAAAAAAAATCTTACATACACCAAAAGCTGGGCATTATCCGATATATCTGTTGATTCATCAATGGCTAAAGAAAGGCATACTGCACTCTGAATAGCTGCATCAAGTTGTGCCAATACATCCTCTGTTATTATTTCAGTCTTTTTTGTTGCCGTTGACGCTGATAGTGGGATTTGGTTGATTTTTTTCACACAGCTCTTTTTGTTTACCCTCAAGTAAAGTTTCAGCAACAGCATTCAAGCATTCCTTAACAAATGTACCATTGGTAAATAGTCTTTTGTGTTGCCCCAAAATTCATGCTACTTTAACCACTTGCCACCCGCCCACATTTAAATGATGGTGGAGTGGTGTGGCTCCCATTCTGGGACGACATCATAAGATGGCGCCCCAGAACGGCCGATCTCATGCGCCTGAGGGGGCATGCAGTGTGGCAATCGTGGTCGAGCCATGTTCCTAGGACACGGCACGTCCCCGATCGTGGTAAAGAGCCAATGACGGGGCTCTTTACTCATGTGATTGGCTGTGTCCAATCACATCCGGTCACATGTAAATGAGGAAGTGCCGTTTATCGGCTCTCCTTGCCTCACATTGTCAGAGTGTGTGGCGAGGAGAGCCGATCAGCAGCTCCTCCTCAACGGGGAGTCTAGGACCAGTAATCAGGGCACTGACCATCAGTGCCCTGATTACAGTAAAGTAAAAAAACAGTGCCCATTAGTGCCCACAATCAGTGCCCACAGTTCCCACAATCAGTGCCCATAGTGCTGCCAGTCAGTGCCCATCAGTGCCTGCTTATCTGTGCTGCCCATCAGTGCCCATCAGTGCCATCCATCAGTGCCCATCAGTGCTGCCCGGCAGTGCCCATCAGTGCCACCCGTCAGTTCCGCCTATCAGTGCCACCTCTCAGTGCCCATCAGTGCCGTCTTTCAGTGCCCAACAGTGCCGCCTATCAGTGCGCATCAGTTCCATCTATCAGTGCTCATCAGTGCCGCCTATCAATGCCCATCAGTGCGACATATTAGTACCTCCTCATCAGTGCCACCTCATCAGTGCCACCTCATTAGTGCCCATAAGTGCCATCTCATCAGTGCAGCCTATCAGTGCCCATCAGTGCCGCTTCATCAGCGCTCATCAGTGAAGGAGAAAAATTACTTGCTTTCAAAATTTACTGACAGAAAATAAGAAAAAAAATTTCTCAAATGTTTCAGTCATTTTTCTTTTTTTTTTAGTAAGAAATAAAAAAAAAAAGCTGTGATTAAATACCACCAAAAGAAAGCTCTATTTGTGTGAAAAAAAAATTAAAGAAATTTCATTTGGGAACAGCATTGCATGACCGCTCAATTGTCATTCAAAGTATGAAAATTGGCCTGGGCAGGAAGGGGGTGAAAGGGCCCTGTATTGACGTGGTTAAGTGAACATTAATTTGCACTCTGCTGGGCTGTAAATGAATGTGAGAGGACTTTGGTGGATCTGTCATACTGGGCTTTTAATTCAGTTATTTTACGTGCCTCGGAATGCTGTGGATATGTTTGCTCAAACGAACCGAGTTTTGTTTCGTAATGGCGCTTCACATTGTTACTTTTTATTATCGCCACAGTATCGCAACAAATGAGACAAACTGGTTTTAAACTTCCCATAGGAAGAATGAACATACTGTATATTGGTCTGTCCATTCATCTTTGAAGGCTCAGTTTTCAGTGCCTACCTTCCTTTTTTTTGACACAAAACCATGCTCTCTGGTGCTTTTGTTACTATTTCCTGCACACACTCTGGTAATACTCTGTAAATGTAAATGTTCCCCCTTACATCAGTTGCCCCTATCAGAGTAATTCATTACATTGAGTGCCCCCATCAGACTACCCCCATAAATCAGTTGCCACCATCAGAGTACTACCTCAGGTATTCCCATCAGAGTGCCCATTTACATCAGGTTTCTGCAACGGAAAGCCCTCTTACATCTGGTGTCTCCCATTAGTATTCCCCCTTACATCTTTTGTCCCCATCAGAGTACCCCATTTTATAAGGTTCCCCCATCACAGTGCCCCTTACATAGGGTGTCCTCTTTAGAGTGCACCCTTACATGAGGTGCCACCATAAGGGTGCCTCCTTACATCAGGTATCCCCACCACATCAGGTGTGCCCATGAGAGTGCCCTTTTGATTAGGTGTGCCCATCAGAGTGCCCCTTTACATCCGTTGTCTCCATCCCAGTGTTCCTTTTCATCAGGTGTCCTCATCACGGTGCCCCCTTACATCAGGTGTCCCCATTACAGTGCCCCCTTACATCAGGCATTTCGTCAGGGTACCCCCTTACATCAGATATCCCCATCAGTGTGCCCCCTAACATAAATTGTGCCCATCAGCGTAACCCTTAACATAAAATATGCCCATCAGTGTAACGCTTAGCATAAAATTTGCCCATCAGCATGACCCTTAACATAAAATAAGGGGCACGCTGATGGGCACATTTTATGTTAGGGGGCACTCTAATGGGCATATTTTATTTTATGGGCACTTTAATGGGAACAACAAAATGTGCCTATCAGTGTGCCCCTTAACAAAATATGCCCATCAGTCTGTACTTCATAAAATATTCTCTTAAGCAATATCTTTAAAATGTGCCTTATATACCTTGGGGCAAGTGTCAGCAAGCTGCAGGGGGCGGAAAATGCGAGATATACCTAGCAAGGTGTGAGAACCAGGAGCCACAAGCAGCAGGGGGGCAGGGCGCGCATGTGATGTCCCACCCCAAAGCACGGCCGGGCTGAGAGTGAGAGTAGGAGCCGCGGTCAGGAACAGGGGGGCAGGGCGTGCACATGACCTCATGCCCCAACTTGCGGCCCAGCTGGGAGTGAGTCAGGAGCCGCAGTAAGAAGCAGGGGGGCGGGACGCACACACAGGACGTCACTGGTTGCTGGGACACCCGCGGCCCCAGCAAACTAATGATTGGTTATAGGTAGTGCCCTAGCGGTCCGGGCTTAAGCATCGCGCGGTCTGTTCTCACAGGCCACCATTTAATTACGTCTGATGTATATAATGCATGGAGGTAAAAAACCTTCAGCCTTTACAACCACTTTAATGTGTTTCTGAAACAATTTTACTTTGGAAATAACATTAAAAAAAAAAACACAGAAATCTATACATTCTTCAAAATTGTATGTCATGTTTTAAAATTCATATGTGCCCTTTTGACATTATAGCAGGGGCAAGATCTGTGTAGTTTAGGCCTTGGGCCATTTAACTCATGGGCTCCACCCTTTCTGCCAGTTAAAGCCCAACCATAGTGAGAACTAGCTTTTTTGTTATTTATGACTGATCCAAGTTCTATGCTGTGTCCGTGACAGAGACAACACAGAAGAGTACAACCGGAGCTGGATTCCTCTCCCCATTATTACCCCTGGCTCAGCTGAGATATGGAGGGAGGAGGAGGACTGTGCAGGCTCTACTCCTATACATGAAGAGAGAGGGATGTGAGCTGTCTACTGACAACTCACAGCATTTATGCCAGGCCAAACCTGGCGGGTATCTGTGGCAGTTTTCTATATTAAAAAAATGCCACAATCTCTGTTAATTAGATGCAGAAACCACACCATTTTCTTTTTCACTCTGAAACAGAAACTGACACAGGTGGCA
This sequence comes from Pelophylax lessonae, assembly GCF_965119305.1. Classification (NCBI taxonomy): domain Eukaryota; kingdom Metazoa; phylum Chordata; class Amphibia; order Anura; family Ranidae; genus Pelophylax; species Pelophylax lessonae. The sequence continues at coordinate 481,068,825 of NC_138772.1, forward strand.
CAGATAGACCTAAAACAGGTCCATCTACTTATTTATTATTTGCTCGGTTTTAACAGATCACTGGGTTTTAACCCTTAGGGCTCTTTCACACGGGCGCTCCCAATGTCCGTATTTCATCCCAGATGAAAAACGGACATAATGCATGTCAATGGGATTGAGGATGTCAGCGGAACAGAACCCTATTTTTCTTCCATTTAAAAAAACGGAACGGATGCAAAATCGGATGTCAGTGGTGTCATCCGCTGACATCCGCAATCCCCATAGACATACATACGAAGTGGATGGCACAAGTGTCACCCGTGTCCGTGAAGAAAAAAAAAGTGCCGCAGCGGAATAAAAAATCGGAGCGGCCGTGTGAAAGAGCCCTACAGCTCCTTTCAATTATCGTTTTTTTTTTCTCTCAGAAAGAAAAGCAAAAAATATTGGAAAAAAAGTTAAACATAACATTTAAAACAATAGTAAACAAACTTTAAATAAATCATATAAATTACCTTGACCTTTTTAGCTCTTCGGATGTGTCAAGTATGTCCAAAGCCTTAACAGGTCTCCATTCAAATAGCATGAATACAAAAAAAAAAATTGCAACTTAACTTTTTTAGATGCTTTATTATGGACCCTCCAGCAAAAATTCCAGGTCTTTTTCTTTGTCTCTGAGGGGGCTTGGCAGCTGTGTTCGCCTTAATTAACCCTGTATGTTCATTATCAGTTGTAACTAGATTTGAAGATTGTCTATCCTAACAAAGGGTTAAAGGGGTAGAGTCTAGCCTTCTTGCATTGTATATTATTGTGTTAATGAGGACAGCACACGTGTAAGTAGGTTCAGATGTCCCCCTATGCAGCTTAACGCTCTTTTGGCCATACTTCTCCTGTGGAGCACTTATTTCTGCACTCCTTTGACCCAGATTCCGCCGACAGCATGCTAAAGGCTCTAAAAGGATCCTGACAATGTTGTCAGGATCCACCCAGATGCCTAACTGTTAGCTGGCTCCCTGTCTCAGCGCCCTGCTCCTGTGAACCTAGGGTGGCTCCATTTTATAACCCCAGGGGGTGGGTCCTTGATGCCTTGGGGTCAATTAAAGTGGCTTGAATGATGCTCAGTGTCATTCATGCAGATAGAGATTGGCATGTATGAAAGAGACAAGGCCAAAGATAGAGTATTGCAGAGTACTGCAGTCAGAGCTGCTGCAATCTTGTTTTTTAAAAAATGCTTTACCACTTTATACTTACCTTCCACTGTCCTTTACATAAAATATTACTGGAACTCGCCTTAAAAGGGTACCTCCACTTTTGTGGGGGAAGAAAATTAGCAAATAGAAAAAACATATAGCATTTACAATTGCAACATCCCCCACAGTTACCTTTTGTAACACTTGACCCTCCCTTTTAGATTGTAAGCTTCCTGTGAGCAGAGCACTCTGATTCCTCCTGTATTGAATTATTATGTAACTATACTGTTTGCCATAATGTTGTAAAGTGCTGCACAAACTGGCAGCACTTTATAAATCTATATCTGTATAATATTAATAATAATAATAGAGAAAAAAGTAATATTGTAATTGAATGTAGTTAAAAATAACTTTTCCTTTTCAATCTGCAGCATTGTAATTTCCCATAAAATGCAATTCAATATGGCTACCTGGAGGAGTTCTGTACACAGATACTCTTTGAACGCCCCCGAGAAATGTAATTTCCTGCTTGTGTAATTGGCTCACTAATTTTCTCTGAAGTCTGCACTAAAATTCAATTTAGATTTTGAGCATCCCCTCAAGTGGAAATCACATCTAAAGGAATGCAGACCCTGCACGTTTTCTCATTACAGCCCTGCAGGTGCAGCAGCTGATTCATAATTATAAAGACACTCCCATTAGATTCATTTAGCACATGGACACAGACAAACAAACAGCTATTTTTCCCGAATAACAAAAAGTAGAAACAAAGTTTGTTAAAATCCTTGCAATATACATAGATCACCTAGAGGTGAATGTTTTTTTTCCACAAACAAAAGTGTAGTTACTCTTTAAATATGATTGAGAAAATAATACTAATAAAAGAAGTACTTTACAGAATAAAAAAACTAAAAACACTAAAACTAAAAAATTCCAACATTTAACAGAGCTTACTGAACCGACTCCTACACTCTTCTATGACTCAATCTCAGTCGTTGTTTCTGAACCTGCTGGATTTCCATCACTGGAGATACTATGATAACTCTTAGCCCTTAACTAGCCCACACTAGTCTCTGTACAAGTACAGATAAACATGTTCTATTATTTTAATCAATTTCAGAAATCTTTTTTTTAAATTATTGAAACATTTTTGTATTTTGCTACAACTAAATGAACTATAAATGAAAGCATTATATAATTATAGATATCCTCCTACACTAACTAAAATTCTAATGATACCCGTTCATACTGGAGGAATTCATTAATAATATCATAATAGGAAGCTACAGTTACATTTTTGTAATATTAAAAATATATAAAATATATAATATATAGATATAAATTAGGCTGATTGTAAAATGTTACCCCTGGAAATCTGACAGAACATTGTGCCTATTAAAAATGTAAAGTGTCAGGTTAGACAGTGGTGAGAAGTTAGAACATCTGTCCCCATTTGGGGGAATTGCCCTCACTTCTTGTTCAAGTGACCACTGTTTCTATGACAGAGGGAGGGATAATCTTCTGAATGGGTTCTAGCCTTTTCCCACTCTACAAAAAAAAAAATCTTAATGCAGTTTTAACATTGAAAATATCTATTTTCTCATCCCATACTGATGACTAGTGTTGGGTGAGCAGTGCGGATCCAGCATAAGTTAGGCCCGAACCTCGCCTGTTCATGTGTTCTGTGAACACCCAGCACTGCACAATGCATTCTAGGGCCTTGCTCGGTGGGCCAGGCCACATGTCCTTTTGGGGCCCAAGGAAGCTGGCCTGCTCCTTGAGTCCGCGCCTCTCATCCAGCCTCTCTACGGCTGCTCGGCCACCAGTTAATTTCAACCATCGGCACTGGACTGGGGGGGGGCAGAAACATGAAGGGGAGGAAGTTAAAGGAAACATCTCTGGCCTCTCCGGCAGCCAGCTAGGTTCCGCTGTCAGTGTCAGGGGGCGTGGCCATGAAGGGGGAGGAGCTAGAGGAGGCAGCTGCAGCAGACACCACAAAGCCAGTTGAGAACGTGAGTGCAGCCGCCGGCCACCCTGTGAGCCTGGATAGGAAGAATGACGGGGCAGCTGCATTTAGAAGAATCAATCTCTACATTTCTTTCTGCATCCTCTGAAAGCCTGCAGGAGGGAAAGGAGGAGAAGCAGGCATTCTGAGGCGGCAGAAGGAAATGTAGAGATTGATTCTTCTAAATGCAGCCGCCTCTACTGCTCCTTATATTCAGTGTCTTTCTACTGACCCCCAGTGCTCTCTGACCAGCCCCAGGGCCCCAGGGCTCTTCAACCCCCCCTAGTGCTCGCCTGCCCCCCCAGTGCATTCCCTGCCCCCCCAGTGCACTCCAACCCCCCCCCCCCCCCAGTGCTCTTTGGCCCCCTAGTGATCTCTCCGCCCCCCCAGTACTCCCTCATCCCCCTGTGCTCTCCGATATCCCCCAGTGCTTTCAGGCCCCCCCCAGTGCTCTACGACATCCCCCAGTGCTTAACATGTCATGGCATGCTCAGTCTAAAATGCCTAGGCCTATTTTGTGTGCAAGGCTTTGCCCAGTCAGGGTACAGAGCACTGTCAGCGCCCTGAGTGGACCAAGTCATGATGACTTTGCCCAATCATGGCTCAGTGCTCATAGTCCCACCCAACACTATAAAAGGTTCCTTCCCAAGTATCTGTGTGAGCATGGCACGAGGACAGGCTCAGGGGAGCTTGGCTTTTTTTCCCCAAGCCAATGGCTGCTGATAAAGGATGCATGCACTGTACTGTCATCATTTAGGGATGTGAGGATGGTGAGGGACGACAATGCATGCTTTAGTGACACTATCCCTCTTGTGTTCCTGCTGGAGCATACTCTGCGTGCCATTTTGGACAGAGCACTTGAGGCAGAGCAGCGGGAGGAAGAGGAGGACTTCCTTTCCTCTTAAGGCCTGCTTTATGCAGACACCATTCTTGCGATGCCACAGAGCACACAAGAGGAGAGGGGGAGAAGGAGGATTCTGGCAGCTTTGGAGGCATTGAAGCAGAGGATGACATATGTCAATCTTTAAGAGATTGTTTCAGTCCCCAAAAACCTTGGGTGCAGTAGGGGGCTGGGAGGAGGCAGTTCCAGATACTGTAACCTCAGTAACCCCAAGGACTCACTTGCAGGGCATGGTCTCCCTTTTTTTTTCAAAGCCTGAAAAAAGGACCCGAGAATTCTTGACATCAAGGAAAAGGATTATTGGTTGACAACCCTCCTTGACTACTGTTATAAGAGGAAAGCTTCGGAACTCATCCTACCCTTGAAGAGGGAGCACAGGGTGAAATATCTTGAGGAAACCTTAAAGATGAGTTTATGTAACACCTTTCCAGACTCTGGTAGGTCACAGTCTCATGGAAAAGGTTCTTTTGAGGCTTCTGTTGGTCAAAAGAGGTGCGGTGTAGAGGGGGGCCGCCTAAGTAATGCATTTAAAAAAATGTTTTAGTCCTCTGTACCCAGGGCTGTCAGCTTCAACATCCCATCAGCAGTGTCTGCATCATATGGTGGAATATTATCTAGGGGCGACAACAGACATGGAGAACTTTCCAGTAGACAATCCACTGGGTCATGAAAAGAGACCACTGGCTAGAACTTGCCCAGTATGCAATTGAGTTGCTGGGCTACCCTGCATCTAGCATGCTTTCCAAACAGGTATTTAGTGCTGCTGGGGTTTTGTGACAGATAAGAGAGTGCATCTGTCCACACACTCCGTGGACCGGCCGACATTTCTCAAAATGAATCAATCCTGGATTAGCAGCAGCTACCAAGCCCCTGATTTCAATGTTTCTGATTAAATGTGTTTAGGATCTGGAATTTCTGCAAGACTGTCTAGGCTGCCTAGCTTTGTGGGTGTAGATTTTATCTTGAAGTAATTTTTTGGTATAGGTTTCATGGGCACAATTAACACCCAAGGCCCAATTTTTCCACACCTGTTTGACATCTTGCTTTCACCAAGAGTACTTCTATAAGGTTGTGGTGTGAAGGCACCACCAACTCCCAAAGCCCAATTTTTCCGCCCCTGTTAATTCTATCCAAAGTCTGCGAAAGAGACACTAGACTTTTTCTAATAAAATGTGTTAATCTTGGAGTGTACTATAATTTGGCTTCTTCACATAAGACTTGCTTACTGTGGTGCTAAACCATGTTATTTCCATCCAAAGTCTGCCACAGAGACACCAAACTGTAACCAAAAAATCTCTAATCTTGTTTCGAGTGTACTAAAATGTGGCCTCATCATACAGACTGGCTTCCCAAACTGTTGTTTACAAAATAAAGAAAGGGAAAATCAATTTAAATGTCATCTTTTTTCTTTTTAAATGTCATTTTTGCTGCAGTAGGTTTTATACTCGGTAAAAATGTGCCACTTTACAGGCAGACTAAGGGGATCCCCCAGGCAATATATTTCAAGGAATTTTTCATTTTTATTGTTTCACTTTAAGCATCATTAAAATCACTGCTCCTTTAAAAACTATATTTAAAAAAAAAGAAAAAAGTTTTTGCATTGGTACATTTTCCCCTAGGGCAGTACCTGGACTCCCATACCCTTTTTATGGCCAATGAGTTGCGTATAAGCCTTCAAAATGGGGCCTTTTGATTTTTCAAGTTTGGGTCCCATAGACTTTAATGGGGATTGCAGTTCGGGTCCGAACTTTTTCCATGTTTGGGAATTCCTGTGTTTGCCCCATCCTTACTGACGACCACTATCACTGGGACAAGACTCCTCTAGTAATTACATGAACAGCAATACATTTTATGGGTTCTAAACCTTTCTTGCTTCATCCATATCAAATGAAATGATAGAGATTTACTTTAACATTGTTGTAAACCTTTGATATGAAATTTGAACAAAACATATCTCTCTATAGTGTGTACTTGTCTTAATCAAGAGCAGTAAGTGTAATTTCTGTCCGCTGCTTTGTTCCTCTATCAGCATGAATCACTTCTGAAGAGTTTTCCTGACACCAAGAGAAAAAAAGTGACAGGGGAGGAAGCTCAAGCTGATCGGCAGCCTCAGCTCTGTTTCTGTGTGCTGTGTGAAGGGGGGGGTGTGTACCTTCCCTCCAATCAGCCCTCAGAACTCTCCTCACTGATGTAACTATAGCTCTCAGCCCCCTGCTTTTCATTGCTGAGAGATCCTGCATAAACTATGCACTTTTAATAGATGTAGGGGACAGCTAGTTGTAGATAGAAAAAGTACAACCTATGTAGGAATATTTTTTTCCATCTATGTGTATCACCTGAGGCCAGTCACTTCACTTCACTGGATATATGTGAGATTTACAACCACTTTATGTCCAAGACATGTACTTGTTGTAAAGTGGTTCTAAAGTATAAAAGGTAATGCATTCTCTGCAATAATGTAAAAAAATCAGTATCAAGCCAGTGCTTTGCCCAGCTACAAGTCATCTCTCCCTGTCTTCTTGGTCTCTTAGTCTTTGCTGAGAACAGTGGGAGCCATTGCACAGAGCAGATAAGTATAAACCTCTTTATTATTTTATTAAAAAAAATAGACTTTACAGTCACTTTAAAGGCTTTTTCAGATGGGCAGCCAGGGGTTGGTAAAAGCAGGCCGCTGAGCCACAGTTTTACCGCACTCTGGCCGCCCACCTGAACTGTTACAATACAGCTGGACAGGGTTCTATACATGCTGCGGCTGCAATGCTTTGTTTCACAGCCACAACATTTTTTAACTCGGGTGCGGGGTTTAAAAAGTGGCAATGCTTGTCACACTTGCATATTGGGACCATGACGCAACCATGTGCAGTGCATGCAATGGCAGCATGGTAGTCCGGCAATACAGGGGTAAATCAAGCAATGGGAAGGCAATATAGCGCCTCCTCACTGCCTGTAAAATGCCCCCCATAAAGTTATTTGAATATAGATCACTCTTCAGAGGGTACTGCAAATGGAAAAAAAAGCCCTAAGAGATTTGCAGATCACTTCACTGCTGTGTACTGTGCTGGTAAACTGAAAGTTTGACCATCCAAATATTTATACAGAAATAGTGTGTGTATGCTTGAACTACAATGCCAGATTTCACCAGTAGAGGGATCTTCATCTTTGCACTGGCAAAAAAAGTGAGTACACCCCTAAGTGAAAATGTCCAAATTGGACCCAATTAGCCATTTTTCCTCCCTGATGTCATGTGACTCATTCATGTTACAAGGTCTCAGGTGTGAATGGGGAGCAGGTGTGTTAAATTTGGTGTTATCGCTCTCACTCTCTCATACTGGTCACTGGAAGTTCAACATGGCACCTCATGGCAAAGAACTCTCTGAGGATCTGAAAAAAAGAATTGTTGCTCTACTAAAAGATGGCCTAGGCTATAAGAAGATTGCCAAGACCCTGAAACTGAGCTTCAGCACAGTGGCCAAGACCATACAGCGGTTTAACAGGACAGGTTCCATTCAGAACAGGCCTTGCCATGGTCGACCAAAGAAGTTGAGTGCAGGTGCTCAGCGCCATATCCAGAAGTTGTCTTTGGGAAATAGACGCATGAGTGCTGCCAGCATTGCTGCAGAGGTTGAAGGGGTGGGGGGTCAGCCTATCAGTGCTCAGACCATACGCTGCACACTGCATCAAATTGGTCTGCATGGCTGTCATCCCAGAAGGAAGCCTCTTCTAAAGATGATGCACAAGAAAGCACACAAACAGTTTGCTAAAGACAAGCATACTAAGGACATGGATTACTGGAAACATGTCTTGTGGTCTGATGAGACCAAGATAAACTTTTTTGGTTCAGATGGTGTCAAGTGTGTGTGGCAGCAACCAGGTGAGGAGTACAAAGACAAGTGTGTCTTGCCTACAGTCAAGCATGGTGGTGGGAGTGTCATGGTCTGGGGCTGCATGAGTGCACTGGGGAGCTACAGTTCATTGAGGGAACCATGAGTGCCAACATGTACTGTGACATACTGAAGCAGAGCATGATCCCCTCCCTTCAGAGACTGGGCCACAGGGCTGTATTCTAACATTATAATGACCCTAAACACACCTTCAAGACGACCACTGCCTTGCTAAAGAAGCTGAGGGTAAAGGTGATGGACTGGCCAAGCATGTCTCCAGACCTAAACCCTATTGAGCATCTGTGGGCATTGCTAAAAAGGAAGGTGGAGGAGCGCAAGGTCTCTAACATCCACCAGCTCCGTGATGTCGTCATGGAGGAGTGGAAGAGGACTCCAGTGGCAACCTGTGGAGCTCTGGTGAACTCCATGCCCAAAAGGGTTAAGGCAGTGCTGGAAAATAATGGTGACCACACAAAATATTGACACTTTGGGCCCAATTTGAACATTTGTGTTGAGGTATTTTGAGGGGACAGCAAATTTACACTGTTATACAAGCTGTACACTCACTACTTTACATTGTAGCAAAGTGTCATTTCTTCAGTGTTGTCACATGAAAAGATATAATAAAATATTTACAAAAATGTGAGGGGTGTACTCACTTTTGTGAGATACTGCAGAACTACCACTTTGTAATATACAATGTGCCTATATGCTTTATGTTTAGCGCAAAAGATCTGTAAAAAATTAATTACTCACCAGAGACTTATTTTTCATTGTTAACTGCTGTCTCTGGATTTACCTTTTCAGCTCTGTCTCTGTCGTGGTAGCAAAGCAGCTTCTAGAGTTAAAAAGGTGACTTTTAATTAATGCTCATTGTTCCCTGAAAATTCCCAACAAACTATCATAGCGTATATACCGTTTTGCTATCTTGTAGTTCCAAGCTTCTGGGGTAAAGTAAAAGGTTAGAGTGAATGACAGCATAAAAACCTGAATTGTTCAAGAACTGGCACCTCTATCTTTTAACTGCCAAGAGGTAAAAGAGAAGATTAGAGATTTCTTTTACAAAAATTTGAAATTTATTAAATGTTTTCCTATATGTATATGACAGGTTCTCTTTATGGGAAGTCTTTTTGAATAATCACTTCTTGGCTGTAAGGATTTACCCCCTTAATGACCAGGTCATTTTTTGCGATACGGCACTGCGTTACTTTAACTGACAAATGCGCGGTCATGCAACACTGTACCCAAATATTATTTGTGTCATTTTTTTACACAAGTAGAGCTTTCTTTTTAAAAACCTCTGCGGTTTTTATTTTTTGTGCTATAAACAGAAAATAGAGCGACAATTTAAAAAAAAAAATATATATATATATATATATATATATATATATATATTACTTTCTGCTATAAAACATAGCCAATAAATTAAAATAAAAAAAATCTAATTTTTTTATAATTTTAGGCAAACATGTATTCTGCTACATATTTTTGGTATAAAAAAAAAATCCCAATAAGTGTATATTGATTGGTTTGCGCAAAAGTTATCACGTCTACAAACGATGCAATATTTTTATGGAATTTTTATTTATTTATTTTTTTACTAGTAATTTTTAGCGGAACTGCGACATTGCCAAGGAAAAATTAGACATCTAACTGACACTTTTGACACTTTTTGGTCATCAGTGACATTATTAGAGTGATCATTGCTAAAAAAAATGCCCTGTTACTGCACTAATGGCAATGGCAGGGAAGGGGTTAACATCAGGGGTGATAAAAGGGTTAAGTTTGTCCCTAGGGGTGCTTACTAACTGTGGGGAGGGGGGGTTACACTGATTGGGGGAAGACAGAGATCCTGGTTCCTGCTTAGCATGAACACAAGATATCCATCTTGTCCCCTTGCAGAATGGAGAGTGGATGATCGCGGGTGGCCGGTGGACATCTGGTCCGACGGACCGGTTGACTGACATCCCCGCTAGCCAATCCCGGCACAATGGCGCCTTTAGTTCCACGATGGCTCCATCTAGTGGCTACGGAACAAAACAACATACAGGTACGTCGTTTCGTGCAATAGCGCCACTTTGCTGCAGTATTCATGCGGCGGCCGGTCAGCAAGGAGTTGAAAAGACATCCCTTTCCAGGACCTTTATACACAATACAAGTATATCATGTTGTAAAGCGCTGCACAAATTGTTGGCGCTATATAAATCCTCCTGTATAATAATAACATTAGCAAACATCCTAGATCTCAGGATTCTGGAGGGGAGAAGGACAGGGTGCTGTTGCAATGGTTGCACAAAGAAAAATAAATTGAAAAAGGCGTGAAATCCATTTTTTTTTTTTTTTTATGAAAGTGGGGTTTTCTTTTTACCTCTTTACGACCGCTCGCCGCAGATGTACTGTGACAGGCAGCCGCTCCTGCGCAAACTGCTGTAACTGTACGGCGGTCATGAGCAGGAGGCGAGGGAAGCCAATGCAGTGGAGCCGCGTGACACCCGCGATCGTTCCCCACTGAGAGAAAAGAATGGTCAGCTGTTGTAATCACAGCTGACCGTTCTTCTCCCTGAAATGATCATAGAGCCCCTGTGATCCTTCTATAAAGGATCGCAGGTCTCTATGGTCATTCCAAAAGCCACGCCCCCCACAGTTAGAATCACTCCCCTAGGCTCACATTTAACCCCTTGATCACCCATAATGTTAACCCCTTCCCTGCCAGTGTCCTTATTACAGTAACAGTGCATATTTTTAGCACTGATTACTGTAGTAATGTCACTGGTCCCCCCCAAAAGTGTCAAAAATGTCAGTCAGGGGTCCGATCTGTCCGCCGCAATGTCGCAGTCCTGCAAAAAATCACAGATTGCCGCCATTACTGGTAAAAAAAAAAAACAATAAAAATGACAAATCTTTCCCGTAGTTAGTAGACGCAATAACTTTTGTGCAAATCATTAAAAATACGTTTTTTTTAACCAAAAATATGTAGCAGAAAACAAATTGGCCCAAAATGTTAAAAAATTTAGATTTTTTTTAAATTTTTTTTGGGAATGTTATATAGCAGAATGTGAAAAATATAGATTTTTTTTCAGAGTTGTCGCTCTTTTTTTGTGTATAGTGCAAAAAATAAAAAAATCACACAGGTGATCAAATACTTCCAAAAGAAAGCTCTATTTGTGGGAAAAAAAGGACATAAATTTTGTTTGGGTACAGCATCGCATGACCGCGCAATTGTCAGTTAAAGTCACGCAGTGCCAAGTTGAAAAAAGTGGCCTGGTCATTAAGGGGGCAAATCCTTTCCAGTCCTAAAATGGTTAAAGCTGAAGTTTAATTTCCTTAAATGTTTCCCTCCCTGGTTCCTCCTTAACCCTTTTATCAACATGCTAATACATCTTTGTTTGTTTTGATTACATATTTTAGACTCAAGCCCCGTACACACGTACCGATCGTCGGCCGACGGAACGTCCTACAAATGTTCGCGGCTGGTGTGTTTGTTGTTTGTCTGTTGAAAAGTGCTCCAAACTTGCCCAGGACATTTGTCTTCCGACAGAAAATGACGTCACTACGTTCCACGCACGTTCGCCGCTACAAAAGAGGAAGTGAGTGTTTGGCCGTGACCCTTCTGGGCATCTCGCGCTGATTTCGGTAGCATTTGTTTGGTTGACGACATTTCGCTATTTTCCGAGACATCGTTCGAGAATTTATTATGGCGACCGTGAATTCGTCCGTTGCTGTCGTTAGTGTTGGAGTTTTGGCTCTGAGACGACGTACGAGCAATAGGAAGAAGAAGCGGACCTCCTGGACGAAAAATTGGTTGCTTAACCGTGATCAATTTTCTCATATGTCCTTGCTGAGGGAGCTCCAGGAAAATAATCCTGATGACTTCAGGAATTATTTGAGGATGACGGATCCCATCTTTTACCGTCTTCTTGCCCTGGTGTCCCCCTATATTCTGAAGCAGGATACTTGTATGCGGCTTGCAATTACTCCTGAGCAAAGGTTAATTGCGACGTTGAGGTATCTTGCAACAGGGAGAAGCCTGCAGGATCTGAAGTTCACCACAGGCATCTCCCCCCAAGCTCTTGGAGTCATCATCCCTGAGACCTGCTCTGCCATCATCAAGGTCTTGCAGAAGGACTATATCAAGGTATGTTTGATTTTTTACATTACATTACATGTATTACTAGTTTCACCCGAATTATGATGTTTTTGGATGTACAGCAATTGACACAGGCCATTATTTGTAAACTACCCTCTGTCCGCATGCACATAGTAGTAAAGATGTAGATTATCTTTAACCATTTGTAAAATTACCCACTAACCACCCCACCATTCTCTCCTATGTGTCCCTAAACGCATTGCCTGTTAACAGTATTTTGAATTTGGGTCATTTTATTGCTTTCCCTCAAACAATTATTCCTTGGCCAATGTTTTAGTACCTAGTTAATGATTTATCTAAAATACATCAGTCCATCCATTCCCACCTATGATTCTGTATGTTTATGTAATGATGTTAAAACCTTCACTGACCACAAGCCCTAATTGATGTATAAATGCCCAGTTTTACTTACCCATCCCCCCACCCACATGCTAAATCTCAAAGTCAGCATATACCAAAGCTCAAGTTCAGAGGTCTTCAAACTATGGCCCACCAGTTGTTCACGAACTTCAATTTCCATCATGCCTAGTCATGTCTGTGAATGTGAGAGAATTACAAGGCCTCATGGGATGTGTAGTTCTGCAACAGCTGGAGGGCCGTAGTTTGTAAATCTCAGCTCTAGCTGGTGAGTATAATGGGCCATACACACTAGAAGATTGTCAGAACAATTTATCCTTCCGATTTACCAAAACCAAATAATATGAGGTCCAACAAACACTTTCAAATCCTATGCAATCTGGTAGGCCCTTGCACTACATAGAAAAGTTAAATCTGCACGAAAAAGTCTTCAGAGAATCTTCTAGTGTGTATGGCCCTTTACAATATAAGAACAATAGGAGGTTGAAAAGAAATGTATGTAGATGTTACATCCCCATATCCAAACCTTTGCCTTCCTGTTGTATATTTTTTTAGCAAGTTGCATAAGCATTTAACAGACAACTGTGTGTGTAATTAATAATGTGATGTGCTCAAGCACTAATTTTATTTTTTTTTTTTTTTTTATTTTTTCCCCACAGTTTCCTTCAAACGCAGAGCAATGGCTGGAGATTTCTGATCAATTTCTGGAGAAGTGGAATTTTCCCAATTGTGGGGGTGCTATTGATGGGAAGCACGTCCGCATTGTCCCCCCTCCGAATTCCGGCACATTTTATTATAATTATAAAGGTTTTTTTAGTATAGTCATGCTAGCCATAGTTAATGCAAACTATGAGTTTATTTTTTTGGATATTGGCAAAAATGGCCGCAATTCGGATGGGGGAGTTATTGATCAGACGGAGTTCGCTTGTCGTCTAAAGAACGGCACTCTGAACCTGCCATCCAGGGAGCAAACTGTTGAGGGTATGAGCTTTGTGTTTATCGCAGATGAGGCTTTTGCGCTTGGGGAGCATCTCATGAAGCCCTACCCTCAGAGGAACCTCACCCCAGACCAAAGGATTTACAACTACCGGTTGTCCAGAGCTCGCAGAGTTGTGGAGAATGCCTTCGGGATAATGGCCAACCGGTTCCGGATATTCCTGACGTCCATAAACCTGGCACTGTACAAAGTGGATAATGTGGTCTTGTGTTGCTGCATTTTGCACAACTTCCTACGCAGGAATGCACAAAATTATGTATTGCAGCAACTGGATACTGACCCTGCTATGCCAGGTACAAGTGGAGAGGCCCAACCTTCTAACCAAGTGGAGTCCATGACGTCAATGGAAGTTGGACGGTCAGCATTGGCATCACACAGGGCCCGTCAGATCCGCCAGGAATATCTGGACTATTTCGTGGGGAGAGGAGCTGTGTCCTGGCAGCAATCACTGTCACACACCCATTAATCTTGTTAAAGATTGGACACACAAGATAAATGTCAGAGATATATTATTTTTCAACACATTAAACAAAAATTGCAATGATTCTGTATTGTGGATTATAATCATTTGGGCACATATGCCAAACACAATTATTTGGGTTAATCATGTGTTATATATGTGTGACTTTGGAAGGGTTAATACATTCATCAGTGTGTTTCTTGACTGTAGTCTCTCACCAGCTGATCCAAAGTGATGATGGCCATGTGTTATTTTTTAGCCAGTGGTGTAAATACAAGGGCCTTCTGCACCCCACAAAATGTACACAAACCCTGTCACATTGAGAACTAGGTCACACCCAAGGTTCATCTAATGTCACCTTACATTGGTGTTCATTGTCCAGAAGTTGCCCATACTATATATTTCATATAATACATTAGGGTATTAACAAAGTACCTACACCTGTTATGTTGTGTTTAGTGTTGAGCGAACACGGACTGTATTATTCGTGTTCGTACCGAATAATTGGATTTTTTGTACCCGAACACGGACACGGACACTTTACTGTATGTTCGGGTAAAAATCCGTGTTCGGTCGTTTTATTTCCGGGTTTTGCATGCTTTGGCGCTCTTTTCATGGCGGGCTTTCAACAGCCAATCAACAATCGTTTAACTGGTGTGCCTTAAGCCATCCCAGCCATGCCTGCAAATGTCTCAGTAGCTGTGATTGGCCGTCTGAAGCATGTGACCAAGTCTTTATAAGTTCGAGGCAGCCGCAGCGGCGTCATTATGCTGCTTAGATTCAGGGACAGAGCACACATCAACGTGCTGGCTGCTGATTAGGGAAAGATAGGCAGGAAAAAACCATTTGTGTCCGGATAGAATTGAGGGACAGGTCGGAGTGTTTAGGCAGGGCGAGTTGTAGGCATTTTAGGGATAGAGTCTGCTGAATTATATAGGGTCAGTGTCTTCTACAAACTACAATCGATATTGCTGTGTGGGGGGTGGGGTCTGCACTCAATCCTGATCTACGATCTCTTCTCAATCCTGTTAGGGACAGAGTCTGCTGAATTTTAGGGAAACTGTGTTCTACAAACTACAATCGATATTGCTGTGTGGTGTGGGATTGGAGATAGGCAGGTGTCAGTGATCCACATCCATTTTTCTGTGTGTGAGCTGCAGTGAACACAATCTTTTTGGGCTGCAGTGAACACAATCTTTTTGGGCTGCAGTGAACACAATCTTTTTGGGCTGCAGTGAACACAATCTTTTTGGGCTGCAGTGAACACAATCTTTTTGGGGTGCAGTGAACAAAATCTTTTTGGGGTGCAGTGAACACAATCCTTTTTGGTGTGCAGTGAACACAATCTTTGTGGGGTGCAGTGAACAAAATCCTTTGTGGGGTGCAGTGAACACAATCTTTTTGGGGTGCAGTGAACAAAATCCTTTTTGGGGTGCAGTGAACAACATCCTTTTTGGGGTGCAGTGAACACAATCTTTTTGGGGTGCAGTGAACAAAATCCTTTGTGGGGTGCAGTGAACACAATCTTTTTGGGGTGCAGTGAACACAATCTTTTTGGGGTGGAGTGAACAACATCCTTTTTGGGGTGCAGTGAACAAAATCCTTTTTGGGGTGCAGTGAACAAAATCATTTTTGGGGTGCAGTGAACACAATCTTTTTGGGGTGCAGTGAACACAATCTTTGTGGGGTGCAGTGAACACAATCTTTTTGGGGTGGAGTGAACAACATCCTTTTTGGGGTGCAGTGAACAACATCCTTTTTGGGGTGCAGTGAACACAATCTTTTTGGGGTGCAGTGAACACAATCTTTGTGGGGTACAGTGAACAGAATCTTTGTGGGGTGCAGTGAACACAATCTTTGGGGGGTACAGTGAACACAATCTTTGTGAGGTGCAGTGAACACAATCTTTGTGGGGTGCAGTGAACACAATCATTGTGGGGTGCAGTGAACTCAATCTTTGTGGGGTACAGTGAACACAATCTCATACTGAAGGTTTGAGGGTGCTGCCTGTTCCATACTCCCCCTACTCCTCATCTAGCCTTTTAGGGGTACAAACAATAGTAATTGGGGCCTAGTGTGGTTGTGTACGTGTGATATACATACACTTTTTTGGGATCATATTTTCTATTCCGCTATTTAATCAAAAACCTTTGGGGATCAGTTAAATTGGGGGATAGTCTGTGTTGGTACGTGTGAGAGAGATCCACCTTTCCAAGTTGTTGGGGTTCATCTCATACTTCTGAAGGTTTGAGGGTGCTGCCTGTTCCATACTCCCCCTACTCCTAGCCTTTTAGGGGTACAAACAATAGTAATTGGGGCCTAGTGTGGTTGTGTACGTGTGATATACATACACTTTTTTGGGATCATATTTTCTATTCCGCTATTTAATCAAAAACCTTTGGGGATCAGTTAAATTGGGGGATAGTCTGTGTTGGTACGTGTGAGAGAGATCCACCTTTCCAAGTTGTTGAGGTTCATCTCATACTTCTGAAGGTTTGAGGGTGCTGCCTGTTCCATACTCCCCCTACTCCTAGCCTTTTAGGGGTACAAACAATAGTAATTGGGGCCTAGTGTGGTTGTGTACGTGTGATATACATACACTTTTTTGGGATCATATTTTCTATTCCGCTATTTAATCAAAAACCTCTGGGGATCAGTTAAATTGGGGGATAGTCTGTGTTGGTACGTGTGAGAGAGATCCACCTTTCCAAGTTGTTGGGGTTCATCTCATACTTCTGAAGGTTTGAGGGTGCTGCCTGTTCCATACTCCCCCTACTCCTAGCCTTTTAGGGGTACAAACAATAGTAATTGGGGCCTAGTGTGGTTGTGTACGTGTGATATACATACACTTTTTTGGGATCATATTTTCTATTCCGCTATTTAATCAAAAACCTTTGGGGATCAGTTAAATTGGGGGATAGTCTGTGTTGGTACGTGTGAGAGAGATCCACCTTTCCAAGTTGTTGGGGTTCATCTCATACTTCTGAAGGTTTGAGGGTGCTGCCTGTTCCATACTCCCCCTACTCCTAGCCTTTTAGGGGTACAAACAATAGTAATTGGGGCCTAGTGTGGTTGTGTACGTGTGATATACATACACTTTTTTTGGATCATATTTTCTATTCCGCTATTTAATCAAAAACCTTTGGGGATCAGTTAAATTGGGGGATAGTCTGTGTTGGTACGTGTGAGAGAGATCCACCTTTCCAAGTTGTTGGGGTTCATCTCATACTTCTGAAGGTTTGAGGGTGCTGCCTGTTCCATACTCCCCCTACTCCTAGCCTTTTAGGGGTACAAACAATAGTAATTGGGGCCTAGTGTGGTTGTGTACGTGTGATATACATACACTTTTTTGGGATCATATTTTCTATTCCGCTATTTAATCAAAAACCTCTGGGGATCAGTTAAATTGGGGGATAGTCTGTGTTGGTACGTGTGAGAGAGATCCACCTTTCCAAGTTGTTGGGGTTCATCTCATACTTCTGAAGGTTTGAGGGTGCTGCCTGTTCCATACTCCCCCTACTCCTAGCCTTTTAGGGGTACAAACAATAGTAATTGGGGCCTAGTGTGGTTGTGTACGTGTGATATACATACACTTTTTTGGGATCATATTTTCTATTCCGCTATTTAATCAAAAACCTTTGGGGATCAGTTAAATTGGGGGATAGTCTGTGTTGGTACGTGTGAGAGAGATCCACCTTTCCAAGTTGTTGGGGTTCATCTCATACTTCTGAAGGTTTGAGGGTGCTGCCTGTTCCATACTCCCCCTACTCCTAGCCTTTTAGGGGTACAAACAATAGTAATTGGGGCCTAGTGTGGTTGTGTACGTGTGATATACATACACTTTTTTTGGATCATATTTTCTATTCCGCTATTTAATCAAAAACCTTTGGGGATCAGTTAAATTGGGGGATAGTCTGTGTTGGTACGTGTGAGAGAGATCCACCTTTCCAAGTTGTTGGGGTTCATCTCATACTTCTGAAGGTTTGAGGGTGCTGCCTGTTCCATACTCCCCCTACTCCTAGCCTTTTAGGGGTACAAACAATAGTAATTGGGGCCTAGTGTGGTTGTGTACGTGTGATATACATACACTTTTTTGGGATCATATTTTCTATTCCGCTATTTAATCAAAAACCTCTGGGGATCAGTTAAATTGGGGGATAGTCTGTGTTGGTACGTGTGAGAGAGATCCACCTTTCCAAGTTGTTGGGGTTCATCTCATACTTCTGAAGGTTTGAGGGTGCTGCCTGTTCCATACTCCCCCTACTCCTCATCTAGCCTTTTAGGGGTACAAACAATAGTAATTGGGGCCCAGTGTGGTTGTGTACGTGTGATATACATACACTTTTTTGGGATCATATTTTCTATTCCGCTATTTAATCAAAAACCTTTGGGGATCAGTTAAATTGGGGGATAGTCTGTGTTGGTACGTGTGAGAGAGATCCACCTTTCCAAGTTGTTGGGGTTCATCTCATACTTCTGAAGGTTTGAGGGTGCTGCCTGTTCCATACTCCCCCTACTCCTAGCCTTTTAGGGGTACAAACAATAGTAATTGGGGCCTAGTGTGGTTGTGTACGTGTGATATACATACACTTTTTTTGGATCATATTTTCTATTCCGCTATTTAATCAAAAACCTTTGGGGATCAGTTAAATTGGGGGATAGTCTGTGTTGGTACGTGTGAGAGAGATCCACCTTTCCAAGTTGTTGGGGTTCATCTCATACTTCTGAAGGTTTGAGGGTGCTGCCTGTTCCATACTCCCCCTACTCCTAGCCTTTTAGGGGTACAAACAATAGTAATTGGGGCCTAGTGTGGTTGTGTACGTGTGATATACATACACTTTTTTGGGATCATATTTTCTATTCCGCTATTTAATCAAAAACCTTTGGGGATCAGTTAAATTGGGGGATAGTCTGTGTCGGTACGTGTGAGAGAGATCCACCTTTCCAAGTTGTTGGGGTTCATCTCATACTTCTGAAGGTTTGAGGGTGCTGCCTGTTCCATACCCCCCCTACTCCTCATCTAGCCTTTTAGGGGTACAAACAATAGTAATTGGGGCCTAGTGTGGTTGTGTACGTGCGAGATACATACACTTTTTTTGATCATATTTCCTACTCCGCTATTCAATAAAAACCTTTGAGGATCAATTGAATTGCGGGATAGTCTGTGTCGGTACGTGTGAGAGAGATCCACCTTTCCAAGTTGTTGGGGTTCATCTCATACTTCTGAAGGTTTGAGGGTGCTGCCTGTTCCATACTCCCCCTACTCCTCATCTAGCCTTTTAGGGGTACAAACAATAGTAATTGGGGCCCAGTGTGGTTGTGTACGTGTGATATACATACACTTTTTTGGGATCATATTTTCTATTCCGCTATTTAATCAAAAACCTTTGGGGATCAGTTAAATTGGGGGATAGTCTGTGTTGGTACGTGTGAGAGAGATCCACCTTTCCAAGTTGTTGAGGTTCATCTCATACTTCTGAAGGTTTGAGGGTGCTGCCTGTTCCATACTCCCCCTACTCCTAGCCTTTTAGGGGTACAAACAATAGTAATTGGGGCCTAGTGTGGTTGTGTACGTGTGATATACATACACTTTTTTGGGATCATATTTTCTATTCCGCTATTTAATCAAAAACCTCTGGGGATCAGTTAAATTGGGGGATAGTCTGTGTTGGTACGTGTGAGAGAGATCCACCTTTCCAAGTTGTTGGGGTTCATCTCATACTTCTGAAGGTTTGAGGGTGCTGCCTGTTCCATACTCCCCCTACTCCTCATCTAGCCTTTTAGGGGTACAAACAATAGTAATTGGGGCCCAGTGTGGTTGTGTACGTGTGATATACATACACTTTTTTGGGATCATATTTTCTATTCCGCTATTTAATCAAAAACCTTTGGGGATCAGTTAAATTGGGGGATAGTCTGTGTTGGTACGTGTGAGAGAGATCCACCTTTCCAAGTTGTTGGGGTTCATCTCATACTTCTGAAGGTTTGAGGGTGCTGCCTGTTCCATACTCCCCCTACTCCTAGCCTTTTAGGGGTACAAACAATAGTAATTGGGGCCTAGTGTGGTTGTGTACGTGTGATATACATACACTTTTTTTGGATCATATTTTCTATTCCGCTATTTAATCAAAAACCTTTGGGGATCAGTTAAATTGGGGGATAGTCTGTGTTGGTACGTGTGAGAGAGATCCACCTTTCCAAGTTGTTGGGGTTCATCTCATACTTCTGAAGGTTTGAGGGTGCTGCCTGTTCCATACTCCCCCTACTCCTAGCCTTTTAGGGGTACAAACAATAGTAATTGGGGCCTAGTGTGGTTGTGTACGTGTGATATACATACACTTTTTTGGGATCATATTTTCTATTCCGCTATTTAATCAAAAACCTTTGGGGATCAGTTAAATTGGGGGATAGTCTGTGTTGGTACGTGTGAGAGAGATCCACCTTTCCAAGTTGTTGGGGTTCATCTCATACTTCTGAAGGTTTGAGGGTGCTGCCTGTTCCATACCCCCCCTACTCCTCATCTAGCCTTTTAGGGGTACAAACAATAGTAATTGGGGCCTAGTGTGGTTGTGTACGTGTGATATACATACACTTTTTTTGGATCATATTTTCTATTCCGCTATTTAATCAAAAACCTTTGGGGATCAGTTAAATTGGGGGATAGTCTGTGTCGGTACGTGTGAGAGAGATCCACCTTTCCAAGTTGTTGGGGTTCATCTCATACTTCTGAAGGTTTGAGGGTGCTGCCTGTTCCATACCCCCCCTACTCCTCATCTAGCCTTTTAGGGGTACAAACAATAGTAATTGGGGCCTAGTGTGGTTGTGTACGTGCGAGATACATACACTTTTTTTGATCATATTTCCTACTCCGCTATTCAATAAAAACCTTTGAGGATCAATTGAATTGCGGGATAGTCTGTGTCGGTACGTGTGAGAGAGATCCACCTTTCCAAGTTGTTGGGGTTCATCTCATACTTCTGAAGGTTTGAGGGTGCTGCCTGTTCCATACTCCCCCTACTCCTCATCTAGCCTTTTAGGGGTACAAACAATAGTAATTGGGGCCCAGTGTGGTTGTGTACGTGTGATATACATACACTTTTTTTGGATCATATTTTCTATTCCGCTATTTAATTTAACTGGGCCTCCATGCGAGACCTGTGTGCCTTGTTGCGCTGTTTTGAGTACTCCACCAACATGGCCAGTGGCAATGACGCCGTTCTCAGCTTAACTATCCCACTTCCATGCCTCCTTGAAAAAACAATTCGGGCGATGATGGAAGAGGATGTGGCACAGGATGAGGAGGAGGAGGAGGATGAAGAGGTAACATTTCCAAGGCTTTCAGGGCAGTCATTCGCAAGGGGCTCCGAGGGTGGGTTCCTGCACACGCAAACGCCAGGGACGCAATTGTCCAGCAGGGGCACAGTTCTGGAGGATGAGGAGGATGAGGAGGAGGAGGAGCTGGAGGAGGAGATGGAACCATGTTCACAGCAGGGTGGCACCCAGGCCAGCTCATGGCCATCACTGGTGCGTGGCTGGGGGGATACAGAGGACACGGACGATACACCTCCCACAGAGGACAGCCTTTCGTTGCCTCTGGGCAGCCTGGCACACATGAGCGATTACATGCTGCAGTGTGTCCACAACGACCGCCGAGTTGCCCACATTCTAACTTGTGCTGATTACTGGGTGGCCACGCTGCTGGATCCCCGTTACAAGGACAACGTACCGTCCTTAATTCACTCACTGGAGCGCGATCGCAAGATGCGCGAGTACAAGCGCACGCTGGTAGACGCCATGCTGCTGGCATTCCCATCTGACAGCGGGGCCACAGTGGAAGCACAAGGCAGAGGAGGAGGAGGAGGAGGTCGCCAACGCAACCAGGGCACCGCCAGCACCTCAGAAGGCAGGGTTAGCATGGCCGAAATGTGGAAAAGCTTTGTCAGCACGCCACAACAAACAGCAGCACCAGCAGCTCAGATGGAACGTCTTAGCAGGAGGCAGCATTTTACCAACATGGTGGAGCAGTATGTGTGCACACGCCTACATGTAGTGAATGACGGGTCTGCCCCCTTCAACTTCTGGGTCTCCAAATTGGGCACATGGCTTGAGCTTGCCCTTTACGCCTTGGAGGTGCTGGCGTGCCCTGCAGCCAGTGTATTATCTGAACGGGTATTTAGCACGGCTGGGGGCGTTATAACAGACAAGCGCAGCCGCCTGTCCAGAGACAATGTGGACAAGCTCACGTTCATTAAAATGAACCAGGCATGGATCCCACGGGACTTTTCCGTACCTTATGCAGAATAGCAATGGATACCGACCTTACCCACCCATTGTTCCATTTTTGCTCTTTCTCACTCTTTTGGGGTGTACCCTCATTTAAAATTTTTGAAAAGAAGCAGTGTTGGCTACCTCGTCCTCCTCCTCAGGGCCAGATTAATGTAGGGGCTATTGGAGCTGCAGCTCCAGGCCCCTACCTTTTATATAGGCCCCGGGTTGGCCATATTCACTGTTACCGCTCTTCTGTCACTTGTAAACACAGAAGTCTGGCTTCTATGCTCGCTTCCCCAGGCAGCACCCTCAGAACCTCCCCACACAGCGTGAAGGCCGGACAAGGAGGGACAGTTGGCGATGCATGGATGTGTTTATGGGCTTCAGAGACAGCATCCCATGTTGAATTAGGCATGCATGGCTGCACCCTTCCTCCTCTGGGTGCATGGCAAGGCACGGCCCTTAAGGCCCTTCAAAATCCTCAGCACCAAGCCCATGATGCTGTTAATCCGGCCCTGGTCCTCCTCCACCGCCGCTTCCACCTACACCGCCCATAGGTGTGCGCAGCCTATTGCATTAAGGTGTGCACCCCAAAGTTGAAATACACATGCATGTGTTTGCCAGCAGGGAGAGTAATGTATCGGGGCCATGTACCTGTAGGCAAGGAGAAATAGAGCAGAGCAGGTCCCAGGGAGATCTTTCCCATCTCCTCACTGGCAATGCTATGTGCCCTAGGTGATTAGGGTGTGCCCAGGCACACCCAGCACACCCTGTGCGCACGCCTATGTCACCGCTAGGCTTGTGACGGTATCAGATTTTCATGCTGCGATTAATTGATTAAGGTTTTGCCACGGTATACGGTATTATCACGGTATTCTATTATTAAATTTAAATTATTAAATTTCCACCTCACTTCAATTTCATTGCTGAATTTAGGGGCTTTGGTTCACTTATGCACATTATTATATAGTCAGTCAGTACAGACTCTGTGAACCAGGCCTAAAATAGGTCATCAAGCAGTGTCTGGCCTAACTGGTGATAACTGGTTCTGGCGCTCGGCTCCGATCCGATGGCCTGGTCATTAAGAGGGCAAATCCTTGTGGTCAAGAAGTGGTTAAACCTGAAGGAGGTGTTGTTTATAAATTACTTTACTATTGCTTTAGGCCTGGTTCACATGTATGCGGGTTGGTGGTTCACATTTGCACAGGCATAGCAGCCCATTGATTTGAATGGGCTGCTATGCCCTCATTTTCCGCAGAAAAAAGGTGCATGCAGCATTTTTTTAAAATTCAGTGGCCTTGAAATCCATCCTGCTTTTGCACCATGCGACTAACCTGCAGTTCCTGCTCTGGCAAGCTTTCTGCATTTTTTGTATACGTGGGCACGGCATTTAAAAATAAACAGTTTGCGTGTGCAGCAACGGCAGGTAAGTCGCATGGTGCAAAAGAAGGATGGATTTCATGGCCACTGCATTTTTTTAAATTCTGCATGCACCTTTTTTCAGCTGAAAACGCAGGCATAGCAGCTCAAGCCCATTCACATCAATGGGCTGCTATGCCTGTGCAAATGTGGGCCCCCAACCCGCATACATGTGAACCAGGCCTAAAGCAATAGTAAAGTCATTAATTGGTTAAACCTGCAGGAGGACCGGTGTTTTTATCTATTAATGACTTTACTATTGCTTTAGGCCTGGTTCACATGTATGCGGGTTGGGGGCCCACATTTGCACAGGCATAGCAGCCCATTGATGTGAATGGGCTTGAGCTGCTATGCCTGCGTTTTCAGCTGAAAAAAGGTGCATGCAGAATTTAAAAAAATGCAGTGGCCATGAAATCCATCCTTCTTTTGCACCATGCGACTTACCTGCCGTTGCTGCACACGCAAACTGTTTATTTTTAAATGCCGTGCCCACGTATACAAAAAATGCAGAAAGCTTGCCAGAGCAGGAACTGCAGGTTAGTCGCATGGTGCAAAAGCAGGATGGATTTCAAGGCCACTGAATTTAAAAAAAATGCTGCATGCACCTTTTTTCTGCGGAAAATGAGGGCATAGCAGCCCGTTCAAATCAATGGGCTGCTATGCCTGTGCAAATGTGGGCCGCCAACCCGCATACATGTGAACCGCCAACCCGCATACATGTGAACCACCAACCCGCATACATGTGAACCAGGCCTAAAGCAATAGTAAAGTCATTAATAGATAAAAACACCGGTCCTCCTGCAGGTTTAACCACTTCTGGATCGCAAGGATTTGCCCCTTTAAAGACCAGGCCATCGGATCAGAGCGCCAGGACCAGTCATCACCAGGTAGGCCAGACACTGCTTGATGGCTATATAATAATGTAATGTGGGCTGCTAGGCGTGTGTGTGTGTATATATATATTTATTAGAGCTGCACGATTCTGGCCAAAATGAGAATCACGATTTTTTAGCTTGGAATAAAGATCACGATTCTCTCACGATTCTCTGTGTAACAAAAAAAAAAAAAATTGGGATAACTTTACTGTTACGTTTTTTTTTTTTTTTTTATTCATTAAAGTCTAATCATTGCGTTTGAAAGACTGCTGCGCAAATACAGTGTGACATAAAATATTACAACAATCGCCATTTTATTCTGTAGGGTCTCTGCTAAAAAAATATATAAAATGTTTGGGGGTTCTAAGTACTTTTCTAGCAAAAAAAAAACTGATTTTAACTTGCAAACAGCAAGTGTCAGAAAAAGATCCAGTCTTTAAGAGGTTAAACTTCCTTTCTCCCTGGCAGAGGGAAGGAAAAGATACAAATGTAATCATTTTTGTTTATAGTTAGGAGACTTAATGCTGAAAGGTGTTAGCTGAGTGAGTGAATGAGTCATCCAGCTCACTGAAATGTATCAATTCACAAGTCAGGCAGACTTGACAGAGAAACTCGGTATTTTAAAAATGCCACAATAACAATACCGTGGCTATGCAATACCGCGATATATCGAATTACCGAAAACCGGCATATGTCTAGTCACCGCCACATCCACCACCACCTCAACCTCCCTCCTACTCCATATGGGCCTCGTCCTTCAGAGATGAAGAAGAACATTGTTTTATTTTTCTGGTTTTTTTTGTTGTTTTAAGTTATTTCCCTATCCACATTTGTTTGCAGAGCACTTGCCATGCTCTTAATTACGTTTTGCTGCCATTTGCAGCACTCTAGCCCTTTCCTTTGGTGTTTTAGAGCCATTTTAGTGCCTTAAAGTTCGGGTCCCCATTGACTTCAATGGGGTTCGGTGTCCGGGAAAAGTTCGGTAAAAGTCCGGGACACGGACCCGGACTTTTTTTTAAAGTTCGGCCGAACCCGTCGAACACGGACATCTAGGTGTTCGCTCAACCCTAGTTACAATGATAAAAATTACCACTGATAGAACAGTAGATAACAGGTTTCATGAAGCTCAAAACGTGTATTATCAGCGCATACGAAAATAAATGCTACTGTATGTATAAATAAAAGCTGCATTTGAGATAATAAAAAACAATATGATGTTCAAACTTTTGACTTCTTTCTTTAATAACTACATAACACAGTACTTGTACTTTTACTTTCAGTACTTGAGTAGCAAAATTTTTTAAAAAAACTACTTGCAATACTTAAGTACAAAAAATGTTGAATACTTTAGTACTTCTACTCAAGTCACTTTTTGATCGAGCACTTGTACTTTTACTCAAGTATGGGTTTCGAGTACTTTATACAACTCTGGTTAGGCATGGCTTACTAGTGCACTATGTACAGGCAGGGCTCAGGAGTGTGCTATGTACAGGGCACAGTGCTCAGGAATGCGCTACGCAAAGGGCTGAGGGCTTAGGTGTGTGCTATGAACAGGGTACAAAGCTCAAGTGTGTGCTATATGCAGAGTACAGTGGCCAGGTATGCGCTACACAAAGAGCAGAGAGCCCAAGTTCTCCCCAATCCCCCAATACAAATCCCCCCCCCCCCAGTACCAAGCTCTCCTACATCTAACAGAGAGAGGGGCTGCTGCAGAAGAGTAGCTAGAACTTACAGTAGGAGCATGCGGGGTGCGGCACAGTTATGGGAAGAGCCTCCACCATGACAATAGAGCAGCTGTGTACATGCCCTGTCCTCTCCTCTCCTCTCATAAAAATATGCAGGGAAAAGAAGATTCTGTGTGCACTACCGGGACAGGTGCACTGCCACTTTTCACACAAACCAGGCTTCTGTGCTTGCAAGAGACAGTAGTGAGCAGTAGGCAAGGGGCCACATTCTGGCTGAAAAAAAACCCAGATCTTCACTGTTCAGTAATAGGCTCAGGGTGAGCCAATGATAGCCTAGCCTCAGAGAAAATGGGTTGCTGCCCAACATTTAATCCAAAAGACTGAAGATCTGTAGTGGTGGCAGGACGTACAACTAGAGAACAGCTCTGGTATGAAATTTGGTATTGCAGCAAAAGCTGTTTTTTTTTTTTATTATTTTATCTTTTATTGGGCTATAAATGTTCTTGTATTTTAAAAAAGGCTCTGCTTTGTTTGATCTTTTTTAATTACATACTGATATACTGAAAAGTTAGATTTCATTTTCTGCATGTAGCACTACCCCTGTAGATGTTGCTGAAGTCAGGGTTCCCCACTGCTTCACAGCCAGTCACACAGCATTTCCTTTCATACAGGACACAGAAATCAGTCTTTGGCTTGTTTTCGTAATTTTATTAGGGGATGATTCTGTAACTTGGATGAGGTAAGCGATTATGGGATGTCCAACAACATAACTTCAGGGACGCTTCCTCCCTATTTACAGACTCCTCTTCTTTCTTCCTCCTGCAGAAACGTTGTTCCTCTTTGCACAGCTTCTGCTGGTTCGCTCCTGGGGGAACTAACAGTCTATTGTCAGTTCAGCAACAGCCCATTACAGGCTAAGAACTCTTGGTCCCTTACCAAAGTAGCACATAAGGAGTGAGCCACACATCTCCCTCTGCTTCCCTGTGGCCACTGATCCCAGCTCCACTGCTTGCAGAAGTTGCTAGCCCACCTGGCTGTCAACAGAAGCACCTGGCTGCTTTGCTCTTCCAAACCCTCCAAACTGACACACACATGGAGACTCCCCAGGGCAAAGTTTGATGAAGACTTGGCACACTGCTGTCTTAAAGAGAACACTGTTACAGCATGCAGTCTATCCCCTTTTCTTGTCCCTGCACTGTGCTGACCTATTCACTGTCTCTCCTTTTTCTCTCCACTGCCTCTCCTACTTGAATCCCTACCACTGCCTCCTGTGGTGGGATCCTTCCAAGCCAGCCACCCAAGCTCCAGCCTGAGGTAAATTCCTCAAGGGCCATCGACAGCCTCCCTCAGCACTGCTTCTCCACCTTCCACCCAACTCCCTTCCCAGCATGCCTCATTCCTATTTATGGGGTCCTCATTCCCCTGTCAGACCCACTCCTGGGGATTAGCTAAGCCCCCATAAATATGTAGAACAGCCACCACTCACCTCCACCCACTAGTTCCAGAATGTTCTCCAACTTTTCAGATATCAGGGGGAGGCACCAGAGGGCTGTCTGTATGAATCATGCAGGCCTGGCCTCTAGTAACCCTGACCCAGATTTAATGACTCAGGTGTAGTTCAGAGTCTAACTATATTTTTCCTGTACTAACACAAGTAGCACACACTGGAGGGTGCTACATGCATATTTACACAAAGCCTCTGGCACATAGAATTTATTTTTTTTGTTTTTAATTGTAGACATTTATATACTGCTGACAGTTTATGCAGTGCTTTATATGCTATACATTCACATCAGTTCCTGCTCTCAAGGATCTTACAATGTAAGGTCCTTATGAATACACACACACACACACACTACTAACACTGGTTTAGATATGAGCCAATTAACTTACCACAATTTTCAGGAAAGACAGTTCATCAATAGCTACCTACATGTTCCACTCACAACAGGTTTTCTTTAATAACACTGATAACATTTTTTTTGTAATCTTTAAAATAATTACTTTATTCCCAACTCAAAACAGTTACATCAATATCATTCTATTTTCCATGTAATATTTCAGAAATATTTGGTAAATTATTATGCAGATTCCTGCAGGAGATTGGTAGATAAAATCTTACACTGAAGTGTTCGTAATCTCCAGTTTTTCAGATCCTGTTGATAAAATATACAAAATAATTTATTTTCTTTCAAGTACTCAGGGAATAATAATCTCTTAGCAGGCACTTCACTAATTCCTATCAGATTATATGTGTTATTAAATTTCTCAGATCCAAATATTGACGGCTTTTTAAAGAGTTACTAAAAAGGCATGACTTACATCAAATTATGCTCTTGTTTTAATTTACAAGATTCAATTGACATAATTGCCACTAACCCGGGGATCTTTATTACTTAAGGCAAAACTACAGTCAAGCAACTAAATATACCTTTAAAATAAATATACGAAATGTGTAACCATTGCCATACTCTGGACTTTATTTACTTCAAACCCACCTCTGATAAAACATATAAAAATATAATAAAGTCTTATATATATATATACTGTGTGTATATGTGTATATATATATATGTGTCTGTGTATATGCGTGTGTATGTATGTATATATATATATAATGTGTGTATACATACATACATACATACATACATACATACATACTTTAACTTATTTATAGTTTTTTATTATATTATAATTTTGTGTTTCAAACTTTATCATACCCGAGATGTTATAAAGAAGAGCTACACCCTAACCTGGAGAACAGTTCTGTAAAAGGCTTACAACATTTCTGGATTTTTAGTGATATTCTTGATTGATTTTGGTAGAATTTAGAAGACCTCAAACATTTTGCCTCAAGAGAAAACTGTTTTAAATGTATAATAAAGTATCCTAAATACAAAAAGCTGCTCCAGATAGTGTTATTGAGTTATTATACGAATACAGTGACTGTTTGCCTGTTTCCTTTTCTGCCTTTTCCTGTTCCTGATTGCCTTTGACCTGGATGTAGTTATACAGTTTAACATGACTCCTCAGACTCCTTGCAGTCTCTTAATTTCTATACATAAAACATGGTGTCAGAAGTGACTGGAATCGGGACTGAGCCTCTTGTTAGGAATGCAGCAGCTTTGCGATACAGCTCTGTTTTGTGATTTACGGCTTTAGGAGGTTCTTCCTGCATTTTCAGATTTTGAGAACTCCGAGACTTAACGACTATATGGCTGCCATAAATGATATTCCTCCCCTGGAGGGGATGAGAATCAGTGAGAATTGGAGCAGCAACTGGCAAACTTTCAGAGCTGAATTTGAAGATTATTCCCTGGCTCCAGGGTTGAATGAGAAACCCACAGCGGTGCAGGCAGCAACTTTGAGAAGAGTCCTGAGCAGCAAATGCTGTCATGTGTGTAAGCACAATCTGAACCTCACAGCAGAGCAGCAAGATAGCCATTTTGGATGCACTGGAAGCTTATCTCAAACCTACTAAAAATGTCATTTATGAAAGCTATGTGTTTGGATGGTGCAAACAAGAAGAGGGAGAATCTCTTGATAACTTTGTTACACAGTTGAGAGAAAAGGCGGCAACTTGTGAATATGGTACTCTAAAAGGTGAATAATAAGGGACAAAATTGTTCTCAGTACAGCTTGTGAGAGCACACGCAGGTGTCTTCTAGGAGAGCGCAACTTAACCTTAAACACAGCCAATGAAATGTGCCATACAGCAGAGCTCACTGACAGATGTCTGAAAGTTATGGAACAGGACAGACAGAACACAGACAGCATAAACATTGCATACACCGCATGAGCAAACAGCAGCAACAAGGTTGCTCACTCAGCATTAAAGCAGAGTTCCGACCTCAAATACCTTTTTAAACTAAAAATACCCCTATAATACTAATCCATCGCCCTTTACAGAACCGCTATTCTCATACTTACAAGGTATACAGTATTGGATTTTAGTCAAAATCTTACTTTTAAAAACGCTGTCTGGGTGCGGCCATCTTGGATGTGGGCACCTGAAGCCACAGTGTAATCTACTGTGTCCTTCTTCCTGATTCCAGGGAGTGTTCTGGGAGTTCTTCCTGATTAAAGCCTCCTGGGAGTGATGACAAACAGCTCCCAGCATGCAATGCAAAGGCGGAAGCGATGTCGGTGGCCGTGGCCACAGAGGGGGTAGAAGGAGGAAGTACAATTAAAAATGCCCTGAAAATAAGGTAAGGGACCCCCGAAAAAAAATGAAAATGCCCAATGGTTGATCAGTATAGCCAGCACTCCAGGAATCACTAAAGTTTCAAAATAGGCCGGAACTCCGCTTTAATGCTGCTAACCCTACAGTTTGAAAGTATTGTGGGACTGTGCATCAAAGAACCTAAAGAGCAGTGCCCAGCTTACGGAAAATCTTGTAGGTCTTGTGGAAGGGCACATCATATTGCTAATGTTTGTTTGTTAAATAAGAAACAGCCGTCAATAGGAAAATTACACACCATGGAGGACACATCTGCATGTGAGCAAGAACCACACGCCGCTGAAGTGATATACAGCAGGGAATTAATCCACGCTGTGCATTCTAGAGGAAAGAAATGGTTTGTCACTGTAAAATAAATAATAAGTCTCAATCCTGCTAGCTCGATTCAGGATCGACGTGTAATGTAATGTGTTTGAGAGACAAAATGATGTTAGCACTTGAAGCACGTCTAATGCCAAGTGACACCAAACTGAAGTTGGGATTCAGAAAATTTTTAGGACTCTTCAGAACGAAATGTGCGATTTGTGGACTGACACACAAGCTAGAGCTTGAAATTGTAGAAGCCTTCCAAAAGCCACTGTTATCTGGTTCAACCTGTGAGCGTCTAGGACTGATGCATTTCTCCATCTCCGCAGAGCTCAACGTGATGGACACTCCATTCAAAGGGCCTGTGACAAAGCAACAGCTATTACAGGAATTAACTGATTTTTTACTGGGCTTGTAGAATCTTTTC
The DNA here is from genome assembly GCF_965119305.1 of Pelophylax lessonae. Classification (NCBI taxonomy): domain Eukaryota; kingdom Metazoa; phylum Chordata; class Amphibia; order Anura; family Ranidae; genus Pelophylax; species Pelophylax lessonae. Next base: position 481,099,959 of record NC_138772.1, read on the forward strand.
CAGAGGAAGTTCCTCCAGTCCAATGTGCACCACCCAATGTACCAGTGGCTGTAAAACAGGCAGTCAAGGCACAGCTTCACCAGTATGAGGCTGATAGACATTTAACACCAGTGACTGAACCAACTGATTGGATAAGTTCCATGGTGATTGTAAAGAAGTCTGACAAATACTCAGATCCCAAATATTTGAATCAGGCACTGAGGCAATCTCATCACATCAACTCTCCAGAATGTCTTGTTCAAGCTGCCAAAGGCACGACTGTTAATGCTTGTTGATGCTCAGGATGCCTTTTTACAATGTAAGTTGGATACTGTAAGTAGCTACATGACAACTTTCTGGACTCCCTGGGGTAGGAAAAGGTGTCTCAAGCTACCTTTTGGAGTATCAGTTGAACCAGAGGTGTATCAACATAAATAATATGAACTATTGGCTTGACACAATGGTATTGAACCAATTGCTGATGACATACTTGTGGTAGGCTGTAGGCATACAGATAAAGAAGCAGAGCAAGATCATGGTGGCAAACTGCTGGAATTGATAAATCGTTGTAAGCAGGTGAAACTAAGACTTGGCATGAAAAAACTGCAATTCAAGACTTAAAGAGGTCAGCTTCCATGGACATATACTATTCTTGGAGGCTTTGAAGGCTTCCCCAGAAAAAATCAGGGCTATACTGGATATGCCACAGCCGTCTTATGTTAAATCCCTGTAGCGCTTCATAGAATTTGTCACCTATTTAGCAAAATTCCTACTGCATCTCTCAGAGGTTTGTGAGCCATTGAGAAGGCTTCTGGACAAGGATGCACTTTCGCATTGGCTTCCCAAGCATGAGAATGCAGTGCAGGAAATCAAAGTACTATGATGTTACAAAACCTGTAACTAATCAAAGTTATGAGAACAAAAGTGGACTGAGCAAAACTACGCACAATTCAAAAAGGAATGTCTGAGTATTGTGTTTGCCTGCCAGCGTTTTCATCATTACCTCTATGGTCGTGATGAGATCACGGCAGAAATGCACCATAGGCCTCTGATATCTATTTTCAAGAAACCACTTTTGTGTGCACCCTAATGCCTATAGAGCATGTTGCTCACATTACAAAACTATTGCCTAAATATTGTCTATAAACCTAGACCTAAAATGTACATTAGTGACACTCTTAGCAGAGCTACAGCAGCAGGAGGCACGCCTGAATGTGCAAAACACACAGTTTGCAATGTTAAACTGGACCTAGATGTCCTGTCACAGATTAATCATTCATCTAAACATCACAGATCAGTGTTTCCTTCAGAAAAAACAGCACACAGAAATTTACGAGAATTTGCAAGCACTAAAATCTGTTGTTCTGAATGGTTGGCCAGATTCAAAGGTGGAAGTGCCATTACTTGTGAAAGAATATTGTACTTTCAGAGATAAAAATCGGCATTCAGGATGGCATACTTAACAAGGGGCCAAGAGCCATCATTCCTAAATCTCTATGATCGGAGATGTTGACACATATTCATGCCAGTCACATTGGTGGGGAAGCATGCTATAGGCAGGCACGAGATACCCTATACTGGCTCCACAAAATGAGATTAGAGACTTTGTTAGCTTTTGCTCAACATGCAATGAATATGCTGCACAGACACAATAGAAAGAGCCCAAGGAGTCACATGTGTTGTCCACCCAGCCTTGGCAAATTTTAAGCATGGATTTACTTTATTATGCTGGACAAAATTTTGTACTGATTGTGGATCACTATTCTGGCTTTTGGGAGATTGAGCACCTTCCTGCCCTGTCTGCTGAAACTACAATCAAGCATTGTCTACCTGAATTTTTCCTCAACATGCACACTTCAGTAAACTTTATTTTATTAATTTGAAAACAATTTTTATTTTTTGGGTCTATTATTGAACACATTATTTATACATACAGGTTACAAACCAATACAACACCCAGACAGGGGTGTCATCTGTTATCTGGACACAGGTCGCAAATATGAAGAAATAGACCTGTTTTCTATTTAACAATTTTACAGGATTGTTAGTAACGAAGTTCATGTAATATGAAAATGTATACAGTAAATACATTCTCAATATTGCAATTAAAAAATGTTGACATGTATTTCAGTTTCCAAATAACCTGCTTCCTTTTGAACTAAATTTAAATTGTAAATTAGAATTATTCTTCTCAGTTATTGCTAGTTTTGTTTCTTCAAGTCAGGCACAAATTAATCAAAGATATTGTACTTTTTCAAATGTGTTCATTGTTTTAACTAGGTATTAGTGCAGTTATGTTCTGTGTTTGTTTGCCTTAACTTGTAATGATGGTCTCACGTGTGGTGGCTGCAGTTTGTAGTGTCATCATCATTTCCCCTATGTCCATGTTTTCCTGCAGCTAGCCTGTTCCAGTGCACCAGTGGGACAAGTCTGCAAATGTGATTGCTTGTGTATGTGTTGGATCTTATTACTATTTAGCTCTCACCTGCACTAGGACTAGACTGGGAGACCCAGGGATTGAGGGATATGTAGCTCACACCTGCACTAGCATTAGACTGAGAGACCCAGGGATTGAGGGATATGCAGTTTCTTCACAGAAAGTGTCAGGTCTCACACTATAGACAAAAATAATGCATTAACCTGTGCAGTACAGCCCAATGCCAAATTCCCCCGTGTTTCAATACAAACAGAAACTGCTAACACAGGAATGTGAAGATTTATTCTACTATAGGTTTTAAATATTAAATATTTTACTTTAAATATTCAGTGTGGGGTGGTGCGTCGACATTTAAAATGTTATATTGTAGCTGATATGATTGGCTACATGGTCTTTGTACCCACCTGATATTAAGTTTGGGCAAGTGAGATACTCGGAGAACAGGGACATGCCGCTAGTTATATAGTACTTAGGAGGTCTTTACACCCAGTGGGACCAGTGCATGTGGAAAAACATTAACATAGTGTATACTGTACAACATTAAATGAAAATCATCTAGAAACAACAAGTAGCAAATCATTAGGAGAAAGAAAAGTGACTTTAAATATTTAATTCAATATAACTGGTGAGCGGAAAGCAAATGAAGTGCTTTGGGCTCCAACTCACTATCAATTAACAACCAAGGAGGGCTTGCAAAAAGTGTCAGAATTCTCAGTGGGCACTGCTCTTGGAATCTGCAGCATCAATGAACCAGCTGAATATTCCAGTTAGATGGCAAATAAGCTGGGAGGACGAGTGCTGAAAGGACATTGTTACATTGGTATAATTTGCCAAGGCCAAGTCAGGGCAGTGCTGAATGCACAGGTCCACAGCCAAAGTCTGGTGTAGTAAGGTCTTGTTTTCTCGAAAAGGAGTCAATATCTTGCTCATGTCCTTTGACCGTTGTAGGCCCAGATCTTAGATTTTCCTGGAGATTCTCACAGTAATCTGTTTAGATGTAGTGCTGCAGCTTTCTACAGCATCATTTCAATATGCATTAGGAAATCCTCATCGTTTCCACTGCAGCAACTGTCAGAAGCAGGTGAGCATGGAGGAAGAGGGGATGCCACTGTCTTAGTCACCATTTTATTCGAGGTGCAGGACACAGTGGCGGCTGGTGCATTGGGGGCACAGGGGCGCCGCCCCCCCCCCCCCTAGCCATGCGACCGGCCCCCTAATACTACATGCAGGGCGCCGGACGAATGGAGTTCAATGGGGCTTTTTTTTTAACCATGTGATTAGAGCCAAAGTCTCTAATAGGCTAAAAAAAAGGGTGGGCTCGGGGAGCAGAGCACTGCGCCCCGAGCCTACCCAGTTGTGTGACAATAGCGAATGAATATGTGGTCCTGGGGGGGTATGGTGTGCGGCCTTGTGTGGTCCGGGGGGTGGTGTAAGGTGCAGTCCGTCATACGCCGCCCCCCCCCCCCCCGGCCCCCGGCCCCCGGCCCATGGAGCACCAGCCGCCACTGGCAGGACAATATTTCTTCGACTTAATCTTGCCATACGTATCAGTATGCACCATGTTGAGTGATGGCCTTGGTTATGGAAAGCAGGAGAAGTGATCAGATATGAGATGACACTGTCATGTTTAAGAGTTTGCTGTCTTTTACTCTTAGCATGTGATGAGGACTAGCAAGACACCTCCACCATGAAGAACCATGCACATCCGTCCCTAGACACTTTGCTTTTCTCCAGTTTTAATAAATCTGTTCCAGCTTTCTATAAACACAACACGCAATTCTAGACTGCAGCTGCAACAAAAGCCAGCAGCAGGTGTCACATATCTGTTTTTTCAGAGCCAATTTACTTTTGAAGCTTATCTCAGCCTAATGAATCACATGTAAATACTTATATAAAAGAGAAACTCAATTAACACTGAAATTTAATTATCGCTCAGTGGAGAGCAGAAAACCTCAGCAAGGTCATAATAAGCGGTGTGTTTGGAATTTTAATGTGAAATGTGTTTATGGTAAAAACATCCAAACTGATTTTACATGAAAACAATTATCCCATCGGATAGAGAAATACAAAATCAAAAGCTTTTAATTGAACAAATGAAGGTCGTTTCCTATACAGATGTGTCTATTTAAACTTAATGTTACATGTCATTGGTATCAACAATGAAAATGTGCTAGAGTCTGGAGATGGGGATCAAAGCTGGAAGAAACCAAAGCACAAGTAAGGCCACAGTTTGTCATTCCAACCTTTGATAAATGTTAATGTAAAACACCAGCTATTGTTGGTTTTATGCTTAGAGCTGAATTCCACTCTTACCTTCAGTCTTGAACAGTTGTAAATACTCATAAAGTTCTTACTTTGATTTCGCTGCATACTGTGGCCTTCTCACATTGGGGTCGATTTACTAAAACTGAGGAATGAAAAATCTGGTGCAGCTGTACAAGGTAGCCAATCAACTTCTAAATCCAGCTTGTTCAATTAATATTTGATCAAAAAAGTGGAAATCTGATTGGCTTCTATGCAGAGCTTCATCAGATTTAGCATTCTCAAGTGTTAGTAAATCAACCCCAGTGTGCTTTAGAAAGCTGCTAAAGTTGTAGGCAGATGTAGCCTATTTTCCCCACTGTAGGTGGTGCTCGACCACAGCTGCATTGACGTTGGAGGAGATTTAAGAGGAATATGGTTCCTCTATGATTTTCCCAAGTCATTGTTGAAGCTGTTTGATTGAATGCTGCTGCCCCCTGTGAATCTAGCAGCAAACTTGGGTCAGGCAGAGCCTATTTAAGGCCCAGCCTTGGCAGGCATTCCGCGTGTGGGTAGTGTAGGGAAAGGTCAACTGCCTGACAGAGACAGTGACTAGGAGGAGGGAGAGGTTCCAGGTGAGAAGGGAAAGGATAGGAACACACCATCCTTCCAGGAGACCTCCCTATTTGGCAGGGACTAGCCGGACCACATGCAATCCATCGAGACAGATGCTGTCAGCACATCTGAGACCTGCTTTGCTACACAATGCCATTGCATTCTGTTAATGTTCCTGCCAGGCTTGTTGTGAGTTGCCAAAATTTAACTTTAACCACCTAAGCCCCGGAAGATTTTACCCCCTTCCTGACCAGGGCCTATTTTGCGATTCGGCACTGCGTGACTTTAACGGACAATTGCGCGGTCTTTCGACGATGTACCTAAACGATTTTGATGTCCTTTTTTTCCCCACAAACAGAGCTTTCTTTTGGTGGTATTTGATCGCCTGTGCGATTTTTTGATCACGCGCTATAAACAAAAAAAGAGCGACAATTTTGCAAAAATAACAATATTTTTCAAATTTTTTTATATGAAATTCCCCCCAAAAAAATTGTAAAAATCAAAATTTTTTAACATTTTCGGTCAATTTGTTTTATGCTACATATGTTTGGTAAAAAAAATCGCAAAAAGCGTATTTTGATTGGTTTGTGCAAAAGTTATCGCGTTTACTAACAAAGGGAAAGATTTTTGTCATTTTTGTTGTTTTTTTTTTTTTAACGCGTAATGGCGGCGATCTGCGATTTTTTTTGCGGTACTGTGACATTGCGGCGGACAGATCGGTTCTACAGTAATCAGTGCTATACATATGCACTGTTACTGTAAAATTACACTGGCAGTGAAGGGGTTAACTTTTTTTTGAGAGGGAGGGGGTTATGTGTGTCCCTAGGGGCGTGATTCTAACTGTGATTGGCTGTGGCTTGAGGTGTAGGAACAGTGATCAACGGTCCTACATAGTAGAACCGTATAATCACTATTCCTACACAGGGGAGAATGACAGGCGGCTTGTTTACATCAGCCATCTGCCTTTCTCCCTCTGCACCGACGATCGCTGAGTGACCGGCGGACATCGGGTCCACCGGTCACACGTGCGGGGGGGTCCGTGACCGCACGGGAGCGCGCCTCCGGCGGCGCGCGCTCGCTCCCCAGAGCCTCACAGGCTAGCAACGTAGTATTACGTCTCTCTGCCTGTGAGGGGCTGACTGCCGCAGTAAATATACTGTGAGCAGTCGGCAAGTGGTTAATAAAAGTTCTGTTTTCTGCAAGTGGACTCTTCACCTCCCCACAAAATCAGAAAGAGTCTGCCTCATTCCAGTCTGAAGAACGTTAAGCATCATCTAGTTCTTTCCTCTCCAGCCTTACTTTACCTGGCCACTCCCAATCATTCATTGGATTTCAGTTCTTCCAATGATGAAGGCTAATCATCACACTTTGCCATTACCTCAGGAGGTCCACATGCAAATGCAGTCTTCCTAGGAATGCCCACTCCTCCAGACTGACATGCACTCATTAAGGCATTTTGATATTTGTATAACTCCTCCCAATAGTCAGCTTTCATCAGGGCTAAAGGCTCTTATGAGAAATATTGTGTCAGGGTGCTGTGACGTTTTCAGAAAGCGAAGTACAGCACCCTGTTGACCCCTCCCACCAGCCATGATCTGCCTGCATGAACCACAGAGATCCAGTGATGATGTCACTGAAGGCCCGTACACACGTACCGATCGTCGGCATACAAACGTCGGTGGACGAAGGATCTGCCGATTGTACGCGTGTTAGTATGGTGCCTCCGACAGATGTCTGCGCACAATCCGCGGACAAAAGTCTTTCTTGCAAACATGAAAATATTTGTATGCCGACACCAGAACGGACGATTGTTCGCCTGTCAGTACACAATTCTGCCGACACACAGCTACAAATCCCAACACGCATGATCAAACCAAATGAGTTCCCGGAAGAATTTTCTCTAGTAAACTCAACATTTTATTCAGAAAGAACTTTCGGCTCGCGGAAGTCCAAGAAATAGGTGAAATGCGGAGCACATGCTCATCTTGATAAATGTGAGAAGAAGGAAGATGCTGCTCATAATGCCATACTTTTCTAATAAAAAGGCATGTGTTCTGTTATGATGAAGATAATGTTTGTCTATTCTATCTGTTCTATCAAATTTTAGAATTAAATAATTTGAACTCTTCACCATTATTTTTGTATTTTCACACCAAAGATCTAACTATTGATATGACCCTTTATTCTTTTATGAATTAATGTCTAAAACATATTTTTCAGGTTATGCACAATATTAAACATGTTAACAAATTCAGATAGGCCATTTTTTATTTTAAATTTTCTTTATTTTTTGGATCTCAGCAAAAAAAAAACAAAGCAAACATTAATACTTTCCGTATAATAAACTAAACATAAAAAAGGTCCATTTGGACAAAATTAAACTAGAAACTGGCAAACAGGGGTAAAATAAATAATAGGGGGTTACACAAATTAAAGTTGCTGGTAACTGTAATCAGGTTGCCATGAGGGCAGGTTTGGATCCTGCTGGCCATATTGCCACTGGCCATGTGGCATTTGGCGAGGTGGTGGGTGTTGTGGAGGTGGAGGTGGAGGTGGAGGTGGAGGTGGAGGGCACGGGTGCTCCTGGCATGCGTGGCTGTGCTCAGTAAGTATGCCGTTTTCAGCGTTTTGCAGCACATCCAGAATAATTTTTCTGGCATACTGACACTGCCTGAGGTCCACCTTATCCAGGATTTTGGCAGTCATATTCCCGAAGGACTCATTGGCCTCCGGTTTCCGACGTAGGGCTATGGTGGCCTCCTGGATAAACTCGTCGGTGATGTCATCCACGTGCTTCCTCTTTTGCCTCCGTTTGGCAGGAGGAGGTGGTGGTGGAAAGAGTTCCGCAGGCTCCTCAGGCTCCACAGGCTCCCCAGGCTCCTGGCTGCAACCTGGCTCCTCCTCAGTGACACTTCCCTGTTGATGAAATGAACAATTGATTAGAATGTTATAGTGTATATAAAAATGCATGTTTGTTATATTATTGTGAACAAATAGCAGACTTTACATACAGTGGCATATCTAGGGTCTCCAGTGCCCTTGTTGAGGAGCTGTATTTGGCAACAACCCCCCCCCCCCCCCCCCCAAGATCAATGTAAAACTGTAACCCACCCCCCCAAAAAAAAATTAAAGGGCATTAAAAGTTTCTAATTTGCCCCTTGTTTGCCCAGTGTAGAGCTCTCTAGTGGGCAATCATTGTCTCAGGTGTGAAAAAGAAAGAGAGGGTTGAGAGATAGAGAGAGGGAGAGAAAGAGGGGGTGTGAGAGAGAGAGGAGGGGGTTGCAGAGAGAGAGGGGCCTGAACTTGCAGAGGACTTGATGTAGGGCATTGAGGGTGAAGCAGTGCAGGGAAACATGAATAAGGAAGCCACCTGCCTTGCTGACCCAGAGTGAGAGACCAGAGACATGGAAGCAAGGATGGATGGATCATTTGCAGGAGCTGTTAGTTTTGTATTAAAAAAGGTTGAGCCAGAGGAATGCTGAGGCTACAGCAGTGTTTCTTAGGACCAGAGGTGTGCTGGGGATGCAGCAGTGTTTGTAAGACCGGAGGGGTGCTGGGGATGCAGTGAGAGGCAGTCTCAGTCTCCTGGTCTTTTGGCTCAGCTGCTCTCAATGTTTTACACCTGCATGAAGCTGCTCTCAATGTTTTACACCTGCATGAAGCAGCTCTCAATGTTTTACACCTGCATGAAGCTGCTCTCAATGTTTTACACCTGCATGAATCCGCCTGCAAACTGGGGGTTCTGGGGTGTGCAGGCTGAGTGGATTGTTAAAATAAACAATAAAACAATGCCAATGTTTTTGTGACCCACCCCCCTTGGCCTGCGCCCCTGGCGGTTGCCTGTCATGCCAACCCCTTGCTATGCCCGTTTACCTAAAGGGTCAATTATGGTTTAGCTTATAATTTTGTTACATGATTACATTTTAGCAGACAATATATTGTGAAATGCCATACCTGAGTAAAACTCTCCTCCAGGAAATCCTCATCCTGGCTTGGATCTACCGACACTGAGCCCTCTGCCGAAGTAGAAGGCAGTGTTGAAATTGACGGCCTGGATTCCATGGTGTCTGCCAGGAACCGCATGTTATCAAAGTACCACAGCCGTGGTACATATACATTCCGTGCCCCTGCTCCAGACTGGGTGGACTCCTCTATTTTTTTTAACTCCCGCCTGTAGGCAGTGCGAATACTGTTTATTTTTTTGCGGATATAAGTAAAATTTGCCCCAGGACAGACGGGCTTGTAGAAGGCCACCAAATGTTCCATGGCCTGTTTTCTGAGTTTTCGATTTTTATAATCTGCGGACTTGACTTGCCACAAACAGGGCAGTTGCCTGAACTCATCAATAAAACTTATTAAAAAGTTGTGGGTGGTGAAATTGTCCACCATATTGCAGGACAGTATATGCCTGCAAGACACAAAACAACACAAAACATATTAAAATAGCATGTATTTTGGCACATAATAAAGATATTCCTAATAAAAGCTGTATAGGGCCCAAAACACACACTTTCTATTAAAAGAGTCGTACCTTTGTTTGTGGGGAAAAGTCGTGATTCGCCGCTCGATCGTGCTCCAACTCTCGATATGTCCGCTAGCGAATCGTCGGCCGAACGATCTGGCGTCCTTTAAATACAGCGCAGGCGTCAACTCCTCCTCCAGTGGCGGGCTTGTGCAGGGGTGTGTACGTGCCGAAGATCAGGCCTACATGCGACACTCACACCTGAGGCAGTGGAATAATCATTGTTTAATTAGGAACCATGTCTCAACAATCTGGGAGCTCAATTAGTGGGGGCCGAAGTGATTGGGCCACCCGAAAATCAAGGGCTACACCCATGTCAAAGCCAGAAATGGTGGAGATGGTCTCCATTTTAGAAAAAATGGATTACGATGGAAAGTTGGCAAATTACGATCGGCCCAATGCCAGGAAAGATGGCATCATGGACAAGGTGGTGGCCTGTTTGGTCAAAAAATTCGGTGTCGAGCGATCGAAAGATCAGATTCGGAAACGGTGGTCTGACCTCAAACACCGTGAGCAGGATCAGCTTTCCCAAATCCATCGGATTTTGAAAAAAAGTAAGTTTTATTTTTTCTTTATTTTTTTAATCATGCAATATGTTTTTTATAATTTGGTGTATGTTGAATTAACATGTCTAGATTATAATGTCTATGTAAAAAGTTAGATTACTCATTTTAGTTGTCATGTCGTGATTTGATCGATCTATTGTTGATGTTTTAGTATATGACATTAAAAGTCAGGAAGCCATAGTTAAAAATATATGTATTGTGTTGCAACGAACGTTCTTTCCTGCACGAATCTTCTCAGCAAACATTCCTATTAATCACAGATTATTATTCAAACCTTTAAATAGGAGAAAAACGTAAACTCCGTGCCAAACAATGGGAAAGGAGGAGGAGAGGTTTGGCAGCTCCATCGGCAGTTGTGGAACAAGATGAGGACATGGGCACAGAAGGTGGCACAGATTCCACTAAAGGTAATTGGTTCCTATGCACTGTCAAACATTAATGTACCATATTTTTCGTAGATAACCATGTACATGTCTTCATATTTGTTACTAAAAGAGCTATCAAGCAGGGCACCATGTCCTAACAAATGTACCTCTTGTGACTTTTATGATATGGCCAATGTTTTGTATTATGTAGATGAAGACATTATTCCGGAAATAATCCTGGTGGAGCCAACAAGTGATGAGACACCAGAGCAACAAGAAGGTTGGTAGTCACAGATTTTTGTGTAGTGGTATCATAGAAATATGTGTATTTGCAATGATTGTTTAACCTTATATTCTTGTATTCCCTTACAAATTTACATTGCAGATGTTGCATCATGCCAGGATGTGGCATCCCCAGCCAGGTCAGAAGCCCGATCTCCTGGCAACTTGCCAAGCAGCATGGAAGCCAGTTCCGAAACTGTGGAGGAACCAGGACCAAGTGTCCAAGAGCCAATTGTGTGCCCACGTAGGTTTTTTCAGAATGATTTTTATCAGTGTTATTTTTAGCCTCCAATTTACAACACTAGTTCCCTATGGGAGCCTCTTTATTTGAATGGAAGTCGCACCGTAAGTCGGATCAGGATGCTCTGACTTGCGGGGCCACTTGCGTTGTGAAGATTTTTGAGGGGGAACTACACCCAAAAATTGAACAACCCACCGTGGGTGTCCCCCCAAGTTCACAACCAGGCCTTTTGTGTGTGGTATTGAGTTTGAGGGTATGCCCACAACAAAAAGACAGCGTGGGTTACCCCCAAAACCCCTACCAGACCCTTATACAAGCATGCAGCTTGTCAGGCCAGGAAAGAGAACGAGCAAGCGGACCAAACACCCCCTGGACCACAGCAGGACACATGCCCTCAACATGGGGGGGTTTTGTTGCTTTGGGCCAGGGGGCCTCTGCACCGCACACCCAAAAGCACCTTACTCCCATGTAGAGGAGGACAAGAGCCTCATCCCCACAACCCTGTCTGGTGGTTTTGGGGGGTCATGCGGCCAGGGGGTTCCTAGGACTTTGGAAGCAACCTTTAACAAAGGGTGGCCCCCAGATCCCAGACCCCAATCACTATGTGAATGGGTATGGGGTACATAGTACCCCTACACATTAACCACATAAATGGAAGTGTATGTGAATAACGACAGGAGACGTTTATGAAATGTTCTTAAATATCTTCATCCGGTCTTCTCCACTCTGCTCTTTGGATCTTCTCCTCTCCACTCTTCTGCTGTCCAATCTTCTGCTCTTATGTTGTCTGCTCTTTTGCCCTAGGCTCTTCTTCTTCCTCCTGTCCTCCTCCAATGCTGTTGCCGTGCATTCTGCCCGTCTCTGGTCTCTGCATCTTAATATATATACATTACAACCATGCCCTCACAATGACGTCATCATGCGTTCACACCCCTAATGAATATATAGTAAGCTCAGGAGACCGGCAGAATCATCAGCAACAGCATCGGAGGAGGACAGGAGGAAGAAGAAGAGCCTAGGGCAAAAGAGCATAAGAACAGGGTAGGTATTAACTCGAGAGGAATTTAAGATTACCTGGACACCAAATGTTTCTCTATTATTATGACCTCATGTAGGTGATTCACATTGACTCATTTTTTTTTAATTTTTACAGACCATGTTTTACATAGTTGCACATTAGCCAAATTGACCCGTGAGGCTCTCCAATGCTGCGCAGACCTGGAACAAATAAAGGAGACTGCAACGGCATTACAAATCAAAATGCGCAATTTTGTGGACATGATTGGCAAATTTTAAGCCACAATTTTACTAGGTTTTTAATGTTTGTATTGGGATGTTCCTGATGTTACAATTTTTTTAGAATGTTTTAGGGCATTTTAATTACACTCAGATGTTAAAGAGTGTACCCAAGTTTGGGAAAAGCACTTTACAACACCCTAACCCTAACCCTAACCCTAACCCTAACCCTAACCCTAACCCTAACCCTGTGAATGTTTGATACTAAAACGTTTTTACATTCAACAATGTGTGTTCAATTCTTTATTAGACTTTAGTTGGGGGGTCGAGGTCTAAAGCTGTGTAAAGAAGCACTAAATGTATGATGGCTGTCCTATTCCCATATTTACATGTTAATGAAAGCATTTTGGTCACTGCCATATGCGAGTTGCTGGAGGTGTCAATGAAATGTTAAAGATACCCCCAGTTTTAACGCATATCACAGTGCGATCTGACATTTCACACAGGATCGGATCACACAAGTTTGAACGATTGTGCGATCCTATCCTGATGCGGCTGAATAAATGCATCATGTGCGACTTTTGTGCGAGTGCAGTGCGAATTGAGCCATACAAACTGTATAGCTGATTTTCGCATGAACATCTGATCGCATGTAATAAAGGAGCAGTGCGCTACGATATTACATGCCATCAGATGTGCAGTGTGAATTGAGACATACACTTTGTATGGCTACATTCGCACTGAACACGCATACAAGTCGCACATGACCCTTTATTTCTGATGTATCTGGATTGGATCGCACAGTGCTTAACACTTGTGGAATACAATCCTGTGGAAAAAGTAAGTGGCGGGTCACCCTTATGCAATGCTGGAAGGCTGCAAAGTCGCAGACTTCCCGCATCGCATAAGTGTGACTCAACACTCAAGGTACTAGCAGTCCTAGGATTCAATATGGCATTGATATTGCCAGTAGCAATCAGTGTAGGGAGATCAGTGTAATCTATAGTGTATTGCTTGTTCGTTGCTCTAGTTCACTTTCCATTACCTATATATATAACACTTTGAGATGAACAATGATCAAGTTTCACATAACACTGACATATCCTAACATTGGTGGGCAGTGAGAAGGATGTCATAAATGAACACAACTAGGGTTGAGCGAACACCTAGATGTCCGTGTTCGACGGGTTCGGCCGAACTTTAAAAAAAAGTCCGGGTCCGTGTCCCGGACTTTTACCGAACTTTTCCCGGACACCGAACCCCATTGAAGTCAATGGGGACCCGAACTTTAAGGCACTAAAATGGCTCTAAAACACCAAAGGAAAGGGCTAGAGTGCTGCAAATGGCAGCAAAACGTAATTAAGAGCATGGCAAGTGCTCTGCAAACAAATGTGGATAGGGAAATAACTTAAAACAACAAAAAAAAACAGAAAAATAAAACAATGTTCTTCTTCATCTCTGAAGGACGAGGCCCATATGGAGTAGGAGGGAGGTTGAGGTGGTGGTGGATGTGGCGGTGACTAGACATATGCCGGTTTTCGGTAATTCGATATATCGCGGTATTGCATAGCCACGGTATTGTTATTGTGGCATTTTTAAAATACCGAGTTTCTCTGTCAAGTCTGCCTGACTTGTGAATTGATACATTTCAGTGAGCTGGATGACTCATTCACTCACTCAGCTAACACCTTTCAGCATTAAGTCTCCTAACTATAAACAAAAATGATTACATTTGTATCTTTTCCTTCCCTCTGCCAGGGAGAAAGGAAGTTTAACCTCTTAAAGACTGGATCTTTTTCTGACACTTGCTGTTTGCAAGTTAAAATCAGTTTTTTTTTTGCTAGAAAAGTACTTAGAACCCCCAAACATTTTATATATTTTTTTAGCAGAGACCCTACAGAATAAAATGGCGATTGTTGTAATATTTTATGTCACACTGTATTTGCACAGCAGTCTTTCAAACGCAATGATTAGACTTTAATGAATAAAAAAAAAAAAAAAAACGTAACAGTAAAGTTATCCCAATTTTTTTTTTTTTTGTTACACAGAGAATCGTGAGAGAATCGTGATCTTTATTCCAAGCTAAAAAATCGTGATTCTCATTTTGGCCAGAATCGTGCAGCTCTAATAAATATATATATACACACACACACGCCTAGCAGCCCACATTACATTATTATATAGCCATCAAGCAGTGTCTGGCCTACCTGGTGATGACTGGTCCTGGCGCTCTGATCCGATGGCCTGGTCTTTAAAGGGGCAAATCCTTGCGATCCAGAAGTGGTTAAACCTGCAGGAGGACCGGTGTTTTTATCTATTAATGACTTTACTATTGCTTTAGGCCTGGTTCACATGTATGCGGGTTGGTGGTTCACATGTATGCGGGTTGGCGGTTCACATGTATGCGGGTTGGCGGCCCACATTTGCACAGGCATAGCAGCCCATTGATTTGAACGGGCTGCTATGCCCTCATTTTCCGCAGAAAAAAGGTGCATGCAGCATTTTTTTTAAATTCAGTGGCCTTGAAATCCATCCTGCTTTTGCACCATGCGACTAACCTGCAGTTCCTGCTCTGGCAAGCTTTCTGCATTTTTTGTATACGTGGGCACGGCATTTAAAAATAAACAGTTTGCGTGTGCAGCAACGGCAGGTAAGTCGCATGGTGCAAAAGAAGGATGGATTTCATGGCCACTGCATTTTTTTAAATTCTGCATGCACCTTTTTTCAGCTGAAAACGCAGGCATAGCAGCTCAAGCCCATTCACATCAATGGGCTGCTATGCCTGTGCAAATGTGGGCCCCCAACCCGCATACATGTGAACCAGGCCTAAAGCAATAGTAAAGTCATTAATAGATAAAAACACCGGTCCTCCTGCAGGTTTAACCAATTAATGACTTTACTATTGCTTTAGGCCTGGTTCACATGTATGCGGGTTGGGGGCCCACATTTGCACAGGCATAGCAGCCCATTGATGTGAATGGGCTTGAGCTGCTATGCCTGCGTTTTCAGCTGAAAAAAGGTGCATGCAGAATTTAAAAAAATGCAGTGGCCATGAAATCCATCCTTCTTTTGCACCATGCGACTTACCTGCCGTTGCTGCACACGCAAACTGTTTATTTTTAAATGCCGTGCCCACGTATACAAAAAATGCAGAAAGCTTGCCAGAGCAGGAACTGCAGGTTAGTCGCATGGTGCAAAAGCAGGATGGATTTCAAGGCCACTGAATTTTAAAAAAATGCTGCATGCACCTTTTTTCTGCGGAAAATGAGGGCATAGCAGCCCATTCAAATCAATGGGCTGCTATGCCTGTGCAAATGTGAACCACCAACCCGCATACATGTGAACCAGGCCTAAAGCAATAGTAAAGTAATTTATAAACAACACCTCCTTCAGGTTTAACCACTTCTTGACCACAAGGATTTGCCCTCTTAATGACCAGGCCATCGGATCGGAGCCGAGCGCCAGAACCAGTTATCACCAGTTAGGCCAGACACTGCTTGATGACCTATTTTAGGCCTGGTTCACAGAGTCTGTACTGACTGACTATATAATAATGTGCATAAGTGAACCAAAGCCCCTAAATTCAGCAATGAAATTGAAGTGAGGTGGAAATTTAATAATTTAAATTTAATAATAGAATACCGTGATAATACCGTATACCGTGGCAAAACCTTAATCAATTAATCGCAGCATGAAAATCTGATACCGTCACAAGCCTAGCGGTGACATAGGCGTGCGCACAGGGTGTGCTGGGTGTGCCTGGGCACACCCTAATCACCTAGGGCACATAGCATTGCCAGTGAGGAGATGGGAAAGATCTCCCTGGGACCTGCTCTGCTCTATTTCTCCTTGCCTACAGGTACATGGCCCCGATACATTACTCTCCCTGCTGGCAAACACATGCATGTGTATTTCAACTTTGGGGTGCACACCTTAATGCAATAGGCTGCGCACACCTATGGGCGGTGTAGGTGGAAGCGGCGGTGGAGGAGGACCAGGGCCGGATTAACAGCATCATGGGCTTGGTGCTGAGGATTTTGAAGGGCCTTAAGGGCCGTGCCTTGCCATGCACCCAGAGGAGGAAGGGTGCAGCCATGCATGCCTAATTCAACATGGGATGCTGTCTCTGAAGCCCATAAACACATCCATGCATCGCCAACTGTCCCTCCTTGTCCGGCCTTCACGCTGTGTGGGGAGGTTCTGAGGGTGCTGCCTGGGGAAGCGAGCATAGAAGCCAGACTTCTGTGTTTACAAGTGACAGAAGAGCGGTAACAGTGAATATGGCCAACCCGGGGCCTATATAAAAGGTAGGGGCCTGGAGCTGCAGCTCCAATAGCCCCTACATTAATCTGGCCCTGAGGAGGAGGACGAGGTAGCCAACACTGCTTCTTTTCAAAAATTTTAAATGAGGGTACACCCCAAAAGAGTGAGAAAGAGCAAAAATGGAACAATGGGTGGGTAAGGTCGGTATCCATTGCTATTCTGCATAAGGTACGGAAAAGTCCCGTGGGATCCATGCCTGGTTCATTTTAATGAACGTGAGCTTGTCCACATTGTCTCTGGACAGGCGGCTGCGCTTGTCTGTTATAACGCCCCCAGCCGTGCTAAATACCCGTTCAGATAATACACTGGCTGCAGGGCACGCCAGCACCTCCAAGGCGTAAAGGGCAAGCTCAAGCCATGTGCCCAATTTGGAGACCCAGAAGTTGAAGGGGGCAGACCCGTCATTCACTACATGTAGGCGTGTGCACACATACTGCTCCACCATGTTGGTAAAATGCTGCCTCCTGCTAAGACGTTCCATCTGAGCTGCTGGTGCTGCTGTTTGTTGTGGCGTGCTGACAAAGCTTTTCCACATTTCGGCCATGCTAACCCTGCCTTCTGAGGTGCTGGCGGTGCCCTGGTTGCGTTGGCGACCTCCTCCTCCTCCTCCTCTGCCTTGTGCTTCCACTGTGGCCCCGCTGTCAGATGGGAATGCCAGCAGCATGGCGTCTACCAGCGTGCGCTTGTACTCGCGCATCTTGCGATCGCGCTCCAGTGAGTGAATTAAGGACGGTACGTTGTCCTTGTAACGGGGATCCAGCAGCGTGGCCACCCAGTAATCAGCACAAGTTAGAATGTGGGCAACTCGGCGGTCGTTGTGGAGACACTGCAGCATGTAATCGCTCATGTGTGCCAGGCTGCCCAGAGGCAACGAAAGGCTGTCCTCTGTGGGAGGTGTATCGTCCGTGTCCTCTGTATCCCCCCAGCCACGCACCAGTGATGGCCATGAGCTGGCCTGGGTGCCACCCTGCTGTGAACATGGTTCCATCTCCTCCTCCAGCTCCTCCTCCTCCTCATCCTCCTCATCCTCCAGAACTGTGCCCCTGCTGGACAATTGCGTCCCTGGCGTTTGCGTGTGCAGGAACCCACCCTCGGAGCCCCTTGCGAATGACTGCCCTGAAAGCCTTGGAAATGTTACCTCTTCATCCTCCTCCTCCTCCTCATCCTGTGCCACATCCTCTTCCATCATCGCCCGAATTGTTTTTTCAAGGAGGCATGGAAGTGGGATAGTTAAGCTGAGAACGGCGTCATTGCCACTGGCCATGTTGGTGGAGTACTCAAAACAGCGCAACAAGGCACACAGGTCTCGCATGGAGGCCCAGTTAAATTAAATAGCGGAATAGAAAATATGATCCAAAAAAAGTGTATGTATATCACACGTACACAACCACACTGGGCCCCAATTACTATTGTTTGTACCCCTAAAAGGCTAGATGAGGAGTAGGGGGAGTATGGAACAGGCAGCACCCTCAAACCTTCAGAAGTATGAGATGAACCCCAACAACTTGGAAAGGTGGATCTCTCTCACACGTACCGACACAGACTATCCCGCAATTCAATTGATCCTCAAAGGTTTTTATTGAATAGCGGAGTAGGAAATATGATCAAAAAAAGTGTATGTATCTCGCACGTACACAACCACACTAGGCCCCAATTACTATTGTTTGTACCCCTAAAAGGCTAGATGAGGAGTAGGGGGGGTATGGAACAGGCAGCACCCTCAAACCTTCAGAAGTATGAGATGAACCCCAACAACTTGGAAAGGTGGATCTCTCTCACACGTACCGACACAGACTATCCCCCAATTTAACTGATCCCCAAAGGTTTTTGATTAAATAGCGGAATAGAAAATATGATCCAAAAAAAGTGTATGTATATCACACGTACACAACCACACTAGGCCCCAATTACTATTGTTTGTACCCCTAAAAGGCTAGATGAGGAGTAGGGGGGGTATGGAACAGGCAGCACCCTCAAACCTTCAGAAGTATGAGATGAACCCCAACAACTTGGAAAGGTGGATCTCTCTCACACGTACCAACACAGACTATCCCCCAATTTAACTGATCCCCAAAGGTTTTTGATTAAATAGCGGAATAGAAAATATGATCCCAAAAAAGTGTATGTATATCACACGTACACAACCACACTAGGCCCCAATTACTATTGTTTGTACCCCTAAAAGGCTAGGAGTAGGGGGAGTATGGAACAGGCAGCACCCTCAAACCTTCAGAAGTATGAGATGAACCCCAACAACTTGGAAAGGTGGATCTCTCTCACACGTACCAACACAGACTATCCCCCAATTTAACTGATCCCCAAAGGTTTTTGATTAAATAGCGGAATAGAAAATATGATCCAAAAAAAGTGTATGTATATCACACGTACACAACCACACTAGGCCCCAATTACTATTGTTTGTACCCCTAAAAGGCTAGGAGTAGGGGGAGTATGGAACAGGCAGCACCCTCAAACCTTCAGAAGTATGAGATGAACCCCAACAACTTGGAAAGGTGGATCTCTCTCACACGTACCAACACAGACTATCCCCCAATTTAACTGATCCCCAAAGGTTTTTGATTAAATAGCGGAATAGAAAATATGATCCCAAAAAAGTGTATGTATATCACACGTACACAACCACACTGGGCCCCAATTACTATTGTTTGTACCCCTAAAAGGCTAGATGAGGAGTAGGGGGAGTATGGAACAGGCAGCACCCTCAAACCTTCAGAAGTATGAGATGAACCCCAACAACTTGGAAAGGTGGATCTCTCTCACACGTACCAACACAGACTATCCCCCAATTTAACTGATCCCCAGAGGTTTTTGATTAAATAGCGGAATAGAAAATATGATCCCAAAAAAGTGTATGTATATCACACGTACACAACCACACTAGGCCCCAATTACTATTGTTTGTACCCCTAAAAGGCTAGGAGTAGGGGGAGTATGGAACAGGCAGCACCCTCAAACCTTCAGAAGTATGAGATGAACCTCAACAACTTGGAAAGGTGGATCTCTCTCACACGTACCAACACAGACTATCCCCCAATTTAACTGATCCCCAAAGGTTTTTGATTAAATAGCGGAATAGAAAATATGATCCCAAAAAAGTGTATGTATATCACACGTACACAACCACACTGGGCCCCAATTACTATTGTTTGTACCCCTAAAAGGCTAGATGAGGAGTAGGGGGAGTATGGAACAGGCAGCACCCTCAAACCTTCAGAAGTATGAGATGAACCCCAACAACTTGGAAAGGTGGATCTCTCTCACACGTACCGACACAGACTATCCCGCAATTCAATTGATCCTCAAAGGTTTTTATTGAATAGCGGAGTAGGAAATATGATCAAAAAAAGTGTATGTATCTCGCACGTACACAACCACACTAGGCCCCAATTACTATTGTTTGTACCCCTAAAAGGCTAGATGAGGAGTAGGGGGGGTATGGAACAGGCAGCACCCTCAAACCTTCAGAAGTATGAGATGAACCCCAACAACTTGGAAAGGTGGATCTCTCTCACACGTACCGACACAGACTATCCCCCAATTTAACTGATCCCCAAAGGTTTTTGATTAAATAGCGGAATAGAAAATATGATCCCAAAAAAGTGTATGTATATCACACGTACACAACCACACTAGGCCCCAATTACTATTGTTTGTACCCCTAAAAGGCTAGGAGTAGGGGGAGTATGGAACAGGCAGCACCCTCAAACCTTCAGAAGTATGAGATGAACCCCAACAACTTGGAAAGGTGGATCTCTCTCACACGTACCAACACAGACTATCCCCCAATTTAACTGATCCCCAAAGGTTTTTGATTAAATAGCGGAATAGAAAATATGATCCAAAAAAAGTGTATGTATATCACACGTACACAACCACACTAGGCCCCAATTACTATTGTTTGTACCCCTAAAAGGCTAGGAGTAGGGGGAGTATGGAACAGGCAGCACCCTCAAACCTTCAGAAGTATGAGATGAACCCCAACAACTTGGAAAGGTGGATCTCTCTCACACGTACCAACACAGACTATCCCCCAATTTAACTGATCCCCAAAGGTTTTTGATTAAATAGCGGAATAGAAAATATGATCCCAAAAAAGTGTATGTATATCACACGTACACAACCACACTGGGCCCCAATTACTATTGTTTGTACCCCTAAAAGGCTAGATGAGGAGTAGGGGGAGTATGGAACAGGCAGCACCCTCAAACCTTCAGAAGTATGAGATGAACCCCAACAACTTGGAAAGGTGGATCTCTCTCACACGTACCAACACAGACTATCCCCCAATTTAACTGATCCCCAGAGGTTTTTGATTAAATAGCGGAATAGAAAATATGATCCCAAAAAAGTGTATGTATATCACACGTACACAACCACACTAGGCCCCAATTACTATTGTTTGTACCCCTAAAAGGCTAGGAGTAGGGGGAGTATGGAACAGGCAGCACCCTCAAACCTTCAGAAGTATGAGATGAACCCCAACAACTTGGAAAGGTGGATCTCTCTCACACGTACCAACACAGACTATCCCCCAATTTAACTGATCCCCAAAGGTTTTTGATTAAATAGCGGAATAGAAAATATGATCCAAAAAAAGTGTATGTATATCACACGTACACAACCACACTAGGCCCCAATTACTATTGTTTGTACCCCTAAAAGGCTAGGAGTAGGGGGAGTATGGAACAGGCAGCACCCTCAAACCTTCAGAAGTATGAGATGAACCCCAACAACTTGGAAAGGTGGATCTCTCTCACACGTACCAACACAGACTATCCCCCAATTTAACTGATCCCCAAAGGTTTTTGATTAAATAGCGGAATAGAAAATATGATCCCAAAAAAGTGTATGTATATCACACGTACACAACCACACTAGGCCCCAATTACTATTGTTTGTACCCCTAAAAGGCTAGGAGTAGGGGGAGTATGGAACAGGCAGCACCCTCAAACCTTCAGAAGTATGAGATGAACCCCAACAACTTGGAAAGGTGGATCTCTCTCACACGTACCAACACAGACTATCCCCCAATTTAACTGATCCCCAGAGGTTTTTGATTAAATAGCGGAATAGAAAATATGATCCCAAAAAAGTGTATGTATATCACACGTACACAACCACACTAGGCCCCAATTACTATTGTTTGTACCCCTAAAAGGCTAGGAGTAGGGGGAGTATGGAACAGGCAGCACCCTCAAACCTTCAGAAGTATGAGATGAACCTCAACAACTTGGAAAGGTGGATCTCTCTCACACGTACCAACACAGACTATCCCCCAATTTAACTGATCCCCAAAGGTTTTTGATTAAATAGCGGAATAGAAAATATGATCCCAAAAAAGTGTATGTATATCACACGTACACAACCACACTAGGCCCCAATTACTATTGTTTGTACCCCTAAAAGGCTAGGAGTAGGGGGAGTATGGAACAGGCAGCACCCTCAAACCTTCAGAAGTATGAGATGAACCCCAACAACTTGGAAAGGTGGATCTCTCTCACACGTACCAACACAGACTATCCCCCAATTTAACTGATCCCCAAAGGTTTTTGATTAAATAGCGGAATAGAAAATATGATCCCAAAAAAGTGTATGTATATCACACGTACACAACCACACTAGGCCCCAATTACTATTGTTTGTACCCCTAAAAGGCTAGATGAGGAGTAGGGGGAGTATGGAACAGGCAGCACCCTCAAACCTTCAGTATGAGATTGTGTTCACTGTACCCCACAAAGATTGAGTTCACTGCACCCCACAATGATTGTGTTCACTGCACCCCACAAAGATTGTGTTCACTGCACCTCACAAAGATTGTGTTCACTGTACCCCCCAAAGATTGTGTTCACTGCACCCCACAAAGATTCTGTTCACTGTACCCCACAAAGATTGTGTTCACTGCACCCCAAAAAGATTGTGTTCACTGCACCCCAAAAAGGATGTTGTTCACTGCACCCCAAAAAGGATGTTGTTCACTCCACCCCAAAAAGATTGTGTTCACTGCACCCCACAAAGATTGTGTTCACTGCACCCCAAAAAGATTGTGTTCACTGCACCCCAAAAATGATTTTGTTCACTGCACCCCAAAAAGGATTTTGTTCACTGCACCCCAAAAAGGATGTTGTTCACTCCACCCCAAAAAGATTGTGTTCACTGCACCCCAAAAAGATTGTGTTCACTGCACCCCACAAAGGATTTTGTTCACTGCACCCCAAAAAGATTGTGTTCACTGCACCCCAAAAAGGATGTTGTTCACTGCACCCCAAAAAGGATTTTGTTCACTGCACCCCAAAAAGATTGTGTTCACTGCACCCCACAAAGGATTTTGTTCACTGCACCCCACAAAGATTGTGTTCACTGCACACCAAAAGGATTGTGTTCACTGCACCCCAAAAAGATTTTGTTCACTGCACCCCAAAAAGATTGTGTTCACTGCAGCCCAAAAAGATTGTGTTCACTGCAGCCCAAAAAGATTGTGTTCACTGCAGCCCAAAAAGATTGTGTTCACTGCAGCCCAAAAAGATTGTGTTCACTGCAGCTCACACACAGAAAAATGGATGTGGATCACTGACACCTGCCTATCTCCAATCCCACACCACACAGCAATATCGATTGTAGTTTGTAGAACACAGTTTCCCTAAAATTCAGCAGACTCTGTCCCTAACAGGATTGAGAAGAGATCGTAGATCAGGATTGAGTGCAGACCCCACCCCCCACACAGCAATATCGATTGTAGTTTGTAGAAGACACTGACCCTATATAATTCAGCAGACTCTGAAAATCTTATCTTTATCCCTAAAATGCCTACAACTCGCCCTGCCTAAACACTCCGACCTGTCCCTCAATTCTATCCGGACACAAATGGTTTTTTCCTGCCTATCTTTCCCTAATCAGCAGCCAGCACGTTGATGTGTGCTCTGTCCCTGAATCTAAGCAGCATAATGACGCCGCTGCGGCTGCCTCGAACTTATAAAGACTTGGTCACATGCTTCAGACGGCCAATCACAGCTACTGAGACATTTGCAGGCATGGCTGGGATGGCTTAAGGCACACCAGTTAAACGATTGTTGATTGGCTGTTGAAAGCCCGCCATGAAAAGAGCGCCAAAGCATGCAAAACCCGGAAATAAAACGACCGAACACGGATTTTTACCCGAACATACAGTAAAGTGTCCGTGTCCGTGTTCGGGTACAAAAAATCCAATTATTCGGTACGAACACGAATAATACAGTCCGTGTTCGCTCAACACTAATTGTAACGAGTAACTATGAGTACAAGAAAAAAAAAAATATTGGAGTAGAAGTATTGAAATCATTGAAAAAATGTAGTGAAGTAAAAGTGGAAGTAGGAGAAAAAAATTATACTCTAGGAAAGTACAGATACCGCCTTTCGGTACTTAAGTACAGTAGTGAAGTAGACAATCTTAAAATGTATGGGTGGTTCCTGCGCTATCTGGGGTGGTGTATATTTTCCTTCTTACTGCAGCCCCACGGTGCTGGTACCAGAAACCAGTTTATATAGGTAAAAATAATTTGTATTTGTGGCGCGCTTCAGAAGTGAAAATACAAGTGCCTTATAAACTATTGTGAATCTGTATATAATCCTTGAATAAAACTTGTGTTCTTATTTAGCTAAAAAATAGTGGGTCACTTAAACTTATACCGTGATTACATATAATACAAAATATAAATAAATAATTAAATGGTTCCAATATGTCTCTATATATATCAAAAAGTGCTGGGTGCTTATGTTCCAAATAAAATGAATAACTATCCAATTGACTCAATATAAATATTTCTTCAAAATCAATCAAAGGTGCTCTGTGCTTTCTTCAATAAAAAATTAATATAATACTGTGTTTCATAATGTCCATATACATAAATCCAAACGGAAAGGTGCAATACTATTCAATATCTTCAAAAGTGCTCTCATGCAAAGGAAAAGTGTTGTGACTTTCTACTTCCACCAGGTGTCACATCTAGGTGCTCTGGACTCTCACCTTAATGAGGTGTATATTGCGCCTATTATATACAACTTGGTCTCCGAATCGATAGTTGAGGGTTTTTTTAAAACGTTCCGATATCCTGTTATGACCACGGGTGTTTCCTGTCTTGTCCGTGTCTGGGGGGTTATATGCTTTCTAGCGTCCTTGACTTCTTATCATACCTCGGGCTCAGTAAGCACAAAGGGGCATCATGGTGTAGTATATCAAACCAGTTTATTGTTAAAAAAATAGAGTTGCACTTACATTTAGCAGGTATTTTGTATGCCAAGATAATACAAATACAGCGTTGGGAGCGCTTCGCTCCGATCTCCAACGTCACTTCCGGTAATCTGGCGGCTCCTCCTACGCGTTACGTCACATCACGTGACTTCCTCAGGGAGTGGCCTATACTGGATGTGACGTTTATTTATATCAGTCGGGCCGGAAGTCGCATCACGGCCATTTTGAGGTGACTTATGATCGGAGTTCCGGCGGAAATAGTAATTCCGCCATATTGCTCGTATTGCCGAATGTATTACTAATAGTTTTTTCTCATTGTTTACACCGGAAATGAGGTTGTGGATCGTATTTCCTGTCTAGACAAATACATGTACTGCGTACACCAACCAATTTGTTATCTGCAGATGCATATTTACGAGACATACAGCGGAGATTATATACATAAGACGATATAAATAATCATGATTAAAATCTATTCCTAAATAAAATAGGTGTATATTCCTAAATAGTGTGTATATTCCGTCGATTCATTCTCTTCACAAAAGGTTTTAATAAATATACCCAAGGGGGAGGGGGGGACATTATTAATACTTTCCTAAAACAAGGACCTTTGACCTATCATTGTTTTTAAGAATATTAAAGGTGTATTATGAACTTGTACTTTTTCTAAAAAAATGTGGGAGGTATTCCTTCTTTAAAACTTTAAAACTTTAAAAGACTAAAAATCACTAATAAAACAGTTTAAGTCAAAATCTACGTTAAGACCATTAGGTGTAAAAGAATCCATTTTAAAAATCCACTGTGATTCGAGTTGACTTAAGGTGCGAACTTTGTGACTCCCTCTCCAATGTCTTATGTAGGGAGCTATCCCCCAAAAGATCATTTTAGAGGGGTCTTTGTGGTGATATTTTGCAAAGTGCCTTGATACAGTGTGTTTATCGCTTCCTTTAATTATATTTTGCACATGTTCTTTAATGCGGATCCTTAGCAGACGTTTTGTTCTACCTATGTATTGTAGTCCACAACTACACTGTAAGGCATAAACTGCCCCCTCTGTATTGCAGCAGATGAAATCTCTAATTTTAAATTTTGTTCCATTACTGGTAGATGAGAACTCCATTATTTTCTGCTTTGGTTGTTTTGTTTTTATGCATGCAAAACATCTTTTGCAAGGGTAAAATCCCTTTCCAGTAAAAAAAGGAAAATGGTTTTTTTGGGGGTTCTATGATGGTTTTTACTATCTTGTTTTTCAGTGTTGGTGCCCTTTTGTATATGAAATGTGGTTTCTCTGGAATGTGTTTCCTCAGATGTTTGTCAATTTTTAATACATGCCAGTGTCTTTTAAATATTTTTTCCACTGCTTTATATTGTGAATTGTAGCTTAATATTATTGGAATTTTGTCTGTATAGGAATTTTCCTTTTTCTTTGTCTTCAAAAGATCTTTTCTCTGTGTGTTCTTTACTTCAATTATTTTATTTTCCATAAATTTCGGTTCATAGCCTTTGTCCAAAAATCTTTTGGCTAGCGATTTAGCTTGCTCTTCGAAGTCTTTATCTTCTGTGCAATTGCGTTTAAGCCTTAGTAGTTGTCCCTTCGGGATATTCCATAGCCAGTTTTTATGATGGCAACTAGTGATGGGGAGGTAACTATTGCGGTCTGTACTCTTAAAGTGGGTTTTTGTCGAGATTTTTCCATTGTCTTGTGAGATATGAAGATCCAGATAGTTTATTTCTTCTTCACTGATGTTCCATGTTAACTTTATGTTTTTATCGTTGTTGTTCAATTTCTCCAAGAATTCTTCTAGTGTCTTTCTTGTACCCTTCCAGAAGATTAGTCCATCATCTATGAATCTATTGTATAAAATCAATTCTGGTGGTCTGTTTTTGTAGATCATCTCCTCTTCCCATTGAGCCATGAATATATTGGCTATACTCGGCGCGAACTTCGCGCCCATTGCGACTCCGATGCTCTGGTGATAGTACGTGCTGTTGTACCAGAAATAATTTTTCTTTAGGCAAAAGTCTAAACATTTTATTAGGAATTTCCGTTGTTTGCAAATCAATCCTGTATATTTCCTTAAGGCCCATTTCGCGGATTCGCATGCTTCATGATGCTTGATAATTGTATATAGCGATGCTACATCTATGGTGGCCATTTGAATTTTTTCTTCTTGTTGATTTTCTTCCAGTATTTGTAAGATATGCTTTGTATCCTTAGTGAAGGCTTTTGTTTGCGGAATTATAGGTTGTAAAAAAGTGTCAATGTATTGTCCCAATCTCATAGTGAGTGAGTCTATACAATTGACAATTGGTCTCGGCGGAGGGTTTTCACAATCTTTATGTATTTTGGGTAAAGTATATATCACTGGTGTTCTGCAAGCTTCTGGTATTAAAAATTTGGCTTCCTTTTTATTTAATATTTCTTTTTTAAGTCCTAAATGAATTAGTTGTTCCAGTTCTTTTTTATATTTGTAGATATAAAAAAAAAAAAAAAAAATTGACAAACATCTGAGGAAACACATTCCAGAGAAACCACATTTCATATACAAAAGGGCACCAACACTGAAAAACAAGATAGTAAAAACCATCATAGAACCCCCAAAAAAACCATTTTCCTTTTTTACTGGAAAGGGATTTTACCCTTGCAAAAGATGTTTTGCATGCATAAAAACAAAACAACCAAAGCAGAAAATAATGGAGTTCTCATCTACCAGTAATGGAACAAAATTTAAAATTAGAGATTTCATCTGCTGCAATACAGAGGGGGCAGTTTATGCCTTACAGTGTAGTTGTGGACTACAATACATAGGTAGAACAAAACGTCTGCTAAGGATCCGCATTAAAGAACTTGTGCAAAATATAATTAAAGGAAGCGATAAACACACTGTATCAAGGCACTTTGCAAAATATCACCACAAAGACCCCTCTAAAATGATCTTTTGGGGGATAGCTCCCTACATAAGACATTGGAGAGGGAGTCACAAAGTTCGCACCTTAAGTCAACTCGAATCACAGTGGATTTTTAAAATGGATTCTTTTACACCTAATGGTCTTAACGTAGATTTTGACTTAAACTGTTTTATTAGTGATTTTTAGTCTTTTAAAGTTTTAAAGTTTTAAAGAAGGAATACCTCCCACATTTTTTTAGAAAAAGTACAAGTTCATAATACACCTTTAATATTCTTAAAAACAATGATAGGTCAAAGGTCCTTGTTTTAGGAAAGTATTAATAATGTCCCCCCCTCCCCCTTGGGTATATTTATTAAAACCTTTTGTGAAGAGAATGAATCGACGGAATATACACACTATTTAGGAATATACACCTATTTTATTTAGGAATAGATTTTAATCATGATTATTTATATCGTCTTATGTATATAATCTCCGCTGTATGTCTCGTAAATATGCATCTGCAGATAACAAATTGGTTGGTGTACGCAGTACATGTATTTGTCTAGACAGGAAATACGATCCACAACCTCATTTCCGGTGTAAACAATGAGAAAAAACTATTAGTAATACATTCGGCAATACGAGCAATATGGCGGA
The DNA here is from genome assembly GCF_965119305.1 of Pelophylax lessonae. NCBI lineage: Eukaryota > Metazoa > Chordata > Amphibia > Anura > Ranidae > Pelophylax > Pelophylax lessonae. The sequence goes on from NC_138772.1 coordinate 481,128,560, forward strand.
ATTACTATTTCCGCCGGAACTCCGATCATAAGTCACCTCAAAATGGCCGTGATGCGACTTCCGGCCCGACTGATATAAATAAACGTCACATCCAGTATAGGCCACTCCCTGAGGAAGTCACGTGATGTGATGTAACGCGTAGGAGGAGCCGCCAGATTACCGGAAGTGACGTTGGAGATCGGAGCGAAGCGCTCCCAACGCTGTATTTGTATTATCTTGGCATACAAAATACCTGCTAAATGTAAGTGCAACTCTATTTTTTTAACAATAAACTGGTTTGATATACTACACCATGATGCCCCTTTGTGCTTACTGAGCCCGAGGTATGATAAGAAGTCAAGGACGCTAGAAAGCATATAACCCCCCAGACACGGACAAGACAGGAAACACCCGTGGTCATAACAGGATATCGGAACGTTTTAAAAAAACCCTCAACTATCGATTCGGAGACCAAGTTGTATATAATAGGCGCAATATACACCTCATTAAGGTGAGAGTCCAGAGCACCTAGATGTGACACCTGGTGGAAGTAGAAAGTCACAACACTTTTCCTTTGCATGAGAGCACTTTTGAAGATATTGAATAGTATTGCACCTTTCCGTTTGGATTTATGTATATGGACATTATGAAACACAGTATTATATTAATTTTTTATTGAAGAAAGCACAGAGCACCTTTGATTGATTTTGAAGAAATATTTATATTGAGTCAATTGGATAGTTATTCATTTTATTTGGAACATAAGCACCCAGCACTTTTTGATATATATAGAGACATATTGGAACCATTTAATTATTTATTTATATTTTGTATTATATGTAATCACGGTATAAGTTTAAGTGACCCACTATTTTTTAGCTAAATAAGAACACAAGTTTTATTCAAGGATTATATACAGATTCACAATAGTTTATAAGGCACTTGTATTTTCACTTCTGAAGCGCGCCACAAATACAAATTATTTTTACCTATATAAACTGGTTTCTGGTACCAGCACCGTGGGGCTGCAGTAAGAAGGAAAATATACACCACCCCAGACAGCGCAGGAACCACCCATACATTTTAAGATTGTCTAAAAACAAACTAGATACCGATTCCTGCAGCAATCATGGAGGTCTTTGACTTTATGGAAGGAAGAGAGATAGATATTGAAGATATTTTCAATATAGATAACCATCGTAAAGAAAATGATCTAGAAAGTTTAATAAGGAAATTGAGACATAATTTAGAGAAAAAAGTGAGTCTCTGGTGGGACATAAATACCTTTGATAAATACATCAAGGATAAAATTGTCCCCAGAAGATTAAGATGGGAAGTACCTATAAATGACGGATTATTAGACAAAGACGCGACAGATGAATGGTACAATTTCTTTAATGAGAAGGGATTGGAGTTAATTGATTTTTTGTTAAAAAGAAAACAAAGGAAATTAAGAAATATCGAATCATTGATAGCAGAACAGAAAAAAACTTTTAGAACCCTTTAAAGAAACACAAGAGTTCCTGAAATTAACAGCTCAGGTTAATAAAGATTTACAAATTAAGGATAAAGATACACAACAGAGAAAAACAAAGAAATATGTAAGGGATATGAATGATTATAAAACAGACCAAGTCTTTAAATGGCAAAACCAAATCGGCACAAATGACCCTATTTCGACATTCTCAACACCAGAAAAAATAGTCCGAATGGAGGAAGCTTTGAATGAATTAGAAAAATCTATAATAAACGAACAAGAAAACAATTTCATCCCTACCACACCAGCAAGAAGAAAGAAAGAAGAATCCTATTATAATACACCGAGATCGGACAATAGAGAAGCAAGGAGAGATCTACGCAAAGAAGACTCCTATTACACTCAACAACAAGAGAGAACAGATTATAACACTCCAAGAAATCCTAGATATGAGGAAAGAAATAGAGAAAATCGAGAATACGATTATAATAGACAAGGACATCAAAATAATTATACATATCCCCCAAGAAATTGGGAGCCCCAAAGGGAATATCCTCCGAGGAACAGGGAACCCCAAAGAGAGTATAACAATTATTACTACCCTCCAAAACAGCAAAGACAAAGAACTCCAACAAGACACAGAACTCCACAAAATACAAGTTATCACAACTACCCGGGCAGAAGACCAGAATATAGAACACCAAATGAGCACAGAACCCCACAAAACTCATATAGAGGACCACAAAATTGGAACTATAATAGACCTAACTATTATAATGGTCAAAGAGATAGAAGGGAACCACCGCATGAAACATATTACAATGGCCAAAGAGATAGAAGAGACCAACCACGCGAAACATACAGAAGAGAGAGAAGTCCAATACCTACACACAACTACTATGCACCTTTAAGAGATTTGAGAGACGAAGAAAGGACAGACGATAGACACCACCAATCAGAAAAAGGAAGAAAAGAAAATGATCATAAGAAACCTTTTTTAGAGAAAGGCAAAAGGAACAACTCTCCAAAAAAGAAAGAAGAAAAACCACAAAGGAGAAGCGTCGAAAGAAGAGAGGATGCCGAGGAGGAGAGGGGAAACAAAAGGAAAAGAGAAAGATAGGAGAAGGAATTTTTAATTTAAGTAAAAAAACTTTGACACAAGAAGAATTATTAGTTTTAGACAAAGGATTGAAATATGCCCCAAAAAAATGTTTGGATAAATTTGAAACATATGTAGGCATACAAAAATATGTTAGAAAATTAAATATTAAAAAATACGTTCTAAGCAATCCGATAAAGACCACAAACAGAATAGTAGAGCCTAATAATGTCCAACACAGTAATTTGCGAAATAGATCAATTTTTAATCCTCAAATTAATGATAACAAATGCATTAATGTTTTTAAAGAATTGGTTTTAGATGATTTGAAAAATATCAAAGTAAAGAAGCATGACGAGTCCAAAGCAATCCAAATAGGCATAAAAAAATTAGCGAAGAGACAAGATGTAGTAGTGAGACCTGCAGACAAAGGAGGAGGAATAGTGATCCAAGATAAGGAAAAATATCAAGAGACGATGTTAAACATGCTCAATGATGGACAAACTTACACAAAATTATTGAGTAATCCTATCTACAAATATAAAAAAGAACTGGAACAACTAATTCATTTAGGACTTAAAAAAGAAATATTAAATAAAAAGGAAGCCAAATTTTTAATACCAGAAGCTTGCAGAACACCAGTGATATATACTTTACCCAAAATACATAAAGATTGTGAAAACCCTCCGCCGAGACCAATTGTCAATTGTATAGACTCACTCACTATGAGATTGGGACAATACATTGACACTTTTTTACAACCTATAATTCCGCAAACAAAAGCCTTCACTAAGGATACAAAGCATATCTTACAAATACTGGAAGAAAATCAACAAGAAGAAAAAATTCAAATGGCCACCATAGATGTAGCATCGCTATATACAATTATCAAGCATCATGAAGCATGCGAATCCGCGAAATGGGCCTTAAGGAAATATACAGGATTGATTTGCAAACAACGGAAATTCCTAATAAAATGTTTAGACTTTTGCCTAAAGAAAAATTATTTCTGGTACAACAGCACGTACTATCACCAGAGCATCGGAGTCGCAATGGGCGCGAAGTTCGCGCCGAGTATAGCCAATATATTCATGGCTCAATGGGAAGAGGAGATGATCTACAAAAACAGACCACCAGAATTGATTTTATACAATAGATTCATAGATGATGGACTAATCTTCTGGAAGGGTACAAGAAAGACACTAGAAGAATTCTTGGAGAAATTGAACAACAACGATAAAAACATAAAGTTAACATGGAACATCAGTGAAGAAGAAATAAACTATCTGGATCTTCATATCTCACAAGACAATGGAAAAATCTCGACAAAAACCCACTTTAAGAGTACAGACCGCAATAGTTACCTCCCCATCACTAGTTGCCATCATAAAAACTGGCTATGGAATATCCCGAAGGGACAACTACTAAGGCTTAAACGCAATTGCACAGAAGATAAAGACTTCGAAGAGCAAGCTAAATCGCTAGCCAAAAGATTTTTGGACAAAGGCTATGAACCGAAATTTATGGAAAATAAAATAATTGAAGTAAAGAACACACAGAGAAAAGATCTTTTGAAGACAAAGAAAAAGGAAAATTCCTATACAGACAAAATTCCAATAATATTAAGCTACAATTCACAATATAAAGCAGTGGAAAAAATATTTAAAAGACACTGGCATGTATTAAAAATTGACAAACATCTGAGGAAACACATTCCAGAGAAACCACATTTCATATACAAAAGGGCACCAACACTGAAAAACAAGATAGTAAAAACCATCATAGAACCCCCAAAAAAACCATTTTCCTTTTTTTACTGGAAAGGGATTTTACCCTTGCAAAAGATGTTTTGCATGCATAAAAACAAAACAACCAAAGCAGAAAATAATGGAGTTCTCATCTACCAGTAATGGAACAAAATTTAAAATTAGAGATTTCATCTGCTGCAATACAGAGGGGGCAGTTTATGCCTTACAGTGTAGTTGTGGACTACAATACATAGGTAGAACAAAACGTCTGCTAAGGATCCGCATTAAAGAACATGTGCAAAATATAATTAAAGGAAGCGATAAACACACTGTATCAAGGCACTTTGCAAAATATCACCACAAAGACCCCTCTAAAATGATCTTTTGGGGGATAGCTCCCTACATAAGACATTGGAGAGGGAGTCACAAAGTTCGCACCTTAAGTCAACTCGAATCACAGTGGATTTTTAAAATGGATTCTTTTACACCTAATGGTCTTAACGTAGATTTTGACTTAAACTGTTTTATTAGTGATTTTTAGTCTTTTAAAGTTTTAAAGAAGGAATACCTCCCACATTTTTTTAGAAAAAGTACAAGTTCATAATACACCTTTAATATTCTTAAAAACAATGATAGGTCAAAGGTCCTTGTTTTAGGAAAGTATTAATAATGTCCCCCCCTCCCCCTTGGGTATATTTATTAAAACCTTTTGTGAAGAGAATGAATCGACGGAATATACACACTATTTAGGAATATACACCTATTTTATTTAGGAATAGATTTTAATCATGATTATTTATATCGTCTTATGTATATAATCTCCGCTGTATGTCTCGTAAATATGCATCTGCAGATAACAAATTGGTTGGTGTACGCAGTACATGTATTTGTCTAGACAGGAAATACGATCCACAACCTCATTTCCGGTGTAAACAATGAGAAAAAACTATTAGTAATACATTCGGCAATACGAGCAATATGGCGGAATTACTATTTCCGCCGGAACTCCGATCATAAGTCACCTCAAAATGGCCGTGATGCGACTTCCGGCCCGACTGATATAAATAAACGTCACATCCAGTATAGGCCACTCCCTGAGGAAGTCACGTGATGTGACGTAACGCGTAGGAGGAGCCGCCAGATTACCGGAAGTGACGTTGGAGATCGGAGCGAAGCGCTCCCAACGCTGTATTTGTATTATCTTGGCATACAAAATACCTGCTAAATGTAAGTGCAACTCTATTTTTTTAACAATAAACTGGTTTGATATACTACACCATGATGCCCCTTTGTGCTTACTGAGCCCGAGGTATGATAAGAAGTCAAGGACGCTAGAAAGCATATAACCCCCCAGACACGGACAAGACAGGAAACACCCGTGGTCATAACAGGATATCGGAACGTTTTAAAAAAACCCTCAACTATCGATTCGGAGACCAAGTTGTATATAATAGGCGCAATATACACCTCATTAAGGTGAGAGTCCAGAGCACCTAGATGTGACACCTGGTGGAAGTAGAAAGTCACAACACTTTTCCTTTGCATGAGAGCACTTTTGAAGATATTGAATAGTATTGCACCTTTCCGTTTGGATTTATGTATATGGACATTATGAAACACAGTATTATATTAATTTTTTATTGAAGAAAGCACAGAGCACCTTTGATTGATTTTGAAGAAATATTTATATTGAGTCAATTGGATAGTTATTCATTTTATTTGGAACATAAGCACCCAGCACTTTTTGATATATATAGAGACATATTGGAACCATTTAATTATTTATTTATATTTTGTATTATATGTAATCACGGTATAAGTTTAAGTGACCCACTATTTTTTAGCTAAATAAGAACACAAGTTTTATTCAAGGATTATATACAGATTCACAATAGTTTATAAGGCACTTGTATTTTCACTTCTGAAGCGCGCCACAAATACAAATTATTTTTAACAGTAGTGAAGTAGTTCTACTTAGTTACTATACATCTCTGTGCCTAACACACTGTAATTAATAAATACAAAAGTAAATAAGAAAGGTCAGCAGAATATTGGATGTACTGTACTATGGAAATGGAATGCCTCTGAGCTATAGGAGAAGAAATAAAAGATTTTCATATAGCAGAACCACCACTCAGTGGTCTCTCAGATAGCTATCGAACATTTTCCACAGCACTTGATGCTTGCACAAATCATGAGTTTACCTTGGTATATGTTGAAAGGCAAGCTTGTGGACAAGTAAAAGGGAAAACGAGAAAGTGCTAAAAATGCTCCACTGAATCTGTCACTGACTGCAATAATAGCAATATGCAGCTTAAAACACGTAAATTATTTTTGTACACAAAAAACAGGTAAAAGTGATATTTAAATATACAATAGAATTGGTATGATATCACAGATATATTTGTTTTGTTGGACAGTAGTAGATAAATGTCCTTATGACTCAGTATTCAATAGTTAGACAATTGTTCATCATTTAGAATTTGAAAAGCATGCTCAGGCCTGAAGACGTAAATTAGCACCTGGCTGTAAACAGGTTTTTGACAGGCGTTGAGTGCAGATAAGGGAGATAGCTTTTGGCCCTTTTCACACAGGCACATTCCGTTTTGATTCGCTGATCTCCCGCTGATCAGAGCAGAGCGCGTGAGTGACAGGTCTGTGTCCGCTCAGATTATGCAAAGCGGATAGGGACAGAGGCCGCACTTCTCTATGAGAGGTCAGGTGTAAACAGACTCCGTTGTCCATTTACACCTGACTACTACTGATCCGATCCATCTACACAGAGGAGAATGCATTTCCTTCTGTTTGTTTTTAGCAGATCAGATTGGAGTAGGCAGGTGTAAATGGACACAAGTCCATTTACATCTGTTGGTCTGTAGGGGTAAATGGACCATCTGATGAGGTCTACCTGAAAAACTGACAGGTGAACCTGATCTGAATGATCATATGAAAGGGGTCTTAGTCTTGTTAGTTTTAGATTTAGCAGAGAGCCAAAGTTGTCCCATAAAAAAGGCTCCCCACTGCTTTTGAGATTGAATTCCTTCTAATAGTACTCAATAATAGCTATGTGCACATATAACGAAAAATGTTATACTTACCTGATGGTAATTTTCCTTTTCTGATGCATAAGCATGACAGCATACACGTGTGGGTATAGGCTCCGGGACTGGTTATACTATATAAATGAGTCACCTCCCCTAAGGCAGCATTCTTGTAACTATACTCAAATGCTAAACCTCCAAGGGAGGGACCTGTATGCTGTCATGCTTATGCATCAGAAAAGGAAAATTACCGTCAGGTAAGTATAACATTTTCAGTTTTCCTGACACAAGTATGACAGCATACATGTATGGGATGTAGCATGCCACAAAAACCCATAAGGCCCCTTTCACACATGCTGTCCGTTTGTCCGTTTTTCATCCATTCGTTGACGGATGAAAAATGGACATCAATGCATCTCTATGTAAAAACGGATGACAACTGATGATCATCAATTAACATCCGTTTTCATCCACTTCCGTCAATGTCCGTTTTTTTGAACGGATGAATGCCCTATTTTTCATCCGTCAAAAAAACGGATCGGACGAAAAACGGATGACAACGGATGAAAAACGGATGAAAAACGGATAACAACTGACGAAAAACGGATGAAAAACTGATGACAACTGACGAAAAACGGATGAAAATCTGATGAAAAACGGATGAAAAACTGATACATTTGACGTGACTGAACTGATGAACTGAACGGACTGTATGTGTGAAAGGGGCCTAAGGGAGGGCCATGCTGAAGTGTTTTTATCAACATATCCTTAGACTCATTTAGAACTGAAGTCAACTCCCCTGTCTCTAATGTTGCTTGATTACCTTTGTAATATTGTATGGGAGGAGTGAGAGCAAATGGACTTTATTGGCACTGACAACCAGACAGTTACGTCGTAAAAATAAAATTATTTTATTAAGAAATTGTTAAAAAACATATATGCATATGTGTATCACCACAGGTGCAAAACATGAAAACAAATCAAAAGACAATCACATTCATATCAAATAGGGAGGCTTGGTATTTTGGTATTATATTCCGGTCAAAGACAAACGAGTTTGTCTTTGACCGGAATATAATACCAAAATACCAAGCCTCCCTATTTTTACCGCCGATGGAATTGCTCACAAGCTTCATGCTGCTTTACCAGGAATAGCCTTAGGGCTGCCCCAAAACTTCCAGTTTGTATAGTTCCATCACGGTATATTTGGTCCATTTAGGTGGTTGTAGAGGCTATGGTTATTTAGGTTATATATGCCTTTTAAAGCTGTGTCTTTTGATATGAATGTGATTGTCTTTTGATTTGTTTTCATGTTTTGCACCTGTGGTGATACACATATGCATATATGTTTTTTAACAATTTCTTAACAAAATAATATTATTTTTACGACGTAACTGTCTGGTTGTCAGTGCCAATAAAGTCCATTTGCTCTCACTCCTCCCATACATATTTTGATTAGGACGTGGCACGTATTAATTTAAGTGTCCACAGTGTCATCCTGTGTTGACACTATCTCCTCTTGATACCTCTGTAATAGGCTAAAAATGGTTTGAAGTATATGAACCTAGTTGGTATCCTGTAAAAATAATTCTGGACCTATGAATTCTGCCCATGAGCATGCCACCTGTCTGGTAAAGTGGGCTCTGCACTAGATTGATGGATTCATCTTTGCCTTATAAGTACCCTAGACTACTTTGACCCAAGATGATGCCATCGACCTAGTGGGCAGTGAAAGTTTTCTTCTGATACCACCAAGCTTGAAGAGGCCACTGTCTGACCTTCTAGAAAAGGGCCACTTACATGTATTTCTTCCACATAGAGTCAACTAGCCAAGCTTGTGGTGAAGGGTGATATCCTGTTCCAGATGCAAGGATCCAGACCTTTGCATGGTGCTGGAGAAGAAGAAACTAGAGCTATTTTGTTTGATAATGTTAGCAATAAGGTACAGTAATTTACCGCTTGACGCTTGAAATACTTCTCCCAGATGTGATAGCCTTAAGAAATACTTCTTTAGTGTCACGGGAAATAATGAGGAAGTCTTGCTCAGAAGAACGGAGGAGTGGGAAAACCTTCCCAAAACTAGCTGCACTGCATTTTAAGGGGAAAGAACGAATAATCTTTACAGACCTTTCAGAATTGGTTTACCAAGATGTGCGGTGGTCCTTGGATCTCAGGAAGTGAGGACCTGACCTAGACTTGACTACAACTTAATCGCTTATCTCGGCTTACTTGCGGACATCCTAATATTTACAGTGAGGAGCAGAGGATTCTATCCTTAAATTCTGTGAGATTTCCCATGCTCTAGTATACCTGAAATTTGTAGCAGGAGTCCTGGGTCTCTCCACAGGGAAAGACCCCTAGATGAGCCTTCCATACTGTAAGGTCTAAAATCTCAGGAAGAAGAATAGGAGGTTCTTGGGCCAAAGACTACTTGAGGATACCGCAGCCTGCAAGGCCACCAGGACATTATTGCCCTCATCAAAGCTGAACGACTATGGATCCTGATGAGGAGCTTGGAGACCACTAGGTCTGGTGGCTATATAGGCTAACCTGCCGACCCAACTGGATGTTGGTAGATCCACTGTTTCAACAACTTCTGGGAAGCTCCTTCTTGCAGGAAAAACTTCCATTCATAATCATGGAGGTTACTGTCAGGTTGAGATTCATTGATTTGCTTGTTGGTCTAGGGACACACTCTTGACATCCAAGACTTTGTATCTTACAGTGTCTGACAGAAAGTTCTGGGAAGCCAGAACACAAAGAACGATGATATGAGACAGGATATCTTTGACGTAAGTTTAATAATATTGTATTTCTTCTTGCCATGAAGATAGGAGATTACCATTACCGTCTGTTTGGAGCATAACTGAGGCCTCCTAGGCTGTGTTGCCTAAACGACTTCAACACTTGGGAATCACTGCACCCCTGATGTTAGCCACTTAATTCTCCATTGGCATATGTCATTGACCTTGAGCTAGGAGGTCACTGAGGGGAATACCAAGAAAGTAAATAGATTGTGATGATTAGTATGCCAGAAAGCTGAAAAGATTAACTATCTTTAGCCACCACCAATGGGACTTGTCCCATATGTGGGATTATCTTCTCTGGAGTAGGAAGTGAATCTTGCATTACCTTAGAAGGTCAGATTATAATGTTCTCTATCTTCCAATGAGTCCAACCAACTGCATTGATTACTGTAGAATACTTCTCGATCATTTGAGACCATGGAATATGAACAGATGGGATAGAGCTATGACTTGCCCCAAGTGAGAACCTAATACTGCCACCTTCTGTGAAGACAAATCTACAGTATTCTCCTGAGTGTCCAAAATGGAATTATAATGAAATGAGTTGGCCTTCGCCAGCTGATGATCCGTCCAAATTTAAATCTGAATCAGAATTTGCCAGGACCTGGAGGTTGTTGAGCCACCCGCAGGCTGTTGTCCAGCTATGGAATATACTGCTCATGTTTCGGCAAGATAGCCACTACTGGAAGCAATGCTCTGGAAAAATGTCTTTGAGTATGTGGAAAGGCCAAAGGTTGTTGAATGGACCTGAAGTGAAACTCTCAGAAGCATGGGTGTACTGAAAAGGGTATGTACACATCAGCTAGATCTAGAGAAAACTACAGCTGCTTTATCTGATGGTTTGAGTGATTGTTTTCAATAACTCCATATGAAGGTTTAGATTTTGATTCTTTGTTCCATTTCCTGCCTAAGTCTGCTTTTTCAACTAAGAACACTGGATAAATGGCTCATTGTTGGAACAAGATTTGGTAACATTTTCTTAAAGCTTTAAAGAACCATAATGAGAATTAGAGATGTTGGAGGAGTGGAAAGAAAATTCCAATGACCTCCTTACTGCACAGGCCCCACCGATCCTGAGCCTCCTCTGCCCAAATTTGCAATAATTCCTGCAATAACACCTACTGGGTAAATTTGAGTGAAAGGAACTTTGCTGCTCCTAGCACGGAGCAGACTTGGATTTAGGTGACCAAAGAAAGACCTAGGTGACTAACCTAAGGGATTAGTCCCAAATCTAGACATCACTGATTCCATCTTAAATAGCAGTTGATTACTTTAGAAAGAGGCATATGCAGTCAGTGGGTTAAGCCACACAGAATACTAGAAAAACAGCATATTGCATCGCTGGTCACTTTAATTTCATTCAGGGATCACACACCACAGAGACTTATTACTGGTCCAGTTTGCCTTCAACTCTTCTACTGAGAACCATATAGCCTTGGCTGCTGAAGTGAACTCCCACGCAGGCCACACAATACTACCTAATGGTAGAATAAACCTCATTTCCAAATCCATATTGCTGTTCCCATGCCTCTGCAAAGGCTATTACATCATCCGCTGGCAGAATGGCACTTCTGGCTAGTCTGATGAAAATTCCTTGGCCAACTGCCTCTGGAGTAAAGCTGGGCTTTACAGAAAGTACATGAGACATTACTTACTCCTTCTACCCATAAAAAGTCTCTTTTATCATCAAGACCAACGCACATCTTTACCTTGAACATAGTATGTATTTTTCAAAAAGAGTGGTCTAATTAAGCCCCTCTTTATGTTGATTACTTTACATATTTCCAATATGATCATGAGTTTCAATTCTTACATTTCTTCCACAACTCTCTCCCCTCAGACGCCCTTTCAGGGTCCATTTTGGGATCCTCGTGGGAACCAATAGTGGGGGATGACCACATCTTCTATGGAGTTATACTACGTGTATCTACCATCATAATATACTTCCTCCTTTCTCTCCCTGGGCCTTGGCAAATTTATATATAATCTTTTTTACATTCGTTGCAGCAGTCCCTTTAAGTGGATGCACAACATTTGTGTTTTTAACACAGTGGCTTCACACATCATGTTGAGCAGTATGAGTGGTGCGTATACATTCTTTTGTAATATTGAACCCCCTTTTTTCTTGACATATATTCATATATAGCAGATACCTTGTATACTTAATGCACCATTGTAAACTGTGTACATATATATGTGTTTATGTTTTACTTATACCTGTTTTTCGTACTCATAGCCTGAGATGTATTTCCATTGACCTCTGAAAAAGGCCAAGTCCGAAACACATCAGGTCATCACATGGAACTCTCGCGCTTCTCATTTCTTCTCTCAAGTGATGTAACATTTAGCCACATGTATTTTAATTGTTATTGTTCTTGATCTTCTTTTTCTGTATTTTGGATATTTTGAATAAATGTATATTTGTTTATTACTTGAGTCTACTCTGTGATGGGTCATTGCCCTTAAAGTCCCATACCCAAGGGGAATTCCATTTTTTACAGAAAGGATCTTGCCTCCCCTGCTAGCATGAAGACACATCTGGCCAATTTGATGAAAGCTCCTTGGCCTGCTGCTTTTGAAGCAGAGATATCCTTTAAACACACTTAGCTGTCTAATTAGCTTAGTACCTTAGCGTTAGTGACTAGAGATCCACCCAGTCAGTTTGAACAGCGTCAAAACATCTGCCTTTTTGTTTACTGCCGCCTGATATACAACTTGGCATAGCATCTTGACAGGCACGTCAGCTAATCACACTCCCCATACTGCCCAGGATGGTCCTTATTGTGATTTTCTTTAGTCTGCCCCTCCTGGCAGCACCTTGAATGTATAGTGGTTTTCTTCAGAACCAAAGAGGACTTGTTGAAGGTGCCTTTTTTTTTGGTTCTGGTATTAAGGGCTGGAGAGTTTTACCATCCATACTGACCCTCACCCTAATGATCATGACTGGTCTCTGGGTAATCTCATACCTCAAGGATATGAGCTGCAGGTTTTTGGTCATAATAAGTGCCTGGAAGTAATGGCTAAGACATTAGCATTAATACACTCTCAGTGGCCATCCGCACATCCATCTGCAGACATTGAAGCAGCAAATGGATCTATATTTTATTGTGAGATAGGATTAACCCCTCAGAAAAAGTAATTACCAATAGATGTGTAATAGACAAATTACTTAAGACACTGTAAACTTAAGCAGAGCACTGAACTTCACTCCAGCATCAAGACATAACAGGTTAATGCATAACAATCATTAAACACATAGCAGCCCTTAATGTATAGCAGCCATCAATGTTTAGCAGCCAAAAGCAGGCATTGAATCATGCATAGCAGCCATACAACGCCTAGCAGTCATTAATACTGAAGCATTACTATATCATCATAGAAGGCTTAATATACTGTACTGTACCTCAGACCAATATCCCTGCCAGGATAACCTACACGTGGCCACTGGTCTGCAAAGGTTAAACAGCAAACCCAGGTATTAGAGCATTAAACAGTAATCCAAACCTGCAGAGCCAGGCATTGCTGAGTTAACCACTTAAGCCCTGGAGGATTTGGCTGCTCAAAGACCAGGCCCTATTTTGCGAATCGGCACTGTGTGACTGTAACGGACAATTTTGCGATCGTGCGACGCTGTACCGAAATGAAATTGATGTCCTTTTTTCCCCCCACAAACATAGCTTTCTTTTGGTGGTATTTGATCACCTGTGCGATTTTTACTTTTTGCGCTATAAACAAAAAAAGAGCAACAATTTTGAAAAAAATAACAATATTTTTCACATTTTTTATATGAAATTCTCCAAACAAAATGTAAAAATCAAAATTTTTTAACATTTTAGGCCAATTTGTTTTCTGCTACATATATTTGGTAAAAAAAATCACAATAAGAGTATTTTGATTGGTTTGCGGAAAAGTTATTGCGTTTACTAACTACGGGAAAAATTTATGTCATTTTTATTGTTTTTTTTTTAACTAGTAATGGCGGCGATCTGCGATTTTTTTTGCGGGACTGTGACATTGTGGCGGACAGATCGGACCCCTGACTGACATTTTTGACACTTTTGGGGGTACCAGTGACATTTCTACAGTAATCAGTGCTATAAATATGCACTGTTACTGTAAAAATGACACTGGCAGGGAAGGGGTTAACTTTATTAGTGATCAAGGGGTTAAGTGTGTCCCTAGGGGCGTGATTCTAACTGTCAAGGGGCGTGGCTTGTTAGATCATAACAGAGACATACGATCCTACATAGCAGGATCGCATAGTCTGTCATGATCTAAGGGAGAATGACAGACGGCTGTGTTTACATCAGCCATCTGCCTTTCTCCCTCTCCTGAGCGAGATTGCCAGTGACCGGCGGACATCGCGCGGGGATGTTAGTAAACGAGCGGGGGGCGGGAGCATGCCACCGGCGGCGCACGCTTGCCCCCTACAGGCACGTGGGCGAGTGACGTACCGGTACGTCACTTTGCCCAGGAGGGGCAAAGTATATAGTCGTGCGGCGGTCGGCAAGTGGTTAATAGGAAAGACTCAACTTTGCACAGCAACACCTGTATATCAGGCCATGCATTAGCAGTACTGAAGATAAAACAAAACCTGTGTGGCATTATTGAAACAAACAGAAATATAAACAGCAAATAAATCTACTTTGGCAGCCTGACATTTTAACGGCATAGTGATCATGACAAACCATGACAGCCTATGATTTAGCTTACCTACCTGTGCAGCACACATCCCTGACTGGCTCTAAGGTGATCCTTTTAGGTGTACAAACAATAGTAATTGGGGCCTAGTGTGCTTCTGTACGTGTGAGATACATACACTTTTTTTGATCATATTTCCTATTCCGCTATTCAATAAAAACCTTTGGGGATCAATTAAATTGCGGAATAGTCTGTGTCGGTACGTGTGAGATCCACCTTTCCAAGTTTTTGGGGTTCATCTCATACTTCTGAAGCTTTGAGGGTGCTGCCTGTTCCATACTCCTCCTCCTCCTCCTCCATCCTTTTAGGTGTACAAACAATAGTAATTGGGGCCTAGTGTGCTTCTGTACGTGTGAGATACATACACTTTTTTTGATCATATTTCCTATTCCGCTATTCAATAAAAACCTTTGGGGATCAATTAAATTGCGAAAATGTCTGTGTCGGTACGTGTGAGATCCACCTTTCCAAGTTTTTGGGGTTCATCTCATACTTCTGAAGCTTTGAGGGTGCTGCCTGTTCCATACTCCTCCTCCTCCTCATCCATCCTTTTAGGTGTACAAACAATAGTAATTGGGGCCTAGTGTGCTTCTGTACGTGTGAGATACATACACTTTTTTTGATCATATTTCCTATTCCGCTATTTAATAAAAACCTTTGGGGATCAATTAAATTGCGGAATAGTCTGTGTCGGTACGTGTGAGATCCACCTTTCCAAGTTTTTGGGGTTCATCTCATACTTCTGAAGCTTTGAGGGTGCTGCCTGTTCCATACTCCTTCTCCTCCTCCTCCATCCTTTTAGGTGTACAAACAATAGTAATTGGGGCCTAGTGTGCTTCTGTACGTGTGAGATACATACACTTTTTTTGATCATATTTCCTATTCCGCTATTCAATAAAAACCTTTGGGGATCAATTAAATTGCGGAATAGTCTGTGTCGGTACGTGTGAGATCCACCTTTCCAAGTTTTTGGGGTTCATCTCATACTTCTGAAGCTTTGAGGGTGCTGCCTGTTCCATACTCCTCCTCCTCCTCATCCATCCTTTTAGGTGTACAAACAATAGTAATTGGGGCCTAGTGTGCTTCTGTACGTGTGAGATACATACACTTTTTTTGATCATATTTCCTATTCCGCTATTTAATAAAAACCTTTGGGGATCAATTAAATTGCGGAATAGTCTGTGTCGGTACGTGTGAGATCCACCTTTCCAAGTTTTTGGGGTTCATCTCATACTTCTGAAGCTTTGAGGGTGCTGCCTGTTCCATACTCCTTCTCCTCCTCCTCCATCCTTTTAGGTGTACAAACAATAGTAATTGGGGCCTAGTGTGCTTCTGTACGTGTGAGATACATACACTTTTTTTGATCATATTTCCTATTCCGCTATTCAATAAAAACCTTTGGGGATCAATTAAATTGCGGAATAGTCTGTGTCGGTACGTGTGAGATCCACCTTTCCAAGTTTTTGGGGTTCATCTCATACTTCTGAAGCTTTGAGGGTGCTGCCTGTTCCATACTCCTCCTCCTCCTCCTCCATCCTTTTAGGTGTACAAACAATAGTAATTGGGGCCTAGTGTGCTTCTGTACGTGTGAGATACATACACTTTTTTTGATCATATTTCCTATTCCGCTATTCAATAAAAACCTTTGGGGATCAATTAAATTGCGGAATAGTCTGTGTCGGTACGTGTGAGATCCACCTTTCCAAGTTTTTGGGGTTCATCTCATACTTCTGAAGCTTTGAGGGTGCTGCCTGTTCCATACTCCTCCTCCTCCTCATCCATCCTTTTAGGTGTTCAAACAATAGCAATTGGGGCCTAGTGTGCTTCTGTACGTGTGAGATACATACACTTTTTTTGATCATATTTCCTATTCCGCTATTTAATAAAAACCTTTGGGGATCAATTAAATTGCGGAATAGTCTGTGTCGGTACGTGTGAGATCCACCTTTCCAAGTTTTTGGGGTTCATCTCATACTTCTGAAGCTTTGAGGGTGCTGCCTGTTCCATACTCCTCCTCCTCCTCCTCCATCCTTTTAGGTGTACAAACAATAGTAATTGGGGCCTAGTGTGCTTCTGTACGTGTGAGATACATACACTTTTTTTGATCATATTTCCTATTCCGCTATTCAATAAAAACCTTTGGGGATCAATTAAATTGCGGAATAGTCTGTGTCGGTACGTGTGAGATCCACCTTTCCAAGTTTTTGGGGTTCATCTCATACTTCTGAAGCTTTGAGGGTGCTGCCTGTTCCATACTCCTCCTCCTCCTCCTCCATCCTTTTAGGTGTACAAACAATAGTAATTGGGGCCTAGTGTGCTTCTGTACGTGTGAGATACATACACTTTTTTTGATCATATTTCCTATTCCGCTATTCAATAAAAACCTTTGGGGATCAATTAAATTGCGGAATAGTCTGTGTCGGTACGTGTGAGATCCACCTTTCCAAGTTTTTGGGGTTCATCTCATACTTCTGAAGCTTTGAGGGTGCTGCCTGTTCCATACTCCTCCTCCTCCTCCTCCATCCTTTTAGGTGTACAAACAATAGTAATTGGGGCCTAGTGTGCTTCTGTACATGTGAGATACATACACTTTTTTTGATCATATTTCCTATTCCGCTATTCAATAAAAACCTTTGGGGATCAATTAAATTGCGGAATAGTCTGTGTCGGTACGTGTGAGATCCACCTTTCCAAGTTTTTGGGGTTCATCTCATACTTCTGAAGCTTTGAGGGTGCTGCCTGTTCCATACTCCTCCTCCTCCTCATCCATCCTTTTAGGTGTTCAAACAATAGCAATTGGGGCCTAGTGTGCTTCTGTACGTGTGAGATACATACACTTTTTTTGATCATATTTCCTATTCCGCTATTTAATAAAAACCTTTGGGGATCAATTAAATTGCGGAATAGTCTGTGTCGGTACGTGTGAGATCCACCTTTCCAAGTTTTTGGGGTTCATCTCATACTTCTGAAGCTTTGAGGGTGCTGCCTGTTCCATACTCCTCCTCCTCCTCCTCCATCCTTTTAGGTGTACAAACAATAGTAATTGGGGCCTAGTGTGCTTCTGTACGTGTGAGATACATACACTTTTTTTGATCATATTTCCTATTCCGCTATTCAATAAAAACCTTTGGGGATCAATTAAATTGCGGAATAGTCTGTGTCGGTACGTGTGAGATCCACCTTTCCAAGTTTTTGGGGTTCATCTCATACTTCTGAAGCTTTGAGGGTGCTGCCTGTTCCATACTCCTCCTCCTCCTCCTCCATCCTTTTAGGTGTACAAACAATAGTAATTGGGGCCTAGTGTGCTTCTGTACGTGTGAGATACATACACTTTTTTTGATCATATTTCCTATTCCGCTATTCAATAAAAACCTTTGGGGATCAATTAAATTGCGGAATAGTCTGTGTCGGTACGTGTGAGATCCACCTTTCCAAGTTTTTGGGGTTCATCTCATACTTCTGAAGCTTTGAGGGTGCTGCCTGTTCCATACTCCTCCTCCTCCTCCTCCATCCTTTTAGGTGTACAAACAATAGTAATTGGGGCCTAGTGTGCTTCTGTACATGTGAGATACATACACTTTTTTTGATCATATTTCCTATTCCGCTATTCAATAAAAACCTTTGGGGATCAATTAAATTGCGGAATAGTCTGTGTCGGTACGTGTGAGATCCACCTTTCCAAGTTTTTGAGGTTCATCTCATACTTCTGAAGATTTGAGGGTGCTGCCTGTTCCATACTCCTCCTCCTCCTCATCCATCCTTTTAGGTATACAAACAATAGTAATTGGGGCCTAGTGTGCTTCTGTACGTGTGAGATACATACACTTTTTTTGATCATATTTCCCATTCCGCTATTCAATAAAAACCTTTGGGGATCAATTAAATTGCGGAATAGTCTGTGTCGGTACGTGTGAGATCCTTCTTTCCAAGTTTTTGAGGTTCATCTCATACTTCTGAAGATTTGAGGGTGCTGCCTGTTCCATACTCCTCTTCCTCATCCTCCCTTTAGGGTAGGAAAAAATTTAATCGGGCCTAGTCTGTGTTTGTACGTGTGAGATACACAGTTTTTTATCCTATTCCGCTATTCAATACACACCCTTTTGGTGTAAAAAACATTAAATTGCGGCATAGTTTGCATATTTGACTGTGAGATACACCCGTGCGATACTGTTGTTCTTTTGTTCTGCTATTCAATAAAGACCTTTCTAGGGCAAGATCTTAAATTTCAGAAATATGAGGAGAGCGTCAAATAGGGGCCGTGGCCGGGGTCGTGGTGCTGCTGCTAGAGCTCCTGTTGCAAGGAGAGGACGTGGTCGATCTGTGCCAGCTACACGCACAAGTAAAACGCCTTCCTCAAGTGTGAGTAGGCGACAGAACCTGCAGCAGTATTTGGTAGGGCATCATACGCCTCTAGAAGTGATGAGGCCAGAACACAGAGAGGCGATAGTAGATTGGTTTGCTGCTGACAGTGCCTCCAGTTCCTTCACATTGTCTCCCACCCAGTCTACTGCAGAAAGGTCAGAGTTGGCACCTGCAGCCAATGTCCAACCGTCTTTCACCTCACCCCCTTGCAAATCAGGCAAGCAGTCTGAGCCCCAAGCCATACAGCAGTCTCTTATTCTTTTTGAGGACTCTGTCAGCAGGGTTTCCCAGGGCCATCCACCTAGCCCTGCCCCAGAAGTAGAAGAGATTGAGTGCAGCGATGCCCAACCACTTATTTCTCAAGATGAGTACATGCAAGGACCATCACAGCAAGTCTCCGATGATGACGAAACGCAGGTGCCAACTGCTGCGGCGTTCAGCATTGTGGAGACCGACAGGGAGGGCAGGGGTGAAGACTGGGTGGAAGATGATGTGGAGGACGATGAGGTCCTCGACCCCACATGGAACGAAGGTCATGCAGGTGACCTGAGTATTTTGGAGGAAGAGGCGGTGGTCGCACAGAGCCACCAGCACAGCAGAAGAGGGAGCAGGGTGCAGAAGCGGAGCGGCCGTGCCCTAGACACTACGCCTGCTACTGCCCAACGCAGCAAGGGAACGAGCGCACCAAAGTCAGCTCAAAAGAGTTCTCTAGCGTGGAAGTTCTTTAGAAAATGTGCTGATGACAGGACACGAGTGGTTTGCACCCTGTGCAATCAGAGCCTGAAGCGAGGCATAAACCTTCTCAACCTGAGCACAACCTGCATGATCAGGCATCTAAGTGCAAAGCACGAGCTGCAGTGGAGTACACACCTTCAAAACCAAGAAACGTCTCTGGCTCATCCTGCTTCCTCTTCTGCTGCAGTCTCGGCCGCTCCAGCCACCTCTGTAGTCATACCGGCACCTGCCACCCCGCAAACAGACGATCTGTCAGCAACACCACCACCTGGGTCACCAACAACCATCTCCACAATGTCCTGTGGAAGTGTTCAGCTTTCCATCTCCCAAACACTTGAGAGGAAGAGGAAGTACCCCCCTACCCACCCGCGATCCCTGGCCCTGAATGCCAGCATTTCACAATTATTGGCCTTTGAAATGCTGTCATTCCGTCTGGTGGAGACGCCCAGTTTTAAAAAGCTTATGTCGGTGGCTGTCCCACAGTACGTCGTGCCCAGCCGCCACTACTTTTCCAGGCAAGCCATCCCTTCCCTGCACAACCAAGTGGGGGAAAAAATCAGGTGTGCACTGCGCAACGCCATCTGTGCCAAGGTCCACCGAACTACCGATACGTGGACCAGTAAGCACGGTCAGGGGCGTTATATCTCCCTAACGGCACACTGGGTAAATGCAGTGGCGGATGGGCCTGAGGCGGATAGCAATTTGGCGCATGTCCTTCCACCACCGAGGATTGCAGGGCACTTCAGTTTGCCTCCTGTTCCTAACTCATCCTACTCCGCTACCTCATCCTCTACCGCCTCCTCATCCGGACAGCGTAATACCTTCACCACCAACTTCAACACGGCCAGGGCTAAACGACAGCAGGCAGTTTTACAACTTGCCTGTTTGGTGGACAAACCACACACCGCGCAGGAGTTGTGGAGGAGCATGGAACAGCAGACAAATGAGTGGTTGCTGCCAGCGAGCCTCAAGCCCGGCCTGGTGGTGTGCGATAATGGGCGAAATCTCATAGCAGCTCTGGGCCTAGCCGGTTTGACGCACATCCCTTGCCTGGCGCATGTGCTGAATTTGGTGGTGCAGAGGTTCCTTAAAAACTACCCCGATATGTCAGAGCTGCTGCAGAAAGTGCGGGCCGTCTGTGCGCACTTTCGGCGTTCTCACCCTGCTGCTGCTCGCATGGCAGCGCTGCAGCGTAACTTCGGCCTTCCCGCTCACCGCCTCATATGTGACGTGCCCACAAGGTGGAACTCCACCTTGCACATGCTGCAAAGACTGTGCGAGCAGCAGCAGGCCATAGTGGAGTTTCAGCTGCAGCACGCACGCGTGAGTCGCTCTGCGGAACAGCACCACTTCACCACCAATAACTGGGCCTCCATGCGAGACCTGTGTGCCTTGTTGCGCTGTTTTGAGTACTCCACCAACATGGCCAGTGGCAATGACGCCGTTCTCAGCTTAACTATCCCACTTCTATGCCTCCTTGAAAAAACAATTCGGGCGATGATGGAAGAGGATGTGGCACAGGATGAGGAGGAGGAGGATGAAGAGGTAACATTTCAAAGGCTTTCAGGGCAGTCATTCGCAAGGGGCTCCGAGGGTGGGTTCCTGCACACACAAATGTCAGGGACACAATTGTCCAGCAGGGGCACAGTTCTGGAGGATGAGGAGGAGCTGGAGGAGGAGCTGGAGGAGGAGATGGAACCATGTTCACAGCAGGGTGGCACCCAGGCCAGCTCATGGCCATCACTGGTGCGTGGCTGGGGGGATACAGAGGACACGGACGATACACCTCCCACAGAGGACAGCCTTTCGTCCCCTCTGGGCAGCCTGGCACACATGAGCGATTACATGCTGCAGTGTCTCCACAACGACCGCCGAGTTGCCCACATTCTAACTTGTGCTGATTACTGGGTGGCCACGCTGCTGGATCCCCGTTACAAGGACAACGTACCGTCCTTAATTCACTCACTGGAGCGCGATCGCAAGATGCGCGAGTACAAGCGCACGCTGGTAGATGCAATGCTGCTGGCATTCCCATCTGACAGTGGGGCCACAGTGGAAGCACAAGGCAGAGGAGGAGGAGGAGGAGGAGGTCGCCAAACAGGGCACCGCCAGCACCTCAGAAGGCAGGGTTAGCATGGCCGAAATGTGGAAAAGCTTTGTCAGCACGCCACAACAAACAGCAGCACCAGCAGCTCAGATGGAACGTCTTAGCAGGAGGCAGCATTTTACCAACATGGTGGAGCAGTATGTGTGCACACGCCTACATGTAGTGAATGACGGGTCTGCCCCCTTCAACTTCTGGGTCTCCAAATTGGGCACATGGCCTGAGCTTGCCCTTTACGCCTTGGAGGTGCTGGCGTGCCCTGCAGCCAGTGTATTATCTGAACGGGTATTTAGCACGGCTGGGGGCGTTATAACAGACAAGCGCAGCCGCCTGTCCAGAGACAATGTGGACAAGCTCACGTTCATTAAAATGAACCAGGCATGGATCCCACGGGACTTTTCCGTACCTTGTGCAGAATAGCAATGGATACCGACCTTACCCACCCATTGTTCCATTTTTGCTCTTTCTCACTCTTTTGGGGTGTACCCTCATTTAAAATTTGTGAAAAGAAGCAGTGTTGGCTACCTCGTCCTCCTCCTCAGGGCCAGATTAACGTAGGGGCTATTGGAGCTGCAGCTCCAGGCCCCTACCTTTTATATAGGCCCCGGGTTGGCCATATTCACTGTGACCGCTCTTCTGTCACTTGTAAACACAGAAGTCTGGCTTCTATGCTCGCTTCCCCAGGCAGCACCCTCAGAACCTCCCCACACAGCGCGAAGGCCTGACAAGGAGGGACAGTTGCCGATGCATGGATGTGTTTATGGGCTTCAGAGACAGCATCCCATGTTGAATTAGGCATGCATGGCTGCACCCTTCCTCCTCTGGGTGCATGCCAAGGCACGGCCCTTAAGGCCCTTCAAAATCCTCAGCACCAAGACCATGATGCTCTTAATCCGGCCCTGGTCCTCCTCCACCGCCGCTTCCACCTACACCGCCCATAGGTGTGCGCAGCCTATTGCATTAGGGTGTGCACTCCAAAGTTGAAATACACATGCATGTGTTTGCCTACATGTACATGGCCCCGATACATTACTCTCCCTGCTGGCAAAGAGAAATAGAGCAGAGCAGGTCCGAGGGAGATCTTTCCCATCTCCTCACTGGCAAACAGAGCGATAATGCTATGTGCCCTAGGTGATTAGGGTGTGCCCAGGTACACCCGGCACACCCTGTGCGCACGCCTATGACACCGCCACATCCACCACCACCTCAACCTCCCTCCTACTCCATATGGGCCTCGTCCTTCAGAGATGAAGAACATTGTTTTATTTTTCTGTTTTTTTTTTGTTGTTTTAAGTTATTTCCCTATCCACATTTGTTTGCAGAGCACTTGCCATGCTCTTAACTACGTTTTGCTGCCATTTGCAGCACTCTAGCCCTTTCCATTGGTGTTTTAGTGCCATTTTAGTGCCTTAAAGTTCGGGTCCCCATTGACTTCAATGGGGTTCGGTGTCCGGGAAAAGTTCGGTAAAAGTCCGGGACACGGACCCGGACTTTTTTTTAAAGTTCGGCCGAACCCGTCGAACACGGACATCTAGGTGTCCGCTCAACCCTAGTTATAACCGGTTGAGCATATGAGGAGCAAAAAGAGAATGCCGCCTGGGGAGACGACTCATTTATATAGTATAACCAGTCCTGACTGGGCGAGGGGTGGAGCCTATACCTATACCTGTATGCTGTCATGCTTATGTCAGGAAAAAAATTGTACATATGCCCTGGCTGTACAGAATCACCTAGAGGCCGCGATCTGAATAAGGCGCTGATGTCAAAAATCGTATCCCCAACCAAGCCATCAGAATCAGCTGGTCCATATAACCTATGGCCATTTTAGGAAGAAAGAACTTCTCACCCCAGAGGTGTTCGTCCAACTGTTAGTACAGCCATATCCATAAACTGAGCAGCAGGAATAATGAACACTGGAATTAGTCTGGCAGTATCTGCGGTTACAGAACTTTCTTTGTGTGCCAACAGCATAAATTATACTGTACATCCCTAATGTTAAATTTTAATTCTGTACTTTCTGTGTTTTTATTTCATAGCAAATAGCCACATTTCTATGTCTTTTGACTTTTTGCAATTGTGTTATTTTTTACATTTTGTACATTTCTACTGTATGCACTGCTTGCCTCGGTATTTTATATGTTAAAAATAATAAGTGGCTTCTGGCACTAAACAAAGAATTCATACTCTTAGAGAGAGGTTGTTGAATTGTGTTACCAGTGTTTGTGTGCTTAGTCATAAATTCACTGCTAATTTGTGCAAGATTGCATCGTGTGCTTATGCCCTCAAGTTCTCTGTAATTGCAGCAGTTGTCTGTCAGAGAATGCAATGGCTAATTTTATTGTGTGCTGATAAGTGTAGGTGTGTGAAAGCTACTTTATCTGCCAGACAGGAATCCGTGTATGTGTGTGTGTGTGTGTGTGTGTGTGTGTGTGTGTGCGCGCGTGTGTCTATTGTTGCCTATCAGATTGATCATCTGACAAACTGCAGGTAGTAGCAAGCTATCCTAAATCATGTGTCTGGATTTTGTGTGATTCCCTCTAGTGGTAGCCAAAGGTATTGCAGGCTGTGGTAACTGTAGTCGCCTAAAACGGAACTAAAAGCAAAGATACTGACCTTTCCATTGGTCCCTTCGGCAATGGCATCTTCTCTTATGTGCTGGTTTCTGGCCTCTTCATTGGTGGGCGAAGGACAATATCACTCTTTTGGCCGCGCAGGAGCTAGTTATCCTGGCTCTCAGTAGGTGAAGTTTATTGCAGAAGAGATATTGCAGGTTTCTTCTGCGATAAATAAAAAGCCTCCATGTTAAGTTAAGGTAAAACTTTAGCTCAACTTTAAATTCGTCAGAATTTGGAAAGTTAGAATGAATCAGCAAAAGAGGCAAAATGAACAAAAGGCCAGTGAAGATGCTTCCAATACTGAATATGCCTTTAATTCAAAAAGGGCTCCTCATCTTTTTTCCCCTGGCACCCTGAGTCTGGAGCTACAAGACCTATGACCAATGATAAAAATTTATTAACTTAGCTTGATCAAAGCAAGAGAGAAATAACTACAACAGCTAATCGGTAGTATTCTGTATGGTCTAAAGCCGGGTACACACTATTTGTTTTTATTTATTCAATCCCGCAAATTGAATGAAAAAAAATTGACAGCTCCAGTCGGAGCCATTGTACTAACCAAGTATTGTTAGTACAGTGATCTCCCCTGCTGAGCTGTTGTGTTCTGACAGGTGGGTGGCCCTCCCACCAGAACACTCTGATCAGGGCTCTCTGCCATTTTCCAAGAGCACTAATTCGGAGTCGGTCAGATGCTGGTTTTTAAGCATGCACGTCCAACAGAAGTCAGTCAAACAGCCGGCTTCTGTCAGACAGACTGACATACACATGGGCAAACATCGGCCATTTTTTTTTTAACTGGCTGTTGTCTCCCCACATTGAGCCGTGTGTACCCGGCTTTAGAGGGAATAGGGGAAGGTAATCTACATTGTCCTCTACCAAAAACAGTCTCCAGAGAGATACCTATCAAAGATTACTACATTTTCCTATTCATTAAACTACCCTCCTTTCAGTGAAGAAACTCACCAAGCAAGAATATGTAGTGACATTCAGTGGCAACAGCTGTATTATCACAAAAGGAAGTCACACACTAACTAAAGGAGAAATCACAGATAAACTGTATCAGCTCAAGCGCAGTAAGGTAGTTAACACTGTCAAGGAAATAAAATATACACATCTGGTACTGTTGTCGTGGACACAGAAATCCTAAAACCATTAGAAAACTAACTAAAAATAAGCATTCCAGTGGAATTAAAGTGCTACTAAACCCACAACAGTAAAATCAGTCTGTATATACAGTAAAGCATGCTTGTTATACTCACTGTGGGACCCAAGGGCTTAATCCTCTGCATTGTTTTAAAAGGCTCTTTGATCCCATCTTCTCTGATCCTCCCCTTCCTCCACTGTCCCCAATCCATCTCCTAATAAGACAGAGCCTTTGGAGTTACTCTGCACTCTGGTGTGTATTGCTAGATAGATTTTTTTTTCTTGGAAGGATGCATGTGATCAGCACAGGGCAAATCAGCACAGTCCAGACAGAGGGTCAGGGGTCCTGCAGCCTCATAGGACAGTCAGAGAAGAATAAAAATTCCTCCTACAAGCTTTAACCAGACACTGATAGAAGTCACAAGACTGTTATATACTGCTGGTGAGAAAAAGTATTTAACAGTTTATATTTACTAAAATAATTGTATTTGCATGTTCTGTGTACTGTGGGAGGTCAGATATAGTGAATCCAGGGTTTAGTAACACTTTAAAATGAACCCATAATGTCAATAGAATGTACCAGCTGCAGGGAAAATTGACCAGGAAATCTCTTCCGAAAAGTAGAAACAGCAGAGCCTGACAGCCCCTGAACTTGACTTTATCAGGTCTATGCGGTCCTATGAAAGCTCAGACTGCAGGAAAGAAAAAGTATTTTTTCACATTGAATGATGACTACTTGAGATATACTGTGCTCTACCCTCTACACAGCAAAGATAAAGCTCTCAATGAACTTAAAAATATCTTGCTCGTCAGAGCAATAAATTTGGCAAAATGCTCAAAATACTCTGAAAAGATAATGGCACAGAGTAGATAAGTGGTAAAACACAGGTTACTTTGAGAATTATTTTATGGAATTATGTTTCAAACTACTGTACCGTACCATCCAGAACCAACTGGTGTTGCAGAAGAAGTGAACTGCAGTTTATGTAAAAGCGGCAGCAGCATGCTTTTTGTTGCAGATATGTTAACAACATCAGGGTCGCTGTTGAGGCAGTATCACCAGTCCTCCCATGGATGGGGGAATCCTTCCCTCTGTGCTATTGTATTGTGCCGGCAGGGAGCATTCCCCATTGGCAGAATAAAATGATCAATGTTGAGGGATATAGCCGGCGACACTGATTGTTTGGAAAAACCTGACATGCTGGTCGATCGATTAACTTGTGAACAACCTGCTAGTCCATACATGGATTGAGATTTGGCTGGTCCCTGCTGAACTGGCTAAATTTCGATCCATGTATGGTAGAGCTCCATCGTTAAAAAAAATTGCAGTCTTGATTCAGCTCTCCCCCTCGTGATCTTAAGGCCCCAATGCCCACAGGGCAAAAAAATGAGCTGCAGAGCCACTTCTAACACCAGGAAAAAGCAGCTGTAAAAACGTGCTTTCAGTAGCTTTTTCCATTGGCGGTATTGAACATTTGGCCATGTTGGCTTTTAGCAGCATTTTTCTGCCTCCGTTCAAAATCAATGGTTACCTAGGAGCCCTCTTTGATACAGCTTTCAGCCCACTTATTTGAATGGAAGTCGCATCAAAAGTCGGATCAGGATGATCCGACTTGGGGGTGCTTGCGCTCTGAGGATCTTGAGGGGGAACTCCATGCCAAAATGGGAAAAAAATGGTGTGAGGGTCCCCCCCAGGTTCCAAACCAGGCCCTTCAGGTCTGGTATGGATTTTGAGGGGAGACCAACACCGAAAAAAAGGCATGGGGTCCCCCTGAAATCCATACCAGACCCTTATCCGAGCATGCAGCCCGGCAGGTCAGGAAAGAGGAGGGGACAGCCAAGCAGCCCCACCCCCCCTGGACCATACCAGGCCACATGCCCTCAACATGCACCCCCACTCTAAAGCATCTTATCCCCATGTTGATGAGGACAAGGGCCTCTTCCCGACAACCCTGGCCGGTGGTTGTGGGGGTCTGCGGGCAGAGGGCTTATCGGAATCTGGAAGCCCCCTTTAACAAGGGGGCATCCAGATCCTGGTCCCCCTCCCTATGTGAATGGGTATGGGGTACATTGTACCCCTACCCATTCACCCCATAAAAGGCAGTGTATGTAAATAATGACAGGAGACATTTTGAGAAGTCCTTTATTAAATATCTTCCTTCGGTCTTCTCCACTATGGTCTTTTCTGCTATGGTCTTCTCCCCTCTGGTCTTCTCCCCTCTGTTCCTCTTCCTCTATTCTTCTTCCTCTGGTCTTCTCCCCTCTGGTCTTCTTCTTCCTCCGATCCTCCTCCGACGCTGTCTCCGGTGATTATGCCGGCTCCGGTCTATGCAGCTTGTTATATAACTATTAGGGGCATGGCCTCCCGGTGGCATCACCCATAGACCCCGCCCCTTATGTCACATATGACGTCATCTGTGACATAAGGGGGGTCTCCGGGTGATGTCACCAGGAGGCCCCGCCCCTAATGGCTATATATATCAAGCTGCATAGACCAGAGTCGGCATAATCACCGGAGACAGCGTCGGAGGAGGACAGGAGGAAGAAGAAGACCAGAGGGGAAACAGAACACATACAAAAAACGCAGATAGAAATAACTGCATAAAGCACCAAACCAATGAGCCTCCGGGGGAATATAAAAGAAAAACTGCAAAACAACAATAATCTATAAAAATAACAATTTTTATTATGCACCAAAATCCAATATGCAAAATGAATAATAGAAACCACATACGTTGTCTACATAAAACCAAATGGTGTGCCGGACGCCATACTCACATACACACTAATCAAACATCCCTCTGATGACTGAATACCAGTTCCTATAGGGAATAGGTGAGTGCATAAATATCAATCTGGGGCTCAAACACAAAACGGCACAGCAGGTACAGACTGATATATGGATGTGACCACCACTATGGGTCTACAAAATATTAAATAAAAAGTCTGTCACTACTGCTGCATTAGTGTGTGGAGTCCCCGGGTAGATGAAATCTTGAACTTGGGGATCAGAGAAAATAATTTCATTTTAGCCAGACTGGGTGAATTAGCTCAAAAAATGTATTCCCAAAACTGTGCAAACATCACATCATGGGGAATTGTATGCCACTTGTATCCGGATTTACCCATTCATGTAGTGAGCAGATCTAAAATGGATATATATGTTCCTAATCCATGAATGTTCATATATAAACTGCGACAGAAAACAGAGAAGTGTGCAGATAGCAAATAGCAACTAAGCGGCAGCAGGAAAAAAACAGCAAGCAGCAAATCCCTGCATCCAGCTAATAATCAAGTGCAGCGCCTTTGTGCAAAGAGGATACAGACAGATTTGTCCATGCAGCTGGCAACAGGCAGATCCATCTCTGTCAGTCCCGAAACGCCTCTACACTCTATTGCATATAGCATGTGTATCAAACCTGATTGTTGTGTAATCTTCGCCAGAATTGCAGTGAGAAATCAATGCCCATCCCATCCACTCTGCTGAGTGCATATGTGTAAATCTCCAGTGTCTTCGCTGTCCTGCTAAGTCTACCCAATTAGATAGAAAAGATAGAAAAGCGTGACTATGGACATCCGGCATTCGCCACTCATTTCACCGGAAACCCAGCTTATTCAGGCATACCCGACCTTGTTCCTAGGTTGCTGAGGTTCAACAATCGCATGGTTCTCAAATGCAGCAGAGTGTCACTACTAGTGTCGCTCAACCTTCTGGTGAACTGGCGAGCACCAGTGGCCTAGTACATCCTAGTCATAGGCAAACCAGCACTCCAGTAATGTTTGGTGATGTGGCGAGTTCCTTAAGTGCAATTCAAGCTGGTGCAGTGCCTATCACAAGTAGTGTCCTGCCGCCACCAGGAATTCAAAGACAGGCCCGTAGAGCCCATAGTGTCCCTCCTGGTACGCTTGCAAATCCTGATTGGGACTCTGGGAGCCCACAACTTCTGCAGTGCCAGTACTTCCCCCCATTTAATGGCCAACCCAGAATTCAGGTGGAAACAGCCGATTTTACTCCCCTTGGTTTTTTTTAGCTGTTTTTCACGGAAGATCTGTACAGATCTATTGTGGACCAAAGCAATTTATACGCCGCTCAATTTATCGCCGTAAACCCAAATTTGACCATTGCCAGAGAACTTGCATTGAAACGTATCACTGTTTCTGAATTTAGAACCTTTCTGGGTCTATCCCTCATCATGGGCGTTACTAAAAAAGTGAGTTGTGGTCATATTGGTCCACTGACCCAATTTATCATATGCCCATGTTCTCTGCTGCCATGGCCAGGACTAGATACCAGCAAATCTTGCGGTTCATGTATTTCAATGACAATGAACTCTGTCGTCCTCGGGGTGACCCCGGATATGACCGGCTCCACAAAATTCGGCCCCTCGTAAATCACTTGAACCAAAAATTTGCAGCCTTGTATATGTCCCAACCAGATGTCTAGTTTGAGGAGTCCCTAACTCCCTGATTAAATGTTCTTGCTGCCTTGTTTTCAAACCGTTTCTCCCCAGGAAGTGTGCCATATATGGGGTCAAGATGTATAAGCTCTGTGACAGGGCAACAAGCTATATATGTAGTTTCTGGATTTACGAGGGAAAAGATAGCAGTGTGGAAACCCCCTCGACTTCAGACTACATAGGGAGCAGCAGCAAGATTGTTTGGGACTTGGCATCACCCTTATTCAGAAAGGGGTACCATTTATACGTGGACAATTATTACACAAGCGTGACACTTTTAAGTCACCTTTTTGATTCTGGAATTAGTGCATGTGGAACTGTGTGACCAAATCGCCGGAGCTTCCCCCAGCAGCTTGTAGATGCCAGACTTAGACGGGGGAGAGAGCATGCTTGAAGTGTGATAAATTGCTTGCAGAACAGAATGTTTTCATTCTGTCTTTTATTCACTCAGATACGACAGTTCAAATTATAACAGCGACTGGTATTGTTGAGAAGCCCCTCTGTGTCCACGAATACTAACTTAACATGGGAGTGGTGGACTTCAACAACCAGATAATGGTGCCGTACTTAATTGCCCGTAAGGCCAGCTGCTGGTACAAAAGAGTGTCTGTATACTTATTCCAAATGGCTCTGCTGAAAGCTTTTGTGCTATACAAAGCGTCAGGAAGAAGTGGAACATTCCTAAAATTTTAGGAAGAGATCATCGCAGCCTTTCTGTATCCAGAAGGTGCTGTGGCTCAAATTCGCAATCCAGATGTAGTAAGCCGGCTGCATGAGAGGCATTTTCCGGATGTCCTCCCTGGTATCCTTACCCAAAGAGCACCCCAAAGAAGATGTCGTGTCTGTGTGAAACGCAGATTTAGGCGTGACAACTGCTATTTTTGTCCCTTCTGTCTTGACCAACCTGGTCTCTGCAAAAAAACAAAAAGACATAAAAAATAAAAAAAAATAAAAAGAACCTTACAATATATGCCCAACAAGGACCAGCAACGTACTGGTATGTCGCTGGATTTGAGTGGTCATACCAGGATGATGCCTGCAGGATTAGGCATCATCTTGGTATGGGTTTTTTTCAGCTGGCAGTCAGCTTTCATGTAAAAGCAATCGTAGCAGCTAATTATCCACTAGACTGCTTTTTCAAGCAGTGGGAGGGGACTCCAGCTCCCCCCCTCCGCCTTCCATGGTTTTCTCGGGCTCTCTTGTCCCACCGGGTAACCTGAGACTGCAGCCGGTGGTTTCATCATCTGACCATATAGCTGATCAGAGACCAGAATGGCTCCAATCATCTCTATGGCCTAAGACAGCGTTTCTCAACTCCGGTCCTCAGGGCACACTAACAGGCCAGATATTAGGTATTACCTTGGGGAGATGCAGACTAGAATAATGCAATCACTGAGCAAAAAATTATATCACCTGTGATGTATTTCAGTTTTATTGCAAACCTAGCCTGTTAGTGTGCCCTGAGTGCCAGAGTTGAGAAACACTGGCCTAAGATACCAGAAGCTATGAGCATTTCATCACTTCAGTTTCACCAGATATTAACAGCGCAATTTTTAAATTGGGAAAGCATCTTATACCGATCTTGGGGTGGTAAGATGCCAGAGGAGAGAGAGAGATCTAAAGTCTAATAGACCCCAATGTTTTTTTTAAAAAAGAGTACCGGTCATT
Source organism: Pelophylax lessonae (assembly GCF_965119305.1). Classification (NCBI taxonomy): domain Eukaryota; kingdom Metazoa; phylum Chordata; class Amphibia; order Anura; family Ranidae; genus Pelophylax; species Pelophylax lessonae. The sequence continues at coordinate 481,160,496 of NC_138772.1, forward strand.
ACTTATTGCTATCCTATGGGAAATTTACATTCCCTGTGATAACAATAAAAGTGATTAAAAAAAAAGAGAAAGGGACTGTGTAAAAATAAAATAAAAAATCAAAATAAATATTAATAGAAAAAAAATGAAAGCACCCTGTAATTGTGCACAAAGGCGAACGTAAGCATCAGTCTCATGTCATATCTAAACAGCAATTGCACCATGCATGTGAGGTATCACCGCGAACGTCAGATTATGGGCACTAATTCTAGCAGTAGACCTCCTCTGTGGTAGCTTTTAAAGTCTTTTAAATGCTTTTAAAAATGTACATAGTTTGTCACGGCTGTACCTGGCGTGCACAATTTTAAAGCATGTCATGTTTGGTATCTATGTACTCAGCAGAAAGGTCATCTTTTATAGCAGGGGTGGGGAGCCTACGGTTCGGGGGCTGTATGCGGCCCCGAAGTCATCTGGTCCGGCCCCCCATGCAGCTGAGTCTGTGTCTCTCTCAGCTGATCTGTCAGAATGGAGCCGATGCTTCCTGTATAGTTCCTGCTCCGTTATGACAGTCTGAGTAGGTCACAGGCGGAGTGATATCAAATGCACTCCGCCTGTGACCAATACAGGAAACATCACCTCTTCCTCCAGCGTGGTGCTGCTACACTTCTCCTAGCCAGCATTTCCCGCCAGCAGCACACACAGCAGTACCAGCCAGAGCCAGCAGTACCAGCCAGAACCAGCAGTACCAGCCAGAGCCAGCAGTACTCACAGCAGTACCAGTAGTACACACAGCAGTACCAACCAGAACCAGCAGTAAGCACAGCACAACCAGCAGTACTAGCCAGAGTCAGCAGTACCAGCCAGAGTGAGCAATACCTACAACAGTACCAGCCAGCAGTACCTACAGCACAGTACCAGCCAGCAGTACCCACAGCAATACCAGCCAGCAGTACATGCCAGCAGTACCAGCCTGAGCCAGCAATACCCACAGCAGTACCCGCCTGAGCCAGCAGTACCAGCCAGCAGTACCAGCCAGCAGTACCCACAGCAGTACCAGCCAGCAGTACCCACAGCAGTATCAGCCTAAGCCAGCAGTACCATCCAGCAGTACTCACAGCACAGTACAAGCCAGCAGTACCAGCCTGAGCCAGCAGTACCCACAGCAGTACCAACCAGCTGTACCCACCAGCAGTACCAGCCAGCTATACCCACCAGCAGTACCTGCCAGCAGTTCTTTTCAAAACTTACCACCACAAAAAAGTTGACTGCGCTCCAGACTGACCGACGCAAACCTGGAAAACCTGTTGCGAGTAGCAACATCATCAATACCAGCTTACATCACTCACCTCACCAAAGAGAAGCAGTTGCAGCCATTACATTAGGGGTGAGTTAACCACTTAAGGACCGAGCCTATTTTTGACACATTTTGTTCACAAGTTAAAATCAGTATTTTTTCCTAGAAAACAACTTAGAACCCCCAAACATTATATATATTATTTTAGAAAAGACTCTGGAGAATAAAATGTCGGTCATTGCAATCATTTTTGTCACGCGGTATTTGCGCAGCGGTCTATAAAGCGCCATTTTTTTGGAAAAATTTTGAAAAATCACATTTCACTGCATTTAAAAAATACTAAACAGTAAAGTTAGCCCATTTTTTTTGTATATTGTGAAAGAACATGTCACGCCGAGTAAATAGATACCCAACATGTTACGGTTTAAAATTGCGCCCCCCCGTGGGATGTCGACAAACTACGGTCAATAGAGATCTCAATCTGCGACGCTTTAAATTTATTTAACGGTTACCAGTTTAGAGGTAGAGTGTAGCTCTTTTTTTTAAATTATTGCTCACACTCTGGCGATCGCGGCGATACCTCACATGTGTGGTTTGAACAGCGATTTCATTTGCGGCTCGACTTGCGTATACGTTTTTTTTTGTGCGCGAGCTAACGGTGACGGGGGCGGCTAAATTTTTTTTTTTTTTTTTTCCCATTTATTTCATTTATTTTTTTAACTTTATTACAGTTTTAAAAAAAAAAAAAAAATCTGATCACTTTTATTGCTGTCACAAGCAATGTAAACATCCCTTGTGACAGCAATATGTCGTGACAGGTACACTTTATGGAGGGATCGAGGGTCTAAAAGACCCTAGACCCCTCCACTACACTTCCCTGTATGCAAAATGCCAAAAACGGCGTTTTTGCATACAGCCGATTTTCAAATTTGCCGCCTTTTGCGGCACAGTAACCCGGAAGTGACGTCATGGACGCCGCCTCCGGGTTACGTCAACGGAGCCCCGATCGATGCTGTTTCCGGCATTCATCGGGACTCCATCCAGCCGGCGGACGCGCCGGCTGGGTGCTCGGGGCTCCCGGTGGGACGGGAGCCCCGAGCAAACCCACGGAAGGCGGCGGGAGGGGGGGGGACGTCCCCTCCCGCCCCCCCGGGTACCGATCGAGCGGCTCCCGAGCCGCATCGGTCAGTACCGACGGAAAGCCAACCGTCGGCTTCAAACCACGGTACCGGAATGATGCCTCTAGCTAGAGGCATCATCCCGGTACACTACCGCAAAGTTTACTGACGTAGACCTACGTTAGTATGCGGTAAGTGGTTAATTAAATGTTTGACCAAATATAACAGGCTAATTTTTAAGGTGATCATTTTGTACGGCCCCCGAATGGTTTTATAAATACCCAAATGGCCCTTGGCTGAAAAAAGGTTCCCCACCCCTGTTTTATAGTTTACCAAACAAGTGGGCAATATATTGTGTTTTTGTGCATTAACTTTCAAAAAAGTGTTTTTTTTTGCAAAATAATTGCTTTCGGAAAATCTCTGCGCAAATACTGTGTGACAAAAAAAATTGCAACACACACCATTTTATTCTGTAGAGCCCCAGCTTTAAAAAATATATTTCTCTTACGTCCTCCGACAGTCGCCGCCTCCTCTAAGTCATCACTATTAGGTATTGTCCACCTATCCGTAGGAATAGCTAGGCATATAGACTTAGTCAAAAGACAAAAGGCATTAGCATATACACACCCACGGGGGCTGTCCCATCTGGTCAATACCCCCCCTGCATCACCACTCCCAACTCAGTTTTAGTTTGCCTAGCAATCAGGAATAGTCAGGCTACCTTGTGCTGGGGCTTCAGTCTCAGCCTTCCTAAATCTTTCATTTGATTTTCTTTTAAAATGTCAGTTTTTTCTCTCACTTTACTAGCTGTTTATTTTGTCAGCTTTAGTGTTAGTTTATTCTTCGGATGAAGATGGATCATGCGGTGCTGGGATTCGGACTAGCCGCCCTGGTTCTCCAGGGCACAGACGGTCAGATGGACCCCCAGCCCGCCATCGAGCGTTCAGCTATGGTTCGCCCTGGCATTAAGAACGACCTTAGGTGCATGTTTGGGGGTACAGACTTGTGTGCTGTGCGGCGACCGCTGCAGGGGTGAAATCGTGCGGTCCGCCATGTTTTTACTACGCACAGGTGTATAGCCCCTCTGGGGCGAGTATACAGCTTATTTTGGCGCCATCCGCCGCCATTTTGTGGGCGGTGAGACGATCGGTTCGGCCGCATGTCGGCGGCCATCTTGGTGTAGCCTCCTATGCATCCCTATGGGGCAGCCATTTTCCCTGGGGTTTGGCTTATGGCCAGCCCCCTCCAGCAGCATTTCCTTTTCCTCTCAGACAGCACAGACACAGGTAGCAACGATCTGCGGGCTCTGCAGTTTATCTCTCTCAGTCTTCCTCTGTATACTGCTTCTGGCTCAGTTTCTTTCTCCTTTTGGGGGTCTTCACAGCTGTGACAGTAGCGGTGGGCTGCGCACTCCGCAGCGCTATTTAAGGGGACAGTACTCTATTTTTTTGCACTGAAATTTTTTTTATTATCTCGAGCCATGGATTCTCAGGAAAGCAAGTTTCCTCCAGCTTTAGTGGGGGGCCCCAGTTCTCCTGTGGCCCCGCTGCGACCTGATCTGGCTGCTGTAGTTGCGACTTTAGTGGCAAATATGGAAATGCTGATGTCTGAACGGGCTGCGAGAAAACGGCCAAGGCTGTCTCTCTCTTCTGATTCAGATGGGGATATGGCTGCTGCTGCGAGCGTGCCCTTTTCAGGGTCCCGCTCATCCTTAGACCCCCCGGGGTCTGAGGGGGAGGCTGAGGTGGAGGGTGTTGATACATCCTCCCCAGGGTCACCCGAAGAACGGGCGACCATGGGTGAGTTGATTGTTTCTGTTAAGGAAACCTTACATTTAGAGGATGAGCCCTGTCCTCCGGGCGTTGTGTCCTCACTTGGGATGCACAGGACCTGCAAGTCTGCGCAGGTTTTTCCCTGACCAGCGGAATTCCATTACACTGTTAATGAAATGTGGCGCACGTTAAAACGTCCATTCCTGGTACCTAGACGGATCAAATTACTTTATCCTTTTGCGCCGGCTACGGAATCACGATGGTGTGTGCCTCCACAGGTAGATCACACTGTGGCCGTGCTGAACAAGGCTACCTTGGTTCCTACTGAGGATACCCCGGTTTTCCGGGATCCCACGGACCGGCGGTTGGAGTCTCTAACCCGCCATTCCTATACGGTGGCGGGTTCATTGCTCAAACCCGTTTTCGCGTCTGTTATGGTGGCTCAGGCGGTGGCTGATTGGATTAAGGTGCTTAGAAGCAACCTAGTGTCCGATGGCGTGCCGCCTGCACGACTGGAAATGGTGGACCAGATCCATCAAGGAGTCATGTATCTGTGTGATGCAGCCCTTAATGAGGCCCCCTTGGTGGCTCGCCTCTCGAGTGTCGCGGTACTTAACCGGCGACTGATATGGCTGAAGAGCTGGTCGGCCGACCAGTCCTCGCGGAAAACTGTTGCTGATTTTCCCTATGCTGGTTCTCGCCTTTTTGGCGAGGCGTTGGATACCCTGGTGAAGGGCGTCACGGGGGGCAAGAGCACTATGCTACCCCAGAACCCGAAGAACAAGTCTTTCCGTGGAAAGCGGGGTTCTGCGCCTAAATCAAGTCAGGGGTCCTTTCGTGCCTTTCGGAACCAATCCAAGGGCAAGCCCTTCAAGGCCCAGGGCAACCAGAAGAAACCCTGGGCGGGTAAGCAGAAGACCGGCAATGCCGGTTCGGCGGGACACTCCGCCTCTGCCTGAAGGGGCGTCCTCTCCCATTTCTGGGGTGGGGGGACTTTTGCGCGGTTTCCTCCAACCTTGGCTGCTCCGGATCTCGAACAGGTGGGTCCAGGAAATCGTTCGATCAGGTTACAAGATCGAATTCCTTTCCAGGCCGGAAGACAGATTCTTTTCCTCCAATCTCCATTTGCTTGCGGGGCGTCTGCAGGACTTGCATCAAGCGGTGCAGGACATGCTTGCTCAGGGGGTGATTGTCCCGGTGCCTCATCGGGACAGGTTTCGGGGGTTTTATTTGAATCTGTTCACTGTGCCCAGGAAGGAGGGCAAAGTGCGTCCTATTCTGGACCTGAAAGCGCTGAACCGCTTCGTGCGCGTTCGGAAGTTTCGAATGTAGTCTCTCCGTTCAGTTGTGGCCTCCTTGAGTCCAGGAGAATTCCTGGCTTCGATAGATCTGAAGGATGCATACCTGCACATCCCCATTTTCGAGCGTCATCAGCGGTACCTTCGGTTCGCTATCGCAGAGGACCACTACCAGTTTGTGGCGTTACCGTTCGGTCTCGCTTCGGCACCCAGGGTTTTTACCAAGGTGTTGGCACCGGTTCTGGGCCTGCTGCGGGCCCAGGGCATTGCGGTCCTGGGGTACCTGGACGATCTGCTTCTGAGATCGTGTGCCAGTCTGGACCTTGTGCGCGATCTGTCCATTACGGTACAGACGCTCCAGGAGTTCGAGTGGACCATCAACGTTCAAAAATCAGCGTTGTCTCCGTCGCTTCGACTTCCCTATCTGGGAATGGTTCTGGACTCTGCTCAGGCAAAGGTATTCTTGCCGGAGGACAAGCTCCGGACTTTGCGGGACGAAATCCGGTCCCTCAGGGACAATCCGTCCTCGTCATTCAGGGCCTGCATGTGGGGCCTGGGTTTGATGGTGTCGGCCTTCGAGGCGATTCCCTTTGCCCAGTTCCACACACGGGCTCTCCAGACGGACATCCTGGCCAGGTGGGACAGACTTCCTCAGTCCTCGGATCTGGAGGTCTCCTTGAGTCGCCGGACCAGATTGACTCTTCTGTGGTGGATCCAGTCCCCGTCGGTGGCGGAAGGCAAGTCCTTCCACCCATTGGTGTGGACGGTGGTTACCACGGATGCCAGCCTGTTGGGCTGGGGTGGAGTCCTGGGCACCCTGTCTGCCCAGGGCACTTGGTCGGAGGAGGAATCCTCCCTCCCGATAAATGTGCTGGAACTACGAGCGATAACACTCTGTCTCTTCCAGTGGTCGGACCGTCTCCAGGGCCTGCCTGTTCGCGTACAGACGGACAATGCTACCACGGTGGCTTACATCGACCACCAGGGGGGCACCAGGAGTGCTCGAGCAGCCCGGGAGGTGACCAACATCCTGTCTTGGGCCGAGACTCATGTCCCGGCGATTTCGGCAGTTCACATTCCGGGTGTGGAGAATTGGCAGGCAGACGATCTGAGCCGCCAGACCCTGGACCAGGGGGAATGGTCCCTACACCCGGAGGTCTTTCAGATGCTGTGTGCGAAGTGGGGATCCCCAGACGTGGATCTGTTCTCATCCCAGCTAAACCGAAAGGTGGAAAGGTTTGTGGCAAGAACGCGCGACCCGTTGGTGGATTCCTCGGATGCGTTGGTGGCCCCTTGGCATCAGTATCGTCTGATGTACGCCTTTCCTCTGATTCAGTTACTATCCCGGTTTCTTTCGCAGATTGGTCTCGGAACCGCACATGGTGATTCTGGTGGCGCCGGACTGGCCACGCCGGTCTTGGTACGCCGACGATGTTCACCTGGCAGTGGCGCCTCCGTGGCGCCTGCCTCTGCAGGAAGATCTACTGTCTCAGGGTCCGATCTTCCATCCTGCTTTACAGTCGCTGGCTTTAACGGCCTGGCTGTTGAGACCCAGGTCTTGAAGGACAAGGGTCTATCTTCTGAGGTTATCCCTACCCTTATCAAGGCTAGGAAATCTTCCTCTGGTAAGATCTATTACCGTACCTGGAAAGCCTACTTCACCTGGTGTGAGTCCAGGGGGTTTTCCCCTCGTTCTTACTCGGTGTCGAGAATCTTGGCTTTCCTCCAGTCTGGAGTGGATCAGCGCCTGGCGCTAGCCACTATAAAGGGCCAGGTGTCAGCACTGGCAGTCCTTTTCCAACGCCCTGTGGCGTCTCATTCCTTGGTGCGCACATTCATTCAAGGTGTGCGACATTTGGCTCCTCCTAGGAAGGAGCCTTTACCTCCATGGGACTTGAACTTGGTCCTGTCCGCATTGCAGCGTGCTCCTTTTGAAAATATCAGGGAGATGTCGTTGCCTCTGCTGTCGAAAAAGGTTGCCTTTCTTGTGGCGATCATTTTGGCTCGCAGAGTGTCGGAGCTGGCGGCGTTGTCTTGCCGCTCCCCTTACTTGATAATTCACAAGGATAAGGTGGTGTTGAGAACACCCCCGTCCTTTCTTCCCAAGGTGATCACTGAGTTCCACCTTAATGAGGAAATTGTCTTGCCTTCGCTTTGTACAAAGCCTAAGCATCCTAAGGAGATTGCTTTGCATTCCTTGGATGTTGTCAGGGCGATCAAGGTTTACCTGAATTCTACGGAATCCTTTCGGAAGGCGGACTCTCTCTTTGTTCTTCCTGAGGGACCTCGGAAGGGCATGGCTGCATCGGCAACGACTATTGCCAAGTGGATCAGACAGACCATTGAGCAGGCCTATGCCTTGAAGGAACGGGTTCCGCCCTTCCCTGTTAAGGCGCACTCTACCAGGTCTTTGAGTACTTCCTGGGCCTGTTGGCATCGGGCCTCGGTGGCCCAGGTGTGCAAGGCGGCGACTTGGTCGTCGGTGCACACTTTTTCCAAGTTCTACAAAGTAGACGTTCTGGCATCAGCTGATGCTTCTTTTGGCCGCAAAGTTCTCAGTGCGGCTGTGCCATGATGGACCCTTGATTTTTTCTCTGGGTCCCTGGCTGTTGGCATTTGCTTTCCTGGGCTGTTGCTCCTGTTGAGCATTGTTTTTTTCTGTTGCCCAGTTGGTTCTTACGGTGCATGTAAGATTCCTTTCTCTGCTGTGGGTACTGCGTTGCCTTTTCTATGGTTGCGTCTCCCACCCCTCATGTCTATACTGCTTTGGGACATCCCAATAGTGATGACTTAGAGGAGGCGGCGACTGTCGGAGGACGTAAGAGAAAACGGAATTTTTGTAAAATCTTACCTGTAAAATTCCTTTCTCTGAGTCCTCCGACAGTCGCCGCCCCCGCCCCTCTTTTGGGGTTCTTATTACCTACTGCTATGCTACCAAACTGAGTTGGGAGTGGTGATGCAGGGGGGTATTGACCAGATGGGACAGCCCCCGTGGGTGTGTATATGCTAATGCCTTTTGTCTTTTGACTAAGTCTATATGCCTAGCTATTCCTACGGATAGGTGGACAATAGCCAATAGTGATGACTTAGAGGAGGCGGCGACTGTCGGAGGACTCAGAGAAAGGAATTTTACAGGTAAGATTTTACAAAAATTCTGTTATAATATTTGGGGGTTCAATGTAATTTTCTAGTAAAAAAGAAAATATTTATTTCGTAAATAAAAAGTGTCAGAAAAGGCTTGGTCTTCTAGTGGTCAGAAGAGTGGGTGATGTGTGACATAGGCTTCTCATATTGGGCATAAAATTCCAGGACAGTTCAAACACCCCCCAAATGACCCCTTTTTAGAAAGTAGATACTCCAAGCTATTTGTTGAGAGGCATGTTAAGTCGATATATAATATTTTATATATGCCACATGTTTCAGGAAAATGACAATTTTTTTTTTTTTTTTACTCAAAGTTGTCACTAAATGATATACTACTCACACATGCCATGGGTATATGTGGAATTATACCCCAAAATACATTCTGCTGCTTCACCTGAGTACACCCAAAGAGCTCAACTGGTTAAGAAAAAGGATTCTCTTTCTACCTATCATTTAATTTTTTTCTCACATTTTTAACATTTCCAAATCAATCTAGAATTGTTAAAGTGGAAGTATTTGGGAAAAGAAATAAACCTGCGCTATGTGTATATGCGCTCACTAATTACATAAAAAAATGAATAATATAAATCTGTGGTCGCTGTTCATCACATAGTGAAAATTATGAATAGTTTTAAACCACAGTGCAAGCACTATATCAAAAACCAAAACCTTAATATCGTTAATTGTGCAACCAACGTGCCAATAGTAAAAGATGAAGTAAATGTACTTATGTGAAACAACTACTACAGCTTAAATCCACCTTAAATTAAAAATAATAAATATAAAGTGCAACAAACATGTACATTCAATGTGCAAATGACTAGTCCAATATTATATGACAACCAGTGAAAGTCCTTAACAATATTCAAGAAAGTGCTTCTGTGCCAAAGTGCTTAAGTGCTGAAAATATGCTGAAAAACTATTATTAAGGACTTCACAGAAGTGAAAGAAGTGCTTTCTGTTCCTAGTGGAGTGCTGCCCTACTACAGAATAACAATCCACACAGACTGTTGCCCAAAGACCACTTTATAGAGACTATTTTATAGATGTTTTTAACAGATGCTGTTCTGTTTGTCATATGAATGGGTAATTTCTTCACTGTTCGTTGTGTGCTCTTCCCCTGGTTTTCAATACTAGCTCATTATGCCTTCGTCTTACAGGGTTTTTTTTTTTTTTTTATACTCAATTTTACTTTTATGCATTATTACTATCTTTGTATAAATTTGACCAACAATGTACTTTATGTACCTTTTGAATTATCGTATACCAATGTCAACCCTGTTAATTTGGTTACTTTCTCAATAAATCTTTTGATTATTAATTTGGTGTTCTTAGTGTATTTCTTTCACTTCTGTGAAGTAATACATCATGAAGCAACTCCTACATATTGCCTTTGTGTAGGAGTTTCCTGTAATGAAGACTGATCACTGCGGCTCTCTCTCCTTCTGAGGGTTGACTGGTCATGTATCCATCCCCCTCCCCTTGAGCAGGTTGTTTGATCTTGTATCTGACCGTTTATCATTATCTGCAGTCAGCTTATAGTGGATGGACTTGCTGGCTACTTACAGTATACAAGTTATATCTGGGATTAAATTTGGTGCACACAACCTGGATTGATATACTTTCTAGCTATTGAGAAACCTACTTAAATAATTTTTTTTTTGCCTGGACTTTAACCACTTTACGACCGCCCGCCGCAGTTATACTGCGGCAGGCAGCCACTCCTGCGCAAACCGCCGTAGGTATATGTCAGTCGCGCGCAGGCAGCTAGGGGGCGAGGTTTTGCCGCTGGCGCCGCGCTTCCGCCCCCACTTGTCAGCGGGGAAGCCGATGCACAGGGCAGGCGGCTCCGATTGCCGCCTGACACCCGCGATCGTTCCTCGCTGAGAGAGAAGAACGGTCAGCTGTTGTAAACACAGCTGACCGTTCTTCTCTCTTGAATGATCACAGAGCCCCTGTGATCCTTCTATATAGGATCACAGGTCTCTATGATCATTTCACATGCCACATCCCCCACTGTATGTCACTGTCACACGCCCCTAGGTACACATTTAACCCCTTGATCACCCACACTGTGAACCCCTTCTCTGCCAGTGTCATTATTACAGTAACAGGGCATATTTTTAGCACTGATTACTATAGTAATGTCACTGGTCCCCCCAAAAGTGTCAAAAATGTCAGTCAGGGGTCCGATCTGTCCGCCGAAATGTCGAAGTCCTGCAAAAAAATCCCAGATCACCGCCATTACTAGTAAAAAAAAAAAAAAAAAAAAACAATAAAAATTACATAAATCTTTCCCATAGTTAGTAGATGTGATAACTTTTTAAACCAATCAAAATACACTTATTGCAATGGTTTTTACCAAAAATATGTAGCAGAAAACAAATTGGCCTAAAGTGTTAAAAAATTTTGATTTTTTAATTTTTTTTTTTGGGGGGGGAATGTTATATAGCAGAATGTGAAAAATATTGTTTTCTTTTTTTTTTTTTTAAAGAATTGTCGCTCTTTTTTTGTTTACATCGCAAAAAATAAAAATAGCACAGGTGATCAAATACCACCAAAAGGAAGCTCTATTTGTGGGGAAAAAAAAAGGACATCAATTTTATTTAGGTACAGCGTCGCACGACCGCGCAAGCGTCCATTAAATAACACAGTGCGGTATTGCAAAATATGGCCTGGTCATTAAGGGGGCAAATCCTTCCGGTCCAGAAGTGGTTAAAAAGAGTTTCTAAAAAGAAAGTGTGTGTGTGTTGTCCATAGCAGCCAATCACATTTCTGAAACTCTTTTTTTTTTTAATTAATCTATAAAATGAAAAGAAGGATCTGATTCGGATTTGGTTAGGCCCAGTCAAAAATATAGTTTTTTGCCATTTAGGAAAAAAAAAAAATGATTTCATCTTGTGTGGCCTGTATAAAGTATTCCGAGATTAAACCAAGAAAATCCTGCAAAAATGAAATTCAGAGCCAAACACCTGAATCCACACGCACAGAATTTCATAGAGGATCTCCATTTCCTCTTTCAGAACTCTATAATTCCATCCATTTTTTCTCCTCTAACTCCCCAGTTTAAGGCAATCCTTGTCATTACTATTTTATAATAACCCACTACGTTGATTTTTTTTTTTTTTTCGTAACTATGTTTTTGTACCTTGTTCACATCTGATGATTCAAATTTGGCTGGCGGTCAGTCTATTTCCCAGTCTGCCACGTAGCAATGACAGAAGTATGTCAGAGACCAGATGTGCAGAGGAAGAAGTCATCATAACACATCTGGGATGTGAATGTAGGCCGATTCATACTGTGGAAAAAAATACTGGCCTGCAGTCTATCCAAAGAACACACATCTGGAAGCAATTAACTCACAGGGAAAAAAATTGGATTATTGGTGCTTACAATCGTTTTTTTTTTTTTTGTTTTTATTGCCGTGAATGAGAACATCTTGAAGAACATCATCCATGCAGCAGTGAAGTTAGTAATATTCCAAATGACCTCTAGTAACTCCACTGAGGAACTGAACACTCACTCAAACCGTCTGCCTAAAAAGCAAGTAATGCTATAGGTATTTCAAAATATTTATAGCATTGTTAAAATGATGAGAATGTCTTTTTTTTTTTTTATTTAGAGGAATCAGCGTCTGGGAGTCCAACAAAAAAAAGTAATGTAGGAAGAAATATTAATTCTCGGGAACAGAAATCTTATGCTGGCTTGTAATATGGTTGGTGAGTGTCAGACTGAGGATCCTTCATTGTAAACATGATTCATATGAACAAATCATGACATATGTAGTCAGAAGGAACACAAAGGAGATGGTGTTCCACTTCTAGTGATGAGATTAGTATTTAAACCCTAACAATGAACTTCTCTGTTTTGTTCCTTTTTTGCTGTGTAGTCCTTTTGCTGACAAATTCGTTTTGTTTTTTTGTACATGTGTTAACATGCAGATTCTAGGCCTGAAGATTAGTTAAACCCCCAAACATTATTCAATTCTGACATCAAAAACCCTGGAGAATAAAATGGTGGTAGTTTATGTCACAAAATTATTAGTACAACTGTTTATCTAACATATATTTATATTTGCACACAATTTTTGGTAAAATATAAAAGATGAGGTTGCAGTGAGTAATTGGATACCCAACATGTTAAAGAGGTTGTAAACCTGAAAAAAAAAAATTTTGCAACCTGTAAGAGAAACACTGCATACTAGCTCATTATGAAATACTTACCTTAGAACGACCCCCCCGCCGGGCCATCCGCTTACCTGTATGACGGGCGACATGTCCAGTCTTCCGGGATCGCGGCATCCGGCCATCTGATTGGCCGGAGCCGCGGTGATGTCACTCCCGCGCACGCGCGGGAGCCGACGGTCACGGCATGGGGCTCTGAAGAAACGGCACCAGCGGCCTTTCCTTCAGAGCGCATGCGCCAGTGACGTCACTGGCTGCATGTAAGGTAAATATCTCCTAAACGGTACATGTTTACAAGATATTTACAGTACCTATAGGTAAGCCTTATCATAGGCTTACCTATAGGTAAAAGTGTCAGAGGAGGGTTTACTACCTCTTTAAAGCGGAGTTCCGGGCACAAAAACTATATTTTTTTTTTGTGCCCCTCCGCTAGGTATGCCTCACCTGAAAAGGAATTGGATAGTTATTTTTTTTTTTTTGTTTACTTACCTTGCAATTGAAGATCGAAGATACTCACCTCAGAGTACTTCCTCCCTCGGAGCCGCGGCTCACCCCGTCACTTCCTGCCTCGCTATGATTCCTGGGAGCTGAACGTCACAGCTCCCAGGAATCAATGCGACGGCACCGGCCCCGCTCGTCATTTCCGGGCGACGCCGCATTCCCCTGCTAAACAGCTTCTGGGCATGCCCAGAAGCTGTGGAGGAATGCGGCGCCGCACCGGAAGTGACGAGAGGGGCCGGTGCAGGCGCATTCTGGGACAAGAAGACGCGGAAGAAGACACAGAAGAGGACCGCGCCGGCTTCAGCTGCCCACAAGAGAGATGGAAACGCTGTGGAAGAAATTTTATAAGTAAGTATTTCTTCTAAAAGGTAAGTGCGAACCGGGACAGATCAGAGGCTAGCCATTGTGGAATGTGCTAGCCCTGACTGTCCCAGGGGTATGTTTAGTAAAAAATGACTCCTGTGCCCGGAACTCCGCTTTAAGCCTTAAAGCTCCTGCTTTAGTTCCAATTTAAATAGTTTGTTCAGGCCAAGCTGTCTCAAACAAATTATTTCCCTTAGTAGCATGCACAGCTGCTGGGTATTCTATATAAACTCTATGAAGCTTAGACTATGTACAGTATAAAGCACTGTGTTCTGAGTGTGAGACAAGACCTTCCTGTCTTAAACCCAGAACCGACTACCTTTTCTTCAGAACAAAATAGTGTTAAGCTGAGCGCTGCTCAGCCATTCATAGGCAGTTGTATTCTATCAATGAAAACAAAGCTTCCTCTGATTAGTGTAGCACCCTTGTCCTAGTAAATTTAGTCGTGCTAGGTGGTAGCTAGCCTGGCTCATTTGTAGTCTTTGTGGTCATTGGATTTTCCTTCTAATCCTGGTTTGGCTGTATTGTTCCCTTCTGTCAGTAGGTGGCACTGTTACCTTTGGCATTAGTGTGATGAATTACAGTGAATCAGGATATGAATATGTATGTTTCTCTCAGCCAATCACACTGATAACTGGGCATGCTGGGAGAGGCTTTGTATTTCCAGAAAGTCAGGTGATCTTTGTCCTTTTCTACCCGCACCCTTGTCTGGGTGGGTGGGTGTGTGTGGAACAACTGCTGCTGGGTAGGTATGAAGCCTGAGACCTACAGTAAATATGTTCTGGGGGCTCTGTATGGGAGAGCCTGCACACTGCCTGGAAGCATGAAGGAAAAGATGGAGACCTGAGATGAAGTACCAGAGATGACTCTGCCATGTGTTGGAGAGCCTGGGAAAGCATCAAGATGCAATCATCCACAGAATTCCTGCACCTTCTTTGAGTTGCATACTGTTGTCATAGGAGACTGGACCTAGGGGAGAGGTGTTGCCTCCCAGGTCAGTCCACACCTTATGCTACAAAGTACAGATTGCTATAGGAAACTGGACCCAGGGGAAAGGAGTTGCCTCCCAAGTCAGTTCACAGCTTGAAGGCTCTTTTTCTGTACTGCTGTCTGCCTATTCTACATTTTTGTCTAAGGAGTCTGCCAATCTGCTGTTTATAACTAAGGATGTCCTGAGCCCTACCCCTCTCTCCCATTTTGTTCTTGTTGTGAGAAATAAACTTCTCTTTATTCAAGCATAAAAGTGACTGGCGCCCATCTTTCTATCTCGTACACTACCCACCATGCCTAGTAACCTACACCCTGAGGAGGAATGTCGACCCTCCCTGTCTCTGGGGGTCACCACCAGGCATCTGGAGGTTGGGGGGGGGGGGCGCTACATTAGCGTCAGAGAGGCTCACTGATAATGTCACAATCCCTGACTTTATTGAAAGAATACAAAGCTGCCTATAATTGGCTGAGTGTCGTTCAGCTTAAAGCTATTTTGTTCTGGGTGTGAGACATGAAGGTCTTGTCTCACACCCAGAAGACAGTGCTGTATACTGCACATAGTCTCAGCTACATAGAGTTTATACAGCACACCCAGTGGCTGCATATATTAGTGAGGGAAATTATTTGGGCCAGCTTGGCCCGAACAAAATTTTTAAACTGAAACTAAATCTGGAGATCAGCTTTAAAATTGAGAGCAGCCATTAAATGGTGACAAACTTTGGTACCCAAAATTGTCCAAAGGCAATGCTTTAAAAGCCTTTACAGATTATCATTTTAGAATTCCTCCATAGATACAGTACAGACAGCAGACATTGCCACCTTTGGACAGGGAGTGTGTTAATAGAAGGATCACAAAGTGAAAAAAAAAGGAAAAGAATCTTTAACTACTTCCAGTCCGCGCTATAGCCGAAGTACGGCTACAGCGTGGATTCGAATTTCCAGGAGGCCGTCTTTAAACGGCCTCCCAGTGACAGGCTCCCCGCACGCTCCCGCGAGCGCGCATCGGGGAAAATCTGTGTTGGCCGTGTCCCTTGGACACAGCCAATCACAAATCGTGGTAAATGGCCAATCACAGCCACCATTTACCACGTGATCGGGCCGTGCAATGAGAGATGATCTCATATGTAAACATATGAGATCATCTCTCATCGCCAGCTCTCTTCCTCACACGGAGACTGCAGTGTGAGGAAGAGGAGAGCCCGATCAGCGGTAAGGGGAACACAAAGGAATGTAATCAGGGCACTGATCACCAGTGCCCTGATTACAGAAGAGGGGAAAAAATGCCACAACTGCCCACAGTGCCCGCCATCAGTGCCCACAGTCAGTGCCCATAGTGCTGCCAGTCAGTGCCCATCAGTGCCTGCTCATCTAGGCACTGGCTAGCAGCACTATGGGCACTGAATGTGGGCACTGATGGTGCTGTCCATCAGTGCTGATCAGTGCCACCCGTCAGTATCCATCAGTGACATCCATCAGTGTCACCCATCAGTGCCCATCAGTGCCACCTCTCAGTGCCCACCAGTGCCGTCTCTCAGTGTCCATCAGTGCCGCCCGTCAGTGCCGCCTCTCAGTTCCCAGCAGTGCCACCTCTCAGTGCCCAGCAGTGCCACCTCTCAGTGCCCAGCAGTGCCACCTATCAGTGCTCATCAGTGCCGCCTATCAGTGCGCATCAGTGCCGCCTATCAGTGCTCATCAGTGTGGCATATTAGTACCTCCTCATCAGTGCCACCTCATCAGTGCCCATAAGTGCCACCTCATCAGTGCCCATAAGTGCCACCTCATCAGTGCCCATCAGTGCAGCCTATCAGTGCCCATCAGTGCCGCCTCATCAGCAGACATCAGTGAAGGAGAAAAATGTATTTATTTTCAAAATTTACTCACAGAAAATAAGAAAAACTTTTTTTTTTTTTGAAAATGTTCTGTCTTTTTTCTTTTTTTTTTGTAAGAAATAAAAAAGCCAGAGGTGATTAAATACCACCAAAAGAAAGCTCTATTTGTGTGAAAACAAATTATAAAAATTTCATATGGGTACAGTGTAGCATGACCGCGCAATTTTCATTCAAAGCGTGACAGTGCTGAAAGCTGAAAATTGGCCTGGGCAGGAAGGGGGTATAAGTGCCCAGTAGGCAAGTGGTTAAACAAAAGCTAATGCAGGCACCACATCCTCGGATTTGCAAGCTGCAATATGTAAAATGTTTGTTGCTGAGCTGTAGTTTTTTTAGAAATTAAATAGCGAAACCTGTTTAGATTAGATGGAGGATCTCCCTTACATTTAGAAAGGGTGGCTAACCAGGTTCAAAGTTTTGAAGCTGCAACGTTCTATGAATAAAAGAAAACTCTACTTTTACTAGAAAGATACCATAAATAACATACAGTACAACTGCTACAGAAGCTATTTTGTAATTTAATGTTGTTAAAATCATCTTTACTTTTCGTTATGCTGTCGCTGTGATTTATAAAATTGTGAATATGTTAAAATGTTGCTTCCTTACAGTATGGAAATCTATAGGCAGTTTGTGAATCACTGATATACAGGATGTATTAAAAATCAAATTCCTGCAGGACTCTCTTCATGGAGGCCCATAATATCCCACCTACTGTATTTTCTGGCGTATAAGACTACTTTTGAACCTCAAAAAAATCACCAAAAAATGGGGGGTCGTCTTATACGCCGAGTATAATATCTCCAAGGTAAACTAAGTATAAGTATTATCGGTAGATGAAAATTAGGGGGGTCGTCTTATACGCCCAGTCGTCTTATACGCCGGAAAATACGGTACTCTATTCTCCTTACCTCTACTCCTCTTCAATATTCATTTCCTTACCCCCAAAAGAATCCCTTTTGTTTGATGGGCAGCAGATTCACTGGCCAATCAGAGTCCTTCTCCCACCTGCGTGGGTAAAGTGCCAAGAAAGGAAGGGAATTTTAAAGGTTAATGTCCTGGACTGGGTAACCAAAAAGGAATTCCAGCCAGGGCTACACATATATTTGCAAATACATGTGAAAGCCACGCTGCCAAGTCATAAACAAAAAGCAGGGTAACTTGTAGGCGGCCCTTTCTTCTTTAAAGTTATTGCAACAAACCAGAAGCCGAGACAATGCCTTTGCAAGGCAGCTGAAGACTTCCAGTGTGTGTGTGGCAAATCCAAAACAGCAACAATGGCAGCCTCTCTGATCTGTTTGAAACTGGCAGAAAGGGAAAGGTGCATATGGGTAGACAAAAAAAAAAAAAAAGTTTTGCTTTAGTTGCATACATTTGCACATAAATGTGGGTATCTTAAAAGTGTGAAACGCATCTTCTTTGTACTAAAATAAACACCAATCAACATAAACCTTAAGGGAAGATCTGGACATCCAAATGGCCTTTTTGGTATATGTCCTGCTTTACACCTTGTCAAGTATTTGGGAAGTTGGACATGTACAGTATATCCTGATCTGCCATTCCAGTTATGGGTTTGATTGACCTTTCTTTTCTTTTCTTTTTTTTCCAAATAGGTTTTTATTGAATAACAAGGAACAAAAAAAGGTCATACAGCCATAAAAAACAGTAGGTAGGTCAAATATTAGTTCAATAAAGATAGTAGCAAAGTAAACATGGCTTATTCTGGACCTAGTTAAAGTCAAACATCCAAGAAAATGGTAAATTGTAATTTTACAACTGAGAGAGTGTGTAAGATTGTGATCAGTATGAAAACGAAAACTTAATGTTGGTATCAAAGCCGCACCACGAGAGTGAGTATACGGTGTAGAGCTTCTTGTGAATGAAACGTAGCTAAAGTGGTAGATCAGTTGTGTATATCCACATGTATAGTATCTGTGATCACTGACATAGGTCAAAGGTGGAACCAAGGGAGTGTTTTCTAGGCGACAGAATACTATGAACAAGAGCAACAGGCAATAGTGTAACAGGTATATATGTAGGGTTATAACGGTGTATGAAGGGTCTGGAGGAGGGGGGGGAGACCCGATCCCATAGGATATGAGATCAGACCTCACCTCCATCCTCATGTTGAGAAGCAAAAAAAGGGGGAAGGGGGAAAGGAGAGGAGGGAGGAGATAGGGGAAGAAGGGTATGGGGAGGTGGAGAAGCTGGGGGGGGGGGATCTCAGAGAAAACAAAAAAGACACGGAAGTAATAACTTAGGAAGGCAGCATGTTGGGGTGCTGGGAGAACGGGGGTAAACATGGGGCTATCTCCCTCTTTATTCCCTTGTTTAGGAGTGGGAGGAGCCAGAATCCATGTTCATGTAAGAGAGTATAACCCCAGTTCATTAATGTAGTGGGAGATATAGGCTGGGTATGATGAGTAGGAGATGAAGTGAAGGATAATGGTCGTATGGGAGTTAAGAAGTGTGAGTGTCAGAGTTACTGCTGGGATAAGATGAGGTAGTAAGTTGGGTATACATATGGGAGTTAACAAATGAAATCCATGGGTCCCATATGCAAGCGTGTTTCTCAGTTCTGTCCCGTGCAATGGCAACCAGTTCTTCCAATTTAGCAATTTTATCAATTTTTCGCAGCCATTCCAGAATAGAGGGTGTCGTGTCCGATTTCCAGTGCACGGGTATGCAGGTTTTGGCAGCGTTGATCAGGTGTGAGATTATGGTTTTGCAATATCTGTGTGGGGGAATGTCGGTATGGTGTAGCAAGTATTGTGCTGGGGAAAAGTTGATGTTGGTGTCCAAGATTTTTGTGATGATATCTTGTATTTGTTTCCAAAATGGTTGGATTCGTGGGCATGTCCAATAAATGTGTAAGAGTGTACCTGGATCTTTGTGACATCTCCAGCAGGTTTTGGGCAGGTCAGGGTAATATTTATGTAATATCGACGGGGTTCTATACGATCGCGTCAAAATCTTGTAGCAGTTTTCCTGAGTGGAAATGTTGAGAGAACTTTTATGCGAGATGAAGTAGATGTTTTTCCAATCTGGGTCTGTGAGAGGTATAGCGAGATCCGATTCCCAAGCAGACATTGCTTTGTTTGAATGCATTGGGGAATCTGAAAGCAGGAGATTATATGTAGTTGATATGAGATGGGGCTTAGGGGAGGTGCCTATGCATAAAGTCTCGAATGGCGTAAGATCTCTGGAGAGCACATGACCATGATTTAGAGAGTGTAGAAAGTGTTGGATTTGTAAATAAGTCCAATTCGGTATGGGAGTGGAAGATGTATCTGGTCCAAGGTGTGTACGGTCTGTAAGGGAGCCCTTAAGATAAAAGTGGTCTTCTCGGATCAATTCATCCTTCCAAACATCCGAGAGGAAGGATGAAGACAAGCCAGGTGTAAAGGCAGGGTTGAATTTGATCGGGGTCATGGGACCTGGCTTTGAGGATATGGGAATTAATTTACAAGCATCCCTGAAGGACATAAGGGTGGCACTGATAAGCGGATGACTTTTAGAAGGTAGAGGGGTCGTCTCAGTAGCTATCCACGGTAATGACTGTAGTGGAAGTGAGCTAAATGAGTTTTTTATGGAGATCCAATCTTTATTTTTATTATGTAAAAACCAGTCTAAAAGTAAGATGACATGCCCAGTAGTATTGTTTTAAGTATGGTAGACCTATGCCTCCAGCCAACTTGGACTTAGTTAGTAGGTCAAAGGAGAGTCTGGGTTTTTTTTTTTACTCCAGAGGAATTGACTATATATGTTTTTAAAGGAAAGGAAAAAATAATTAGGAATTTTGATTGGGACTGTTTGCAAAAGGTATAAGAGTCGGGGGAGGATATTCATTTTGATTATAGCTGCGCGGCCAAACCATAAAATGTGGGGTTTGTTCCATTTCTTGATGTCATCTTTGACAGTCTGTAATGTGGGAAGGAAGTTTGTGGCAAATAGGTCTGATAGGTTGGTCGTGAGGTGAATGCCTAGGTATTTAATGGAGTCTTGTTTCCATTGGAAGGGGAAGTTAATCTTACATTGGTTCACTAGTTTGGGGGGGAGGGAGATGTTGAGGGCATGCGATTTGGAGAAATTTATTTTAAAATTTGAGATGCGTTGGAAAAGGCTAAATTCTTTTAATAGGGATGGGATAGTTAGTAGCGGTTCACTGAGGAATAGTAAATTTCATCTGCAAAGGCTGCTATTTTAAAGGTGCGGGGGCCAATAGGTACACCAGGTATGTTCTGGTTTTGTGCTAGTGAACGCAAAAAGGGCTCTAGAGTGAGGACAAAAAGGATGGGTGATAGAGGGCATCCCTGTCTTGTTCCTTTGCCGATAGAGAAGGCGCTCGACAGGCAACCATTAACTCTCACACGAGCAGTTGGGGTGGAATATATGGAAAGTATGAGATTAAGCATACGATTTGGGAGGCCAAGGTAGCGTAAAGCATTTTCCATGTACGTCCAATCTATCCTGTCGAACGCCTTCTCTGCGTCAAGGGAGAGCATAAAGCCCTTGAAATTGTTGGATGTCATCCAATGATGGATGTTGATGGCTTTGATCAAGTTATTACGAGCTCTGCGCCCTGGAATGAAACCAACCTGATCCTTATCGATCAAGTGATGGATAATGGGGAGGAGTCTGTTGGCAAATATTTTAGCGAATAGCTTTATGTCTACATTTAACAAAGATATAGGTCTATAGTTTGTGATGGAGGTCGGGTCTTTACCTTCTTTGGGGATAACTGTTATGTGGGCGTCTAATAGTCTGTGATATGGATAGGGGGGGAGAAGATAGATAATTGAAGGCGTTTGTCAGGGGGAGTGATATGAGGTCCATGAAAGTCCTGTAGTAAGGGGCAG
Source organism: Pelophylax lessonae (assembly GCF_965119305.1). NCBI lineage: Eukaryota > Metazoa > Chordata > Amphibia > Anura > Ranidae > Pelophylax > Pelophylax lessonae. The sequence continues at coordinate 481,181,881 of NC_138772.1, forward strand.
TGAAGCCGCCAGGGCCGGGGCTTTTTCCTGATTTTAGTTGTGTAATTGCCATCATAAGTTCGTCTTGAGATATGGGGGTATCTAATTGTTGTGATTGTGTATGCGTAAGAGGTGAAGGGCAATGATGTCATAGAAATACATGAATAATCACTGTTCTGTCATTTTCCGATGAAGAAGGATCTAGATTGTAAAGGTTGGAGTAGTATTTTTTGAATTGGGCAGCTATGTCAGGACTCAGGAGTTTTGGCAAAGGTATTTCCTTGGTCATCTTTAATTGCGTGAATGGAGACTTTAGCTTTCTTCGCTTGTAGAGCCCTAGCTAAGAACTTGCTGCTTTTATTTCCGAACTCATAGAACAGCTTTTGTTGCAGAATACATTGTCTGTGGTGAATAAGTTCTTGGTACGTGTGCTGAGCTTGTGTATTTTTATGTACTGTTTCAAGTTCCTAGTATTTTGCGGATGAGGGTTTGAGTTTTAGCTTGGTGGGCTCTCTTTCTGGAAGATTTGAGGGAGATTAGGACACCTCTCAGAACACACTTGTGGGTTTCCCAGAGTGTGATAGGCGAGATGTCTGTCGTGTTGTTATTATCAGTGAAAAATTCTGAAATTTTCCAGCGGAGGAGTTGGATATCAGATTCCAGAGTCAGGAGTGAAGGATCTAATCTCCAATACTTAGTGTGAGGGCTGTCTGTGAGGAGGGCAAGCGTCAGCGAAACAGGATGATGGTCTGAAATTACCATTGATTCAATTGTTGCTTTTTTCATGAGGGTAAGGTCTTTTTGGGAGAGGAAGATGTAGTCAAGTTTCGAATATTTTTGGTGGGGGGGGGGGGGGGGGAGAAAAAAGTGTAATCCTTTGTTGATGGATATAAGGTTTGCCACGTATCGTGTAGTAAAAGTTCTTGGAGTAGGGATCTGATCTGTTTCAAAGCTCTAAAAGTGAGAGAAGATGTGCCCGACGAAGTGTCTAGAAGGGGGTAAAGTGCTACATTAAAATCACCTCCTAGTATTGTGATGCCATTTTGAAATTCTGTTAATATATTAATATATTTGTGATTTTCCTAAAAAAGGGGACCTGGCCGGAATTGGGACTGTAAACGTTGGCTAGTGTAATTGGTCTATTTGCGAGTTGTCCCACTTAGGAAAATAAATCTGCCATCCGGGTCAATGATAGAATCTGTCATGTTCCAGTCCAGTCAATGTTTAGAAATTAGAATAGCCACACCTTTGATTTTTCCCAGAAGATTAGTGGCTAGGTACGTGGTAGGGTATAAATGGTTCTTTAGTTTGGGTGTGTTTTTGGAGTGAAAGTGTGCTTCTTGCAGGTAAACAATGTCTGCTTTGAGTTTATGCATGAGGTCAAGTACTTGGCTATGTTTTTCAGGTATATTTAAACCTTTCACATTTAAGGAGACCACTTTGAGTAAAGTGGTATTGTTAGAATGAGGTAACGAAGCCATTGTGTATTGAGAAATTTTCGAAACGATTTGGTCGTGAGGGGCTAGAGATGATATTGGTCTGTCGAGTTTAGTATAAGGGACAGAGACCAAAGAGGTGGGAAGGAAGGCCTCAGAGGGGGTTGAGGCAGGGAGGGAAGGGTAGAGGGGGAAGGAAAAGTTTAAGCGAGAGAGGAAGGGTGGGAGAGGAGGATCAGGGAGTGGTGGGAATGTTGGGAAAACTGAGAATTACGGTAAGGAATCTTATTCCACCCTAACTGTATGTACAAGAGTTGGAATGGATGACAAGGGAAATGATAAATCAATTCCCGTCTTGTGAGGGAGAGGGTAGCACCTGAGTAGGGAAAAAAATATGAAAGTATTATTGGCAAGCTAAGGAGAAATACAGGTAAGCCAGAAAGAGAGTCTTCCATTACGTAGAGAGAAATAGAAGGATTTGACGGAGGTTTATAGAGGTTCCGTGTATGGCACCATAAGGGGAAAGGTCAAAATAAAGCTTAGTGGAGTGGGGTTGAGTATAAGTGATGAATGAAGGAGCGTTGAAGAGAGCTTATCAAAGCGTTGGAGTGTAATAGGCGTTCAAGGGTTGAGAGAGGGTCAGTTTCTTAGCTTTCAATAATAATACTAAATGGAGGAGGCCATGGTAAATATGTAGTCAGAGGACAAGCGAAAGGGAACAAGGAAGGGAGGTCTATGCAGACAGGTCAGATGTTCGATATATAAGGTGTAGATGGGCCCCTCCAATTGTGTGTGTGTGAAGTGATGTGGTTTAGGATGAGACCATTTAAGTACATTATTCTATAGCATATAATACTGCTTATGGGCCGACTATCCTGGAATCCCAATCTATGTTGCAACAAGTCATGAGTTTGTCATTGTGACTCATTATTGGCGAGGAAATGGAGAATCTCATGATGGATATAGTTAAAGGGTATTAGCAAATGTAGCAGGGGATAATAAGGTATTTATTAGAGATCGAGAAGTGTCATGCGTTAAGTAGGAGCTAGGGGGGAGGGATGAGGGAGTCCCGGAGCGCCGGCCCGTATCTTCAAATGGGGAAGTTACAGTATATAATGACCAATAGAAATATTAATACATTTGCACAAGTGGTATGTAACGATAGCAGGAATCTGTGAGGGCATATTACCAAGATGATGGCAGTCCAATATTAGGGAAAGGCTAAAATCCAAGATGACTGTTCATGAAGGGGCCTGTAAGCATAGAGACAAGGTAGATGTGGTGTGTAGGATGCTGCATAGCAGATTGGAGCAAATAGCACGGTATCAGGACTGCATTTTAATTATTTCAGCATTGGATAGTGGGGTAGGGGATAACGGTTGCTAAACATGTAGTTACATGTAAAAAAAGGATAGTGGAGGGAACAATCAGGATTGAGGTCAGGAAGTACATTACCAGTCCTTAAGCAGTAGGATCAAAGGAGGGGAACATCAGAGAGTGGGTGGTAGGATCAGTTCAGAAGTTCTCCTTGATGTGGGGGTAGATTGGTCAAAGGTATGGAGTTCGGTCTGATGAAATCTTCTCCAGTGTCTTGAATCGGGACAAGTCCGTTGCTGTGAGGGACAAAAGGCTAGGTCAGAGACCTGTATTAAAGACAGAAGTGATAGAAGGGGGGGAAGGGAGAGGAGCGAGAAAGGAAAAAATAGAAAAGAATGAAAAGAGGGGAGGGTGGGGAGGAAGGGGGGCTGCAAGAGAAATTTGGATCATTGGAAGTTAATCAAGTCTCTCTTGTCATGGTCTTCTGTGTATGGGGGATGCAGTGGGGCTTCCATTCCTGTGCAGCCTAAGTTGCGAGATGGATTCATTTCTAGGTGATGTGTAGGCCCTGAATGAAGCCGGGGCCTCACGTAGCGGCGGTGGCTGGCGGAACAAGCCCGGGATACTGCGGCTGTTATGCAGTGCCGGATCATGCGGGGACTGGGACCGAGAGGGTGAGGAGTGGGTGCTAGACTTCCCCATCCTCTCCGCTGCCTGATTTGTGGAAGATAATGCTCTCCAGATAGCTATATCTCCGTCGCTGGCCGGGAGCAGAGAGATCAGGCGTCCATGCCGGTCAAGCGCCAAGCCACGCCCCCTTTGATTTCTGCTTATGATCAACTGATCCTTTTTATCACTTAGCAATGTATACTTTTTGAAAAGGATCATTTGCCACCTACTATGACCATCTTCCCCTTTTACTTATGTTTGTCCCCTGGCATAACCTCTGGCTTGTATTTGACTACAACTCTGCATGACTGTGCTACTAAAACATTTGAAGCCAAGGCCTAAAGCTGGGCTTTCTTCTCGGGGCATAATTAGGCATTTGTATGTGGTACTATTGCTAATTTGTATGCCAACATAGTTTGGCATGTCGTTGGAATAGCCCAACCAATGTTATTGCGCTTCTTCTGTCCTTAAAACAAACCATTGTTTCGTTGAAGTAGCATCATTCAAAAAGATCTTCATTCAGAAAATGTCATTCCAAGATATAAAAATGTAAAATAACAGGTCTATGACATGTGAATATTCCTAGTTTAAGACATTAGTTTTGCAAAGCAGTTTTATATTACTTTTCAACAAGACACAAGACACCATAATAATGATAGGTATTGGGGGCAACATAAAGATAAACCAAGAGCAAATATTTATTTCACTGGAGGAAATTATACGAGCTGTATATTCTTGTATTTTTATTATTATAAGCATGGATCTTCTCCACCTGAGTATTAGCCTCCTGACACTTAATCATAGTCAGAATATGTCTGTTTTGGTCTTCTCACCCGTTCCTAAGAAATGTGCACAAAAAACATGAACCATTCTCATAGCTATTCCTCCACTTAGAAATTATGTTTACTTCCTAAAGGGGTCAGTCAATCAAAAACGGACATTCTGCCTTCAGGTGTGTGATAATAAGGTTAGTCACCCAATCCTTTTTTCTTAGTATTTTATTCATTCCACTGGGAGGGGGAAATACACTATATGGCCAAAATATTTGTGGACATCTGATCATTATACCTATATGAGTTTGTTGGACATTCCACTCAAAAACCTATAGGAATTAATATGGGGTTTCCCCAAACTATCTTTGTGGTTATAACAACAACCTTTACTCTTATGAGAAGCGTTACCAACTGAATTTGAAAGTGTGTTCATGGGAATTTGTGCCCATTCAGCCAAAAGAGCAATTGCAGGGTCAGGATTAGAGTTTTAATTTATCTCAAAGGTGCTTGGTAGGGTTGACGTCAGAGCTCTGTGCAGGCCACTCAAGTTCCACCACATCCAAATCATCAAACAATGTTATTTTGGCTGTGGCTTTGTGTATAAGAACACAGTCAAGCTAAATCAGAAAATGGCCTTTTCCAATCTGTTAACACAAGGTTAAAACAGATAAAAAAGGGTCAGAGGCATATACCGGGAAATTATAGGCCTGTCAGTTTGACATCAATAATATGTAAACTTCTGGAGGGGATGATAAGGGACTACAGTATATCGTAGAGTTTGCTAAAGACAACAACATCACCAGCACGGGTTTACAAATGGGCGTTCTTGTCAAACCAATCTCCTAACATTCTACGAGGAGGTGAGCTGTGAGCTAGATGGGGGCAGACCTGTGGATGTGGTGTACTTAGATTTCGCTAAGGCGTTTGATACAGTTCCCCATAAGCGCTTAATTTATAAAATAAGGTCTGCAGGTATCGACAGCAGGGTTTGCTCTTGGATACGGAACTGGCTAAAAGGCCGTGTCCAAAGGGTGGTAATAAACAGCACATACTCAGACTGGTCTGAGGTGGCAAGCGGGGTGCCCAAAGGCTCAGTCCTGGGACCAACCTTGTTCAATTTATTCATAAACAGCATTGAGGAGGGGGTCAGTAGTTCGATATCAGTTTTTGCAGATGACACAATATAAGGCAGGGCAATAACTGCACAGCATGAAGCAGATATCCTACAGGATGACCTGGACAAAATAACGGAATGGGCAACGACTTGGCAAATGAGGTTTAATGTGGAGAAGTGTAAGGTTTTGCACTTGGGGACTGGAAACATAAAAACACAATACACATTAGGAGGGGAACCCTTGGAGGAATCAAAAATGGAGAAAGATCTGGGAGTCTTGGTTGATGATAGACTAGGCAATAGTATGCAATGTCAAGCGGCAGCTGCCAAAGCCCGCAGAATATTAGCATGCATAAAGAAAGGTATGTATTCCAGAGATAAGTCTATAATCCTTCCACTTTATAAAACTCTGGTCCGACCGCATCTGGAGTATTCTGTCCAGTTCTGGTCGCCGGTCCTCAGGAGGGATGTGTTGGAGCTGGAGAGAGTCCAGAGAAGGGCAACTAAACTAATTAGGGGATTGGAGGACCTTAATTATGAAGAGCGTCTGCAATCGCTTGACTTATTCTCCCTGGAGAAGAGACGCCTGAGGGGGGACATGATAGCAATTTTTAAATATCTCAATGGGGATCTCAGCTTAGAAAATAAGCTGTTCAGTTAAAGGGATTGCATGAGGACTCGAGGGCATACAATGTGATTAGAGGAGAAGCGTTTAAACCTCAGGCAACGTGGGGGGTTCTTTACTGTTGGGGCTACAAGATTGTGGAATTCTCTACCACAAGAGGTGGTTTCTGCGGGTAGTATGATGGCTTTCAAAAGACTCTTAGACGTACATCTCAAGGATCAGAACATTCAGGGCTATGTGAGATGATTACAGCCACACACCTACACAGGTTGAACTGGATGGACTATTGTCTTTATTCAACCTCACCTACTATGTAACTATATATGTAACTATGTAAGGTTACGATTGTTTATAATGTCTCTGATGTTAACAGTATCCTTCACTGGAAACCACTGAACTCACTAATGTATTATATATAATATAATTTTGGCCATATAGTGTGTCTCTTCCATAGTGACCAACTCTCCACCAATACTTTGTGGTTGAACTTTTTTTCTTGCAGTGTAATGCATTCAGAGACACTAGACTAAAGCTGGCCATACATGAATAGAGCAGGAATCAGCTCCACCTGGCTCAACAAAAGTACATTTTTCAATTGACTTCCATCAAAGAAGCTTAAGAAAAGTTCTCAACTGAACAGTGTCCCAATGGGTGATAAATGTCAGGATACAATAACTGCAGATACCTCCATCCACCCTGTTTTGACTAGATTGGGAAATGAAAAGATCTCTCTCATTCAGCCTGCGGGGACATTACCTTTTCTGTGTAAAAAAATCCTCATTCCTGGATACAACCGGGAGCCATCAACTGTTTTTGGCATTTAAATAGACTACATGAATACAATTAGATAAACATGCACAACACTTTATCTACAACCTATCCCACTACTCCCAGTACTATTTTAACGTAATTCATATAAGCAGATGCAAATAATCCTGAATATTTTGAGTTAATTTGGGGGTCAGTTCAGTCTGGTTAATTGCTCTGTTCACATGTGTGCAGGTGTTTGAAAAACATTGCTGTTACATGAAGTAAGGGAGAGTACAGATGGTGGATAACAAAATGCTGTTTATGCAATATTTGGACATGTCATTAGATTTACACCTTATCTTTCTAATGGATTTGTGCATTTTAATGTTTTAAAATTATTTGTATATGCTGATTTTTTATTAGAATAACATTGAAATAGAATTGGGAATTATAGGTTGTGGGTAGAGCGCTGTGCATGTTCACCTAATTGTAATCATATTGTTTATCACAGTGTGACACAGTAGATGGTTTTTAATGTGTTTACATAAATTGAGGGGAAAGTATATTAAGCACAAAAAGTGCACTTAGCACAAGTTCTTCTATTTACATTTTGAACTCAAAACTCATTGTGACTTTCTCAAAATAGTAAAACGTTGTTAATGAATAGCATTATTTTAAACTGTAAAGTGAATATATAGTTAGCTATTTATTTTTATTTTGCACAGAGTAGGGAAGAGCTAGAACCCTTGTCAAGTTTAATTAATTTATCTATTTTTGCTATTTTGGGTTTTGTTTAATTATATTCTGCTATCTCTCTGTTTCTTCTGGGTATCATAGTCATGGAGAAAGATAATGATGCTGAATTCTTCAAAGTTTTAGCATTGTCAAGAGGTGAAGTGAAATCTTTCAGTGGAGTCATGCAAGTTGTGTCTAAAAGGTTCAGTGAATGGTCCAATATCTCAACAGCAACAAGGTTATCAAGAGACACGTAGAGAAGCGCCACCTAGCATGGAGTACACATGACCATCAGGGTAAAGGGGATGCGGGCAGTTGAACATAGTCAGTGTGAAAGGTAAGGTCACAGTGCAATGGAGCAACGAGTGAACATCAAGTTCTGCTACAAATTGTAGAAGGAGGCATCGGAGAAGTATGAAATGTTTGTGCGAGTGTACAGGACAGAAACCATGAGCAGAAAATGTGTTTACGACTGGTTCAAATGCTTTCGCATCAGAAAGGAAACAACTGGGAATGAGCCACGTTCAGGTCGGCTATCGACAAGCAGAACCTTTAGACACGATCGAGCTAGTGCGACAAATGCTGGCACGAGATAGGTGACTTACTCTACGACTGATTGCAGAGGAACTGGGCATTAGCAAAGACATGGTATGTACCATCATCTGTGAAGATTTGGGTAAGCAGGAGATCTGTTCCCATTTTGTGCCACAGAAGCGGACAGGCGAACAGTAAGCAAAAGTGATGGAAACCTTTGAAGATTTGATTCCCATGTGTGACCAGTATCAGTCCTGCACCTGCGCACAGTGTGATCCATATGCGCCAATTCTTGGCTCAGTGTGGCATACCTGCTCTCGATCATCCACCGTACTACCCTGATCTTGCACCTGTGGACTTCTTTCTGTTTCCCTGCCTGAAAAGCATCATGAAAGGTGCACTTTTTGCAGATGTGGCGGCAATCCAAGAATGTGTGACAGCGGTTCTGCCATGGATTCCTAAAGAATTCTTTGCTGACAGTTTCCAGAAGCTTTATGAACAGTGTCAAAAGTGTGTTGTGAAGGATGGCGATTATTTTGAAGGTCAATAAAGGTAATTTATTTGTATCTTCTGCTTTGTTTTTTTTCTGATACCATTCACCAAACTTTTTAGACACACCTCGATTGTTCCAGTGACAACTGTTTAAGAGGGGAGTTCCCTGCACTTTGTAGAGATTTTCCCTTTCCTCATTTTCAAGGACAGGAAGTAAAAAGGAAAATCTCCCCAATGGGACACTAACAGCAAAGAAATAAACCTAATGGGGGTTTAATCACTAACCTACTCTATCCAAAACTATAGCTAAAAATAAACTTCAAGCTTAAAGTGGCATTCCACCCAAAAGGGGAAGCTCCACTTTTTGCCTCCGCTCCTCCATCTGCTACCACGCCTTTTGGGGGGTGGAGGAAGCGGGTACCTGGTTTTGACAGGTACCCGCTCCCACTTCCAGCTCAGTTCGCTGCAGAGAACTGAGCCTCAAGTTCGGCCCCCTCCTCCTTCTCCCGCTGCCAGCCCAATTACAAAGTGCAGTGAGCTTCGGGCAGCCGCAGTAGGAAACTTCCCTTGGTCAAGATGGTGACACCAGCACCTGATAGCCAATTGAAAATTTGGCTTGGGTGAGGACATTGCTGGGTTCCTGGACAGGTAAGTGCCCTAATATTAGTAGTCAGCAACTACAGTATTTGTAGCTTTTAATTTTTTCTTTAAGGCTCCATTCATACTAGTGTGATTTCAGATGCAACTTGAGTAGCACAGAATCGCATGACAATGGAAATTTTAACAGAGTCCATTTACATCAATGCAATTCAGCATGGCACAATTTTAAAAAAGTTTCCTGTACTACTTTGGTGAGATTCCAGCACAGTTTAGGCCACATGGAATATGCAAATCACTTTAAAATAGCATCAAAGCAGCATCCAAGTTGCATCCAAGTTGCCTCCAAGTTGCACTACATAATCACACTTAAAGTCAGATACAAATCAGATTGCAGCAGCGTGAACCTAGCCTACAAAAAAATAACATGTTCTCTTATGTTTTCACATCTAAGGTTCTATGCCTGCATAAACATAATCCATTTAAATGTGAAAATCGAAAAACACAATGCATTAGGCAATGGCAGCCTTAATGTCTCCATACTTCACTGCATTTTCTAATAGCTAAATGGGAGTCAACCAAGCAATCTGTTTGGAGAAAACAGGAAAATTGAAATTAATGAAGGTTAAATGATAAAACAGGATGTGTAATGGACAAACATTGTTTATAAAAAGAAAGTCTGTGCAGCTAATGTGGAAATATATGGGTAATTTTTAATTTTTCACCGAAGGAATATCTTTGCCATACTGGGATGACTGAATATTGCTGTTCATTTATGTTAAAATCATTCCTTGTTTCTGATCTCAATGAAAACTTGTACTAAGAGAAATATGGAGTCATTGACCTGCAACAAATTTGAAGATCAAGTGTTATGTTTTCCCTTTTCTTGTCTTTTAGAAACTTTACGTGTTTATAGGCTTATGTAATGGACAAAAGGGTGTATCCATATGATACTCAATTTACAACATATTCTAGTTTTTCTAATACAAATGCTCAGCCTTTCTCACTCACCCCCTTTTTTCCATCTTTACCTAGCCCCATTTCAGACAAACCTTTCATACCCTACCTTCTTGCCTTTAATAAACATTCCCCCCCTCCCTCATAAAGATGAGAAGACAACAATTGAGGGATCAGTGGAAGAGATCTTTAATGATTTCACGTAACAGGAACCTCAGATACAATACAGTGTTAATTTTGGCAGCAAATTTCAATTTAGTTTTAGTCTTAGTCTTAGGACTAAAATGGCATTTTAGTTTTAGTCCCATTTTAGTCTTCTGCAAGTGTTTTAGTTTTAGTCATATTAAGTCGACTAAAACTCCAGTACATTTTAGTCGACTAAAACGTCCTACATTTTAGTCGACTAAAACTCATTTTAGTCATCTATAATCGAATGGGTGTAGTTCAATTGTAATTTGTAATGCATTATTTAAGCATTTCTCTACAATTTCCAAACTCATTATATACTACTGCTGGTCCTGGAGTGAAAAATCTAATATGTTATCATTACATGCACCAGTGTTAATTTTGGCAGCAAATTTCAATTTAGTTTTAGTTATAGTCTTTTGACTAAAATGCCATTTTAGTTTTAGTCGTATTTTAGTCATCTGAATTGTTTTAGTTTTAGTCGTATTTTAGTCGACTAAAATTGTGTTAATTTAGTAGACAAAAAAGTTTTAGTTGGTTTTAGTCGGTTTTAGTCGACGAAATTAACACTGATACAATAAGAACAGACAAACAGCCAAGATGGTAGCATAGTTCAACTTAGACTCTGTTTATAATAAACCCTACACTTTTTGCATCTACATACTGATTAATCTGCCTTGGACACTTTGGAAAAGATAAACGTACAGTATCTGTTATCATATGTACACTATGTTACCAAAAGTATTGGGACGCCTGCTTTACATGTACATAAACCTTAATGGCATCCCAGTCTTAGCTTGTAAGGTTCAATATTGAGTGGGCCCACCATTTGTAGCTATAACAGCTTCAACTCTTCTGGGAAGGCTGTCCACAAGGTTTAGGAGTGTGTTGATGGGAATGTTTGACCATTCTTCCAGAAGCCCATTTGTGAGGTCAGGCAATGACAGCCTTCCTTGTGGACAGCCTTCCCAGAAGAGTTGAAGCTTTTATAGCTGCAAAGGATGGGCCAATTCAGTATGGAACTCTACAGACTACGACTGGGGTGCCATTAAAGTTCATGTGCGTGTAAAGGCAGGTGTCCCAATACTTTTGGTAATATAGGGGTTTATTTACTAGAGGAAAATCCACTGTGCACTACATGTGCGCTGCAAGTGCACTTGGAGGTGCAGTCGCTGTAGATCTGAGGTGGACATGCAAGGAAAATAAAAAAACAGCATTTTTGCTTGCATATGTTCGGATGATAGAAATCAGCAGAGCTTCTCCTCATTTCCGCTCTTTCCCTCGGATCTAAAGCAACTGCACTTCCAAGTGCACTTGCAGTGCACAGTGGATTTGCCTTTAGTAAATAAACCCCATAGTGCATGTAACATCATCATGCTGATATTCATCTTAAATAAAGAGTTTTTAAGAATGGCCAACATTGGCTGCATAATTGGTAAACCTGACCAATTAAAGGACATTAATATTTTTTAGATTCTTTTTTAGATACAGGCGTGCAAATAGGTTTACATACATTTGGCAGAATTGTAATGTGAACCACAATAGTATATTTAAAGTGACATCAAACATGGACATCAGCTATAAAGAGGTTGTAAACCTCCAAAAAAAAACCTTAAAACGAAAGCCCCGCAGCGCCGCCCGCTGACACGGTCAACATGTTTACCCGTCTTCCTTCCGGGTTTGCATCCTCCGGCCATCTGATTGGCCGGAGCCACAATGACGTCACTCCCGTGCATGCGCAGGGAGCTGCTGTTCAAGGCCTAGGGCTCTGAAGGAACGGCACGGACGGCAGGCAAAGTAAATATCTCCTAAACAGTTCATGTTATCATAGGCTTACCTATACAGTAGGTACAAGTTACAGAGGAAAATTTAAAACCTCTTTAAGGTCGGGACTCCAGGACCTTCACTTTTTTCTGCTTGTTTCTGTATCAATCACTAAAGTTTTGATTGTTATGCTGGAAAATCCATGTGCACCTCATGCACGGAATTATGGGCCGATTAATGCAAAATGTTCTCAAATATTTTCTGATAATATGCTGCATTAATCTTGACATCAATTTTAACTGGATCACGTGTGCCACGGAAGCTTACACACCCCCAACAGCGGAGGTCCACTTCAAAGCTTTTCTTCATAGGCCTGGTTTGCTTTCCTTCACTGGTCTGGTATGCTTTTCTTTTTTCTTTTTGACTTCCAAACATAGCTTTTATAGCTTTTGACCATGATACTCAGTTTTTTTTCATCACTCCAAATTCTTTTTTTTCCAGAAGTTTTGAGGCTTTTTAAGGTAGCTGTTTTCTAAAGTAGGTGTAGCAAAATCAGGTAATATTTTATAGATTCTGCCAGGGGTATGAAAACTTTTTAGCCCAACTGTATACTTTTTGGGTTGAAAATAACAATATTAATGTTGGTAGTATTTAAAAAAACACTGTTGCTGTAACAAATTTGTAATTGTGTATGTACATGGGACGGCCATATATAAGCAAATTTCATACCTAGGTTCTGCTTCCTATTTTTAGTGCTAGATAATGGCTAAGCTTTACTGCTCTGGGTCAATGAGTTACACGAGAATGCACTTACTAATTGGGTGATATCTTAGCAGTTGTTGAGAAGGGCAGCTTAATTTGGTTGCGTTGGTTACGACAAAACGGCTTTGGGTGGTAATTAACCACTTCAGCTCCAGAAGGTTTTACCCCCTTAATGACCAGGCAATTTTTTTGCGATTCGGCACTAACTGACAATTGGGCAGTCGTGCGATGCCGTACCCAAATACAATTGATATCCTTTTTTCCCACAAATAGAGCTTTCTTTTGGTGGTATTTGATCACCTCTGCAATTTTTTGTTTTTGTGCTATAAACAAAAAAAAAAAAAAAAGCTTCAATTTTGAAAAAACACCAACATTTTCTACTTTTGGCTCTAAAACATTCCAAATAAAAAATCTTTAAAAATCAATTTTTTTTTTTTTTATCAGTTCAGGCCAATTTGTATTCTGCTACCTATTTTTGGTAAAAAAAAAATCCCAAAAAGCGTATATTAATTGGTTTGCACAAAAGTTATAGCATTTACAAACTACGGGATAGATTTATGGACTTTTATTTATTTATATTTTTATTAGCAATGGCGGCGATCAGCGATTTTTCGGAACTGCAACATTGCGGCGGACAGATCAGACCCCTAACTGACATTTTTGACACTTTTTTGGGGACCAGTGACATTAATACAGTAATCAGTGCTAAATAATATGCACTGTTACTGTAATATAGAAACTGGCAGGGAAGGGATTAACACTGGGGGTGACCAAGGGGTTAAAGGTGTTCCCTTTTGTGCTTACTAACTGTGTGGGGGGATGGGTTGGACAGAGGCAGGGAAAGATCGGTGACACACAATCTTTCCCTGCCTCTCTGACAGAAGAGCCGCCTGCTTTGTTTACATAGGCAGGTGGCTCTTCTGATATTTTAGCCGAAGCTTGCGGGAGGTTGGCGCTGATCAAACCCGCTTCTCTCGCGGTCTGGCTCCCGCCGTGTACCCGAAACCGCGTGCACATAATCACATAGATCTACGTGATTATGCACAGTCGAGCCACCCTGCCGCAGTAAATCTGCGAGGGGCAGTCGGCAAGCGGTTAAGAGACATCATTTACAGTCAGCTTGAATGCAGGTGGAGCGCAAATCAGCGATTCCTCCACAATACATGCTGATCCCTGTCTTCTTTGAAATAAGTGCAAAACAACATTCTTCTTTAAATAAATGATTTGATATACTGCACCATGAGAGTGTTATTTCCTCTCCCTCTCTATATGGCAACACTGGAGCTTTGAATACGCTATATATATATATATATATATATATATATATATATATTTAATGGATAACAGCAATGGTTTGAATTCATTTCTGTGACCCTGTGTATGACGTCTTGAATTTTCCCATATGCGTAATTTGACTCCCTCTAATAGGGGGGCAATTGAGTCTGGTGAGTGCATAGTGTGTCTGCATGCTGGTGGAGAAGAATCTTATGTATACTGAGGATGTTATTCACGTGTGGGATCTATAAATGGACTTCCCAATTTTTATGTATTTTATATTATTCAAATGAAGTATTTATTTTTTTAATTTATTTATTCCCTAGTGTTTATTCACTATGATGATATGTATTTTATTATAAAATGATGTGGTTTCTCTGATTCTTTTCACCATTTTTCTAATTTATCTGATAGAAAAAAAGGAATCCTTTTTAATAATGTACATAAAAAACACTAATCATTGCCTTTAAAGAAAACCTAAACTGAAGCTTACATCTTCAGCAAAGGCTTATTGGGGTAGGTTGTCTAAAATAAAACTACTACTCCAGGTCCCAAACCTTCATGTGACCCAAAACCAGTACTTTGGGTCATGTGATTTACAGCAGCTATTCATTTTAAATGTCATATGCAGAGTTTTTTATACCTTCACAGAGGATCCTAGGGCTGTAGTGCCAATTACTCCCAACCCTGGTTTAAAGGCATTGTACACTTTCAAAATTTTCTGCTGATTTAACTATGTATTAGCATTAGGGCTGCAACTAACGATTATTTTCATAATCGATTAGTTGCCGATTATTTTTTCGATTAATCGATTAATCGGATAAAATCATAAAAAAACTCAATATGCCTTTTTCGTTCATTTATTGCCCCCCGGCAACACCAGTGATGGGGCACTGTTTACAGTGCCCCATCATGTTGCAGCCATGACAGAAATCATACCCTTGCTAACTCTACTTCCTGGCACCTGTATTTTGTTATACTTTTTTAAAATTGCTGAATGGTAATTTTACATTGCGAGACCACGCTGCAACTAAGAGTCAAGTGTTTGGCTTGCAGTTGCAGATCAGCCCCTTTTAACTGAAAAGGGGGCGGGGGGTAAGGCTGGGTTCACACTGATGCAAATTGGACGTGGGTTTTTCTGTATCCAATTCGTATGTCAGGAGAGTGTGACTGGCTCTTAATGGAGCCAGTTCACAAAGCTCTGGGGCAGCTGCAGAGCGGTTTGCAGGAAATTCCTGTGCGTTTTCTGGTCTGTTTCAGGTCTGAATTGAGCCAAGAATTTGGGCCTGATTCATTCCTGAAATGGAGAACAGGGACGCACTAGATCCCCTGTTGTGAGCCGCTCCACACAACAGTGTGAACCCAGCGTGATAGGTGGTGCTACATGTCCAACTCTGCAGCATGCGTTAAAAATGCTGCAGCTGTGTAGTAAAACATTTCAGCCACAGCATGTGTACAGCCCTATGTGACTGCATTGTTAGGATTCGGATGCACAGCCAGGGGTGGCGGTAAATCCATGGCTCAGCGGCCCATGTAAAAGAGTCCTTAGGCTGCATTAACATTTTGCTTTTCCTGAACATGTGACAAAGTGCATGGAAAATGCATGTTTTCTCACGCATTTTAAAAATGTACTGCAAAATCGCATAGTGATTGTGGTGCCATTCATTTTCAATGGCACTCTAAAAAAAGTTAGCAGACCCACGTTTTGTCATGTGACAAACTTGCAAAGCCGCATACCTGAAAATGTTCTAGACCTTCTATGGTGTGTTTGTCAAAAGGTAGGGCAGCCCATTCAAGTGAATGGGCTGCCCTATGTGTAAAAAACAAGCTAAAAAAAAAAAAAAAATTTATATATGTATATGATCAGTAACATGCATTCCTGCTCTGCTTAGTGTGAATGGGACCTCAGGGGTGGCTTATAGAAATGGCCTGGTGGAGATGTGTATCAGCTGGAATTCTGAACTTTATTTACCTTCACACCCCCCTCTCCACTCACCCCGTTTTCAGCAGAAGCACTACATACAACATTGAAACTCTGCAGCCACTGAAGGTTACAGTGCACACAGAGCGTGGTGAGGTCAGGAGAGCAGAGCTCGGGATTCAGGGAGGAGGAGGGGCAGGCAAAAAACGTCTTCTCTTAATCTTTCCTCGCTGCAAGAGAACACTGCCAATCACAGGGGGAGGGGAGGGGAGGGGGGAGTTTCAGGACCCAGCAGTGTTGTGTTGACTCCCTCACTGACGTCACAAGAAGGCGGAGAGGAAAGGCAGAGAGGAAAGGAGGAGGGAGGGGGAGGTCACGGAAGTGCCGAGCTGTGATAGTCTGAGCCAGTGAATGCAGCCGATGGCTTCACAGAGGAGACAGGCAGGGAAAGATGCAACGCAACTAATCGAAGGATCAACTAATCGATAATGACAATCGTTGACAACGATTGTAATTATCGATAATTATCGATTTTATCGATTAGTTGTTTCAGCCCTAATTAGCATAATTGCATTACCTGTGTCATTTGTTTGCCTTACCTAGTGATGATGGGTCCACATGTTATGGTTATAGTTTGTAGTGTCATGGCTGATCAGTTTCCCAATGTCCATGTATTCATTCCCCTAGCCTGTCCTTATCCACTAAAGAGACAAGCAATTTCTTCTTCCAGGCCACACAGGGGTTTATTTACTAAAGCTAGGGAGGGCAAAATTTGTCATAATTCTGCAGAGAAGCCAATCAACTTCTAACCTCAGCTTGTTTAATTAAGCTTTAGCAATAAAACCTGGTCGCTGATTGTTTTTTCTGCAGAATTGGGACTAATTTTGCCCTCTCTAGCTTAAGTAAATAAACCCCACAGTGTCCACTGCATGCCTTGTCATTTCTTTTGAGTTGCATCATAAATGTGGGAGTGCTAATGTGATGAAAGACTGCATGAAGATCTCTCTGTTAATTGCTCTGCCTGTTTGTGTCTATGCCAGTTGTAATTACTATTTATATCTCACTTGCACCAGTGCTAGACTAAGAGACCTAGGAATTGCAGGATAATGGGATTTTTGTACTTACCGTAAAATTCATTTCTCTGAGTTCAATGATGGACACAGCACTCCATAAATCATAACTAGTGGGTTATATTGCCTCCTCCAGGAGTAGGACTAGGCAGAACAAAAAACACCTGGCTACGCCCATGGACCGTCCTTAGCTGTATATAACCCCCCTCTCTGCTCTAGGTAATCAGTTTTAATCTGTCTAGTCATGAGTAAGGACCTAGGCTCCTTACTAGGTCTCTGCTCTAGGTAATCAGTTTAGTAGCAAGCAGTTGTCATGGTTCTACGGATGTGAGCCCGCAGGGAAGCAGGTGACACGGGATCCCCCAGGGCATGGAATTTAAGGGCCAGCCCGTGTTCTGCCTCAAGGTTCACCCTGCTTGTGAGGAGAGTTCCCAAAGAGACAGTGCAAGCAGGGATAGATGGAGCAAAAGGAGAGCTGGATAATGAGCCAAGGTCAGGGCAGGCAGCAGAAAAACCTAATCAGGAGAACCAGCCGAGTCGGTACACAAGAAATCAGTCCACGAGAAGTCAGGTAGGAATAATACCATGGAAGGGGCTCAGGAATAAGTGTTGCTCTAGCAACCAGAAACTGGTCTGAGTGGGATTTAAATAGGGAGACACATGGGAGGCTGGACAGGAAGTAGCAGGTAAGAAGGTATAAACCATCATGTGGAGCGGGTGACACCCATAGCTGCTAAGTCAGTGCAGCAAGAGCAGAGCACAGGCTTGTGGAACCACAGGTGCCAGCAGACCTACAGCAGCAAAAGGTAAAAGTATTAAAACAGTAAGACACAGATCAGCTCTGCAGCTGATCTGTGACAGCAGTATTAGAAGTATCAGAACTCCATAGAGGGGTGGATGCTATGTCCGTTGATGAACTCAGAGAAATAGATTTTACGGTAAGTACAAAAATCCCATTTTCTCTTTCGTTCATCGATGGACACAGCGCTCCATAAATCATAACTACTGGGCCGTCCAAAATCAGTGCCAAAAAGAAAATGAGGGGTGGGGAAAATAACCCAAGGCTAAACATAAGAGCCCTGAACAAGGACACAGGAGCCTTAACCGGCCCGTCTGAAAAATAAAGGTTTAAAGAAAAAACATCCCTCAAGAGGGAACAGCCCCTTTTAAACAGCAGCATGCAAAACTTTGCGGCCAAAGGAAGCATTCCCAGATGCCAAAGAATCTACCTCATAGAATTTTGTGAAGGTTTGCACCGATGATCAAGTGGCTGCCTTGCAAACTTGTGATATTAAAGCCTGATGACGAAAGGCTCAAGAAGCACTCAGCGCCCGATTAGAATGCGCCGTGACAGGGAAAGGTGGAACCTGACCTTTAATGAAATAGGCCCGAGTCACCGTCTGTCTGACCCATCTGGAGATGGTAGCCGAAGAAAGGGCCAGCCCTTTTCTTGGTCCGTACGTAACCTCAAAAAGCGAGCCTCCAAAAAGACTCAGTAGCTACCAGATACACCCGACTCGCACATACCACATCCAAGGTATACAAAGCAAATTCCTTGGGATGAGCTGGCTTGGGACACAAGGAAGGCAACACAATGTCCTCCTTCAAGTGGAAGTCAGAGACAACTTTAGGCAGGAATGATGGAAAGGGAGGAAGAACCACTTTATCCCTATGGACCACTAAATAGGGACTGTGACAGGATAATGCCGCCAATACCGATACCCTGCGAGCCGAGGTAATAGCCATCAAGAATGTCACCTTCTGGGATAACGTAGGCAAGGGAAACTCCCGAATATTCTCAAATGGACGTTTTCTGGAGAACCAAAAGTACTAAATTTAAATCCCATGGCGGCAAAAGAGACCGTACAGGTGGAGCCACATATCGAACCCCCTGAATGAAGGTACAAACTAAAGAGTGTGTGGCTAGGGGTCGCTGAAAGAAGATTGCCAAGACAGACACCTGGCCCTTGATGGTACTCAAGGCCAACTTCTGATCAATGCCCTGTTGAAGAAAGGTTAAGATCCGAGCCACAGAAAATGATCAATTATAAGCGCCAAACGACTCACACCAAAACATGTACGCTTTCCACATACGATGGTATATCTTGCTTGAAGACTACTTCCTTGCCTTCACCATAGTAGGGATCACTGATCCAGACAGACCTCTATCCCTCAGTACCTGGCTTTCAATAGCTAAGCCATAAAAACCAGCAGAATGATAGATCAGCCCTTGAGACAACTGGTCTTCTCTGAGAGGAAGCCACCAAGGTATGTTTTTAGCCACCAGGATAATTGGAAGATCTTCACTCTTGAATCCTCGGAGGAACTGCGGAAGAAGCCTTAGCCCAGGATGATACTGGCCTTACCATCCCCTTGGACGTCTGTCAGAGGCCCTGTGACCTTCTCACGGACTTCAGTGGAGCAAAACCTGCTAAAGGAGCTACATTTAAAACTGTGCAAACAGAACTGTCTTGAAGGTGGATACCAACAGTCTCAGAACCTAAATGCAAAATGGGAGAGAGAACTATTTGTGTGACAGTAGCCAGAGAATCACGGCCTATGGTGCCTGAAGTTTGTGCAGAGGAAGGACCACCCTGGTCAGAAAAAGAATCAGACCTAGGTAAATCAATTCCCTGGACAGGGGAAGGGGGAACCTTAGGTAGTTCAGACATCACCTGAACCTTTGCAGGAATTAAATCCACACAAGGAGACCCAGGACCTAAAAAATCTGAAAAGGACAAACTTTGTCCCCCTTTGTGGGTACCCCCAAAAGAAACATTTCGTGGATTTCCTTGACTCTCACCAAAGAAGTCCTCAGGGCCGGAAACCAGTGAAGATGTCCCCCCACCCCAATAATGGGTGAGGGCAGACCTTCATGCTAAGGGAGTCTTGTCTGCTGGCCTGGGGAAGCTAGCTCTAGGCTTACTAGACCAAGGTTGCTTGGAACCTCCCGGGGAAGATTTAAAAGATCTATTTCCCTTATTTTCTGTCCCAGAAGCACAAAATAATTTTCTAGGGGCTGGGAAGGGGGGCTCCTTCCCTTTCCTTGACTGTGGAAGGAAGGTACGCTTCCCCCCATGATACCCTTAATGATATCATCCAGGGTAGCCCCAAACAAGCGATCGCCTTAAAAGGGCAGATAAATGATAGCTTTCTCAGAGGTTTGGTCTGCGACCAGTTCTTTAGCCACGCGCCTAATCACCACCACTCAAACAGAAAGTTTGGACAGCACAGGAGCTGTATCCAAAGCTGCATCACAAATAAACTGCAGCCCGTGGACCAACTGGTCTGCTAAATCAACATAAGTAGCGGGGACCTGCTCGACCCCCAGGCCCTGGTGCAAAAGCTTGGCCCATTAAGTTAGGGTCTAAGACACCAGGGCTGGGGCAAAGACTGGCCGCAATGCCGAACCAGCCATAGTAAACATGCTGTGTGTCACAGCCTTCCACTTTCTTGTCAGCCGGGTCCTTAAAGGATGGGGATTCCTCTACTAGGATCATGGTGGCTTTATTCAATCTGGAAACAGGATGGTCCACCACTGGTGGACTAGTCCACTTTTTTAAAAAAGACTCCACAAAAGGGTAACGTACAGCAAAATGTTTGGGGACCACAAAGGGTATCACCTTTGGAGTACGATGCGATTTATGCGTACCAGACAACACAGCAACGTCCGTGGCTACATCAGCCACATCCTTCATCTTTAAAGTCTCACGCACTGCAGTAATTAGTGCGTCTACCAGTGGCTTTTCATTCGCTTCTGTGACCATGAAGGAATCATCCTCCCTATCGGATGGATAAGGGGGTGTGATATTACCCTGGACGGGCCGCATCCACGGTGGCATTCGGCTCAGAATCAGATGTAACAGACTGAGCAGGGGAAGGCGGGGGATGCTTCCTCCTGGGCCTTTGCCCACACGTCACTTCCACCTGGGACTCTAAGGACTGAAGGACCGCCGTCAGTGCAACCATGGGAAGCTGGGGTTCTGAGAGACCTGCCACCTCCATGAGTGGGTCAGTGGGGGAGATGTGACCCTGAGGCTCCATAAGGAAAGGAAGACCTTGCAGTACAAAAACGATCTTTTGGCACCACTAAAGGATCCCCTTAAGGCTCAGGGTACCTATCAGCAGAGCGAGAGAGAGAAATTACAGGGACCCCCAAAGACTCACCCTACTGACCGGAGGTGTGAATTTAAACCAAGTATCATCATGGACGTTATCCATGGACGTTATCCCTGTTCATATGTCCTGGGCACAGGAAGAGGAAACTAAGGAGGAAGAGGAGGAGCTTCAGCATCCCTTCAGTTCTTCAACCCTTCAGGCTTCAGTTGTCTCCAGCATCTCCCAGACTAAGGGAAAATGGCCCCCGTGACAACCCCTGACTGCACAAACATGGCCGCCAACTGGAGACCAGCCAGACTAAGGGAAAATGGCCCCCGTGACATCATTCAACTACACAAACATAGCCGCCAACTGGAGACCAGCCAGACTAAGGGAAAATGGCTACCATCAGCTACAAACACTAAAGCATGCTGCCAAGGATCTTTCCTGCATCCTCTGCAACTCGGCACCCTCTGCAAGGGCACCCCCATGAAGGTATGACACACGTTTAGGGGAGACTCTGCTGAGCACTCTGCACTGGTCTCTGCACTTGGAACCCCCTGCACTATACCCACACTGAAAACAGAAGGGCATGCACCTAGGGGTCTTCTACACTGGGACCCCTCCAGACTACCAGGGACACACACACACACTAAAAAGAGTGGGGATAGCGGTTGAGACCCCAGGGGTCTCTGCTGCATTCTCTGCCCTGGGGCCCCCACCAGACTCTAGATCCAGACAGGGGGGAATGGGAGTGGGGGAAGCCCAGCTAAGTGAGGGATTTAAGGATGGGAGGAGGGAACCAGCAGGGAGGGGTCCGACCATCCCTGGAGGTTACCCGCAACCACCCCAAAGAAAACTACCAAAAGGGGAGAGGGGGGACTGTACTTACCCTTCCATGGTGTGGGTAACGCTCTAGACAGAACTCCTCACCACCGAAGTAGGGGAGCTGTCTGCGACTCAGACCCAAGCCAGTCATAGGCAACCCCGCAAGACATTTAACTCGCGGCCCAGCCTCTGTCCGTGAGGCTATGTAGCGGCCGACCTAGCGCATAGCTGCAGTCTGCACGTGCTTGCTGGCTGGGCTGTGGGGACCACTGGATCTAGATTATCCAGCCCTTCGCCCAGCACGGCAGTTGATTGTAGATCTCATGAAAGAAAAAAACAAAAAAGATGTAAGGAAGGAGAAAATTGCTAGGACCAAAGATCCCAGTCGGGAGCCTAGGTCCTTACTCCTGACTAGACAGATTAAAACTTACTACCTAGAGCAGAGAGGGGGGTTACATACCAGCTGAGGATGGCCCATGAGCATAGCCAGGTGTCTTTTTTTCTGCCTAGTCCTACTCCTGGAGGAGGCAATATAACCCACTAGTTAGGATTTATAGAGCACTGTGTCCATTGACGAATGAAAGAGAAATGTAGTTTCATTGCAAGAACTGTTAGTTCTTAAGGCCCGTACACACGTACCGATCGTCGGCATACAAACGTCGGTGGACGAAGGATCTGCCGATTGTACGCGTGTTAGTATGGTGCCTCCGACAGATGTCTGCGCACAATCCGCGGACAAAAGTCTTTCGTGCAAACATGAAAATATTTGTATGCCGACACCAGAACGGACGATTGTTCGCCTGTCAGTACACAATTCGGCCGACAGACCGCAGATTTGCAAGACTGGGCATGCTCAGAAAATAGAAAACACAGGGAAAGTTAACCATTACATGACATCACTTCTGCAGTCGGCGGACAAAATTCTTGTGCTGTCCTTGTGCTGTCTTTGCACTTTTCAGCAGACACCGACATCCCGGGGAGAAAAGAGGAACATTTGTAAGCCGACCATCGGTACGTGTGTACGGGGCTTTAGACTACAGAAACAATCATATATTAACTTGTACAGTGCCATGCCACATGCCTCATGTTTGAGCACAAACGGAAACGTCTGACAATGTGAGAATTGACTCTACTATGGGCTGTGTGTACAGGGAAACAAATGACACCATGAAATTAAAGGATCAACACACATCTTATGCAGTTGAAATATACAAAATGCAGGAGGGACCATGTAGCCTGCTATTTACAGATAACATGTACTTTTATATTTTTGGAGTTTCTGGCTGTTGTTTCCAAGTAAGAATTGAGGCATGCCTAAGTGTAACAGAAATCACATAGCAGACACAGTAAATGCCTGATCTCATGGTACAATGTGAGCAATGGCATCAAAATTTGTAAGCAGTCAAAGCAAAGTCTGAGAACAGCAGCTTCCATCTGAAGCATTGCATGCAGGTAATTTGCTTTACAATTTCAGCCCATTACCAAAAATATCCTAGCCTCTCTATTTCTGTAGTTGTGTTTGCTTTGCGATATGCCTACAAAGATTCAGAGATCTAAAGGCCACATAGTGGCATTCAAAATAATGGAAATAAGCTGGTTTTCCCACAATAGCATTTCGTATTCAGTCTCTGGCAGATGGCTGCCCATGGGCTGGAAAATAATTTGAACAAAAACATAATTCCAGTTTCCCAAAATAACAGAATCCAGAGGAGGGGGTTATTATTCACAGGTGCAAACCAAGGCCACCCAAGGATACTGCAATAGAAGCAAAACAAACTGTAGCTTTTAGAAAACTTACACTTTTGGAACATCTTCAAAAGAACTACTGACATGAACAGAAAATACACTGAAAACATTGCAGAGTTTGCAGAGCTAAGTTTTTTTGGCCCACAGAATGAGTTAAACCTCTATTTTTATAATATCCCTTGATCAAATACTCTGAGTATTTGCCCGCAAGGCCTAATTGATGGCATGCTTCAATGAATGAGAACATTATCATACATACTGTATTACTTCACAAGTTAAGGGTATGATACATAAATATCAGTAGTACAGTAATTGATATATGGCTTAGAAAACTAGACATACAGGCAAAGTATGTCCCAGGCGGCTTGCCTAGTGAGAGGGGACAGAAGGCTGAGCTGAGCTGCAGAGAGGATTCGGTGTGGAGGACCAGCGGAGCTGAGAGGGGTCCATTTTCAAGAAAGCATTCCCAGTACGTGAGTACTGCAAACTGCCCCTGGGTGTCTGCCTAGAGAGAAGGGACCACTCCGGTGAAGGTCGTAGGGATCCAGGAGCTAGCTAGCCGGTGCAGGAGCAAGTGTAAAGGGGGTGCCAGTGTTGACCCTGAAGAGCAAAGAGGGTGCCAGTGAGAGGACCCTGAAGTGTAGAGGGGGTGCCTAGTGAGAGGACCCTGAAGTACTGAGGGGGCGCCAGCGGTTGGACCCTGAAGTGTTAAAGTGTACAGCGTGCAGTGTACAGTGTTGAGAGTTGCAGCAGCAGAAGTAGTTACAGAGGCTACCTCAATCAGCAAGGACTGGAGGGAGCAGTGTTCGGGACTTTTGAGCTAACCAGAGTGTCAGAAGTCAAGTTCAAGTACAGCTCAGCAAGTCAGTGTTTTTCAAGCGCCAGCAAGCGTTGGTCGGCATCCGGCCGGCGTCAAGACAGCGCTGAAAGGCATTTTTCTTCAAAGTGTCCCATTTGTACCTAGTTGAGCCAGAGGAGTATCCCACTCATTCCCTTCTCCGATCCCCAATATAAAATAAACAAAACAAACCAAAGATGCCGGACTGGTCTTTGACTCAAATCTCACCAGCACTGTCCACCCTGGTGTGTGTGTCAGTGAGGCACAGCTGAGCCCTCCACATTCTGGGGGATTGGCTTCCAGGTATGCTGTTGCTGTGCCCCTTGTGCTATCTATACACTTAAAATAAAATCAAGGGGGATATCCTGCGCTTAAATAGTGAATAAAAAAGTATATGATAAATTAACATAAAACAAGGTAGCAGCTAGAACACTGGATTCGTAGTAATCCCATTCATATTGTGTGTCAAGTAGTGCAGCGCTATGAACAGCAAAATTAATTGTGCTTAAAAAGTTAATAAATTAATATACAATTGACAACAAGGCAATATAATAAAATAAATCAATTGCACTAAAACAAAAGTCCATTCGGCATATATAGATGGTGGAGAGTCCACTAGAGGGTGAAGATCCCAAGATGTGAAAGAGCAATGGAAATAAAACAGTCACCCGTGCGGATAGGCAAGATGGCAGCTTACCGCAATGAGTGGGCCTCCAAATTAATGGATGGGCCACTAAGAGCATAAGGTAATAACTCCTATGGACTGGGTTCTCTCCTCTGCATGAACGGACCAAGTATCACTAGACTGCATCAAACCCTCACTCGCTCATAGATCCAGACACGACTCCAATATGTATGGCAATATGTGGAGGATAAAAGCAGTCATAGCGTAATCCCGTTTGGCGGTATAAAAACAGCTTTATTCAAGGTTCTACTTACATGGCAGTAGATCAACACAAGCGAATAACACATAAAAAGCGGCGTCCCGCTATGATCATTACAAAGCCGGCGTCTTGGGGGCGTGGCAAGCGCGATGTCCGGAACCTCCCGACCGGTTTCGTCAGAGTGACGTCGTCAGGGGCGTGGTTACCGGACATCGCGGTCACGCCTTACAAATACCCCATACAAGAATCACATCCGGAACTTCGTCCAATCACGGACGAGAAGGGCGGAAGTGATGAATCTGACCCTTGGCCATTAAGGGCGGAAGTGCACAAGAGCCCTTAATGGCCAAGGGTCAGATTCGTCACTTCCGCCCTTCTCGTCCGTGATTGGACGAAGTTCCGGATGTGATTCTTGTATGGGGTATTTGTAAGGCGTGACCGCGATGTCCGGTAACCACGCCCCTGACGACGTCACTCTGACGAAACCGGTCGGGAGGTTCCGGACATCGCGCTTGCCACGCCCCCAAGACGCCGGCTTTGTAATGATCATAGCGGGACGCCGCTTTTTATGTGTTATTCGCTTGTGTTGATCTACTGCCATGTAAGTAGAACCTTGAATAAAGCTGTTTTTATACCGCCAAACGGGATTACGCTATGACTGCTTTTATCCTCCACATATTGCCATACATATTGGAGTCGTGTCTGGATCTATGAGCGAGTGAGGGTTTGATGCAGTCTAGTGATACTTGGTCCGTTCATGCAGAGGAGAGAACCCAGTCCATAGGAGTTATTACCTTATGCTCTTAGTGGCCCATCCATTAATTTGGAGGCCCACTCATTGCGGTAAGCTGCCATCTTGCCTATCCGCACGGGTGACTGTTTTATTTCCATTGCTCTTTCACATCTTGGGATCTTCACCCTCTAGTGGACTCTCCACCATCTATATATGCCGAATGGACTTTTGTTTTAGTGCAATTGATTTATTTTATTATATTGCCTTGTTGTCAATTGTATATTAATTTATTAACTTTTTAAGCACAATTAATTTTGCTGTTCATAGCGCTGCACTACTTGACACACACTATCTATACACTTGCCAATTTTGTTAACAGTTTTGGAGGTGAAGATGTGACCCCCGCCTCTCCAGGCTAGTGAAGAACTACAGATCCCAGCATTAACCCCTGAAATCTATGAGGTCACACCCTTAGATCTCAGCAGTTCATGCTGGAACTTGCAGCCCTTCAATTTTGAGGGGGAATCCCATCCTTAGATATCAGGGGTTCATGCTGGGACTTGTAGTCCTTCTCTTTTGGGGGATGTGACCCCCCCAAAAAGTGAAGGTCTACAGGTCCCAGCACGAACCCCTCAGAGATGAAGATATGCCCCCCGCCCAGTGGTGTATCATCCATGCGGTGCACACAGGCCCCAAGGGGGGGCCCACTGTGCCCTGTGCGCAAACCAGTGGTGAAACTACCAGAGATTATTACGACCAGGCCCTGGTGTTCTGCCACTGTGGGGGGGGGGGGGATTGCAGGAAAGGGGCCTGGCCCGCTGTCAGCTCGAAAGTGCTCAATTGCTGCTACTGTTTAAGTGGCAGGCGGCAGGTCTGGTGATGGCAGTGCGAGGAAGCAGAAGTGGCAGAGGCTGTCAGGATGACCTGAGTAGAGGAGCATACAGTGTCCAGATTCCAGTCCCGGAACTCCTCCTCCTCCCTGCACTTCACCGCAAAGACCGAGGACATGTGCTGCCAGAAGTGACACCGACAAGGAGCTGCAGTAATTCCCACAGGTACAGATAACATGGGAACATACACAGCAGCCTGGAACGGGCATATGTCAGGACTGTGGCAGGAGGAGGGCAAGCAGAACTGGAATAGTGCGGTCATGAGGTGGGCGGTATGCTCTGCTTCTCCTAACATTGACATGGCATGAATTAATGACCATTACTTCTCAGGGCTCTTTGCGGGAGGCACTCTGGAGGTACTATTTAGTGCCTCCAGGGTGTCCCCTTACATCCTCCAGGCTGTCCCCTTAAAACCTCCAGGGTGCCTTCAGAGTCTGGAGGCCCTAAGGGTGCACTCTGGAGGAGGATGTAAGGTGGGACAGACCTGCTGTACTCCCTGCCATAGTCCCTCTAAAAAGTGATCCACCAAGGTGGTATAGCAGTAGCTAACAGACTATCAGGAGGTGGTACAGCACTCCTCTCCCTGCACTAACTATACCCCACCATACTCTCCCCACTATTCCTGTACACACTACCCACTGCCATACACTCCACACTCCTCTCCTGTACATACTACCGACCGCCATGCACTCCTCTCCTGTACATACAACCCACCGCCATAAACTCCATACTCCTCTTGTGCACAAACTACCCACCACCATAAACTCCACACCTCTCTCCTGTAGATACAACCCACCATCATACACTCCATACTCCTCTTCTGCACATACTACCCACCACCATAAACTTTGCACAACTCTCCTGTAGACACTACCCACCACCGTACACTCCGCATTTCTCTCTCTGCACATACTTCCCAACGCCGTACATCCTGCACTGTACATTGCCTAATAAACATTACCACATTTTGCACTATAAAAGTAATCTCAGACTCTATTTAACGACACTCCCTTTAAGCCACACCCAATATTTAGGGCACCTTAAGCCACTCCCACTTTTTGCCACATTGCTGTTTATCTCGATACCTAGGGCCCACTTTTGATCTTGCACACGGGCCTACTGATTTCATGATATGCCCCTGCCCCCGCCCCAAAGATTGGCAGAATAAAGGTATCAAGTTATTTTGGATGAGGTGGGTGTCCCTGAATGGCAGTCTGTAAATGTGGTCACCCTAATGGAAGTAGCTGTTTGAGTACAATAGGATTTTTGTCATAAGGAAAATGAATTCTATAGAAATGGAGTCCATAGAATAAATAAAATGCTTCAACTTTTTGGCATTGTGTGCTTTCTAGTGCCTGTCACTTTGCAAAAAACGGAGGCTATCTTGTAATTAGAAGTTTTTTTTACCATACTGGTAATAGCTCAAGTGGCCATTTTATTGGAAGAAATGTCCCAGCTTGTCTTGGCTCTGAGCACTTTTCTAAAATGAAAAATTGGAAGCAGGAATTCAGAGGCTGACACATCGCCCCTCCCTTTACAAGCCTCTTGCTTGTCTCAGGAATATGCTCAGAGCCGAGGCAAGCTGCAGTCATGATGCAGTCTTCTTCTTTTTAGCTGTTGTCAGATCGGCCACAGCAGGAGTGGGAGGGAAGGTTGGAGCTTATTGCTGGGGTTAGAAAGCACCTAGCAATGTGGGATTAAGTACTACAGGTTTGTCTTATAGGGAATATAACTGTACAAAAAATTATAAAGGGGATAAAAGGGAAAATATGTAACCCTCAAAATGTTTTGACTTGCTGTCTTAAAACTTCTATATTGAAGTAATTTGGGCTCCTAGACCTTTGATGTGTTCATCCGAAGTGCTTTGTGGCTCCTTCGTGTTTTCAAACTTCCTAACCAAAATCATTGTAGTCTACAGTATCTTTAATATCTTCTGGAAGGATGTGCTTCTAGGCCTAATATTGTCAATTTGTTAGTGGGTGTTGGCATGCCTATTCATGGCCACAGTGGCACATGGAGCACCCCTTAACTTAACCCCTAACAGGCCATGGGCAAAACACAGTTCAAAAGAAAAGGAATCTCTCCATAGAACAGGCATTAGTCTCATCTGGCTGGTGAGGTATCCCTTGTGCCCATCTCCAGGGGAAACCCTCCAGGGGGAAAGAAAGAATAAAGTCTCTACTCCTAAATGCTGCTCCCCTTCATGGCTGTCCTTCCCAATGGCCAGCAACCTACTATTCTCCAGGTAACTCCTCCCACGCTATGTATGAGATCCTGCTAGGCAGGAAGTGAACTCGCTCTCCTTCCTGGAAGGCTATAAAAGGGTAACAGTCTTAAGTGGGCCACCTAGTGGGTCCCGTTTAACCTGCCCACAAGATTGTAATAGGAAAGCAAGGGGACCGGCAGTATCACCTGGTATTTCACACAAAGGAAGCAATAGGATAATCAATTTTGGGTCCACTGCATCTCACCTACACTTTTATTTGTTTGAAGATTGACATCCCCACTGCACTGCAAGAGATACAATTATGCAGGCAGCAACAAACATGATACTGCCTTCAGTAGCACAAGGGTTAAAAATAGTAGCATGCCTCTGATTTGCTAGTGTTTTAAAGCAACTGCTCATAGGCACTCCTGGACATCGGGTTTGAGATAGATTATTTAATTTTTAAAGATATAATTTAGTGATAATTAGAATGGTAGAACTCAGAAATGTACTTGGTATATCAGGAGCCTCTGATAAGGCTGACTTGAAAAATCTTCCTCTGAGACAAAAAATCATCTTGTAATTTTTAGGGAAATGAATTAATCTGCAGCAACTCAGATAGGAAATAACCATATGAAACAAACAGTCAACATTTATCTTCCACTTTTGAAATCTAAATTGCATGTCACTGGTGGAGTTAATTAATTAGATTTAATTAACAGACAAACTACAGGTAATATCTTTTATTAGCTTGGCATTCTAATAGCGTTGATTAATGTCGAAATGTAATTCTTCAACAACACTATTTCCCTCCCTGTTTTAACTATTTTTTAAACAGACTATTGCAGACGAAATGACATCTTTGAATCTGTACCACCTTTATCAGCTGCCAGAGTGAGGGACCGGTGTTTGTATTCTAAACTCCCTTCAATGGAAAGCGTTCAGTTTTTTGGGGGGGCTACTATTGGGCAGGTGTTGGCGTCAAACTGAGCAATTCCCCATCCTGCTTCTTCTATGATAGGACAACTATTCATCCCTGTTGTAGAGTTATCTCTCCGCCATATTGTATTAAAACACCAGTGCCATCTTTGGAGCATTATAGGCCCCCCGGGCAATGCAGTGCACTGGGGCCCTGCCTACACAATCACCCACGAGAATAAAAATGCAAATTATCAATAAGGCTATATTTATTGGTACCTCCAAAAAAATCAGTGTTTAAACATTAACCCTACGTTTGAAAAACAAGAAATTGAAAAACAAGAAAACAATAATAATTTCTGCACATAAAAAGAAGTTAGTACTTACCCTTTCTTTCTTTCTTTCCTTTATGCCATGTTGGCTTCCACTTTAGGCTTCTACAGCAGTGCCCCCGCCCTTGCGGCTTGTGCTGCGGCTGTTCTGGTGTGTGCCTGTTTCCCGGCGGACCTTGGAAGCAGGTAGGCACTCCTGCTGCTGTAGGCACCTCTCCATGACCTGATTAGCTTGACAGCAGTGCCAGGCTTATGACAGCTTCCAAGTTTGGTGGCTGGGTCCGGTGAACACACACACGGAAGGGGGTTAGACGTGACTGTCCTGTGTGTGCCTGTTTCCGTGGAGGCGGACAGGCATTCCGGCAGTTGTGGGCTCCCCCTCCATGGGGGAATAAGGGAATATCCAAACATAAAATGCCTTTTCTGCACTGTACTGTAACTTCACAACTTCATAAAGCTTTCCATGACATCTAACATCACATTTGACATACTATCAGAATTGTTCAGTTCAGAATGTCACACATAGGCGTAGGCATTCTGTAGCTGTTATTTCTGCACATAACACAAGCACAGACCTTTAAGTCATCCTCCCCTTATACCTCCTATCCTCCTTAGGAGCATCATAGAGTTGGGACCACTTCCCTTCACACTGATTACTCACAGCATTAAACTTTCTTCAGCAAGTCGCAGAACCCACAGCTGAGGGTCAGGGGGATCAATGTGTTTTTTATAGTATACCAGTCTTTTCCCAATATCCCCTCTATGGCTCTGCCCAGCCAGGCTCTCAGATGACACATACTTTCCCAGGCTTCCACCACTTCTCACAAATGCTGTTCCACCCTGAAAAGTGCCCTTTAGATCCACCTTGGGCCCCTCCCTCGCTGGCCTTTATAAGAGTATTGACTACATCCATGACATCACTAAAGGAGGGACTTCATCTAAAAAGGGAGCTAACACCTAATGACAACTTTCCCTTACCATGCTATAATGGGAATAGAGCCATCTTGTGGCAGACAGGCTAACTGCTTCTGCCAAAAAGTGACCAACTTTGACCGATAAGTATTTGGGTGTTTTTTATGTTTTACAGACAAATAGACAGCATGGGGCACAGAAGAACCTACATTTTGTCCCCCCCCCCCCCCCCAGAGTGGCAGGGTCCTTCTTTTGGCATGTATGTCTTTGACAAGGTGATATGGACAGTTACAATTGGCTGTCTAGAGGAGGGGTTTACATTTTCCTATAAAGGCACACTCTAGTGAAAATAGTAGATTCTGGTAACTGCATGTGGTTAATACTTGTAATAATTATAGCCAAAGTATGAATTGCTTTTTTTTATTTCACGTGCCTTTTTCTCCACCATTGCATGCAAACCAACCAATCCAACAAAGGTGACAGATACAGCTGTTGCTGTAACTGTTTGGAAGGTGTTATCTGGAGTAAGGCTAGAAAAGCTAGAGTGAATGGACTAGAAGGGCCCTCATCAGACTTGTAGTTTATTCATTCACAGACTCCTGTGAATGAATAATGATGTTGTGTGGGCAAAGTCCCAGACAGCCTTGCCATTTATAAAATGTGACAGTGGGTGGCAGGAGAGGATCCCCTGCCCTCTGTCATGGGAAGGAGATCACAGGGTAAGAATGGGTGCTTAATAGTAACATGTTACACCCTGAATAAGGGTTTAACATGTAAAATGTTACTAAAAGGGAACTTATTCTTAATTTATTTGTTCCGTGAAGTGGAAGAGTAAGAGATCCGCTGGCAGGAACAACAGGTAATTAAAATGTTACAGCCTAGAACCAGAAACATAAAACTGCTGTGTTAATGCTACTGACAAACTACATCACATATGTGTTTTTTATTTTTCCGTATTTCCACTTCAAGGCAAATAGAAAAAGTTTTCTGATTTACTAAGCAAATCATTTCACCCTATGCTCTGTTCAATTCAAATAGCCAGATGGATTCAGTAAAAAAAAAAAGGGCATCACCTGAACCTGAAGGGTAAAATGGTCCCTTTTATAAATTATTCGGTGTAGTGTTTCTTTGAAAGCATTAGCATCTCATCAGTGGATTTAATTTGTTGTTTAAATTTGCCATTTAATCACCTGTATGCCCAGTGTAGAATTTATATGCCCTCTTCAAGCTAATTTTCTTACCTTTTCTGAATATTTGACTATTTATACATGTGTCATGTACTTGAAAAATACAAGCCTACATGAAAACTGTCATAGCCAATTAGCATTGTGTGAGTGGGTAGAAACAAGTCCTTGCTTTATTTTGGGAATAGATTTGATTGACGCTCAAAGAACAATTACGCAAAACAATAATTACAGAACATAGGTAAGCTGTACATTTTGAAATGTCTATGTACATGAATTTTCTCTAATTAATCCATCTTTTCTTTTCTTTGTGAATGGCTCATGAAAAGTTTTACATAATATCACATTTTATTTTTCTCAATTTACTGAAATAGGTTGTTGCCGTTAATTATAAGGCACTAGCTGGTGGTTCTGTATACTTAGCAGAGTTATTGACCTATGAATGGCTTTTAATAAGTATGCAGAACCACCAGATGCCAGTTAAAGTGGTTGTATACCCCCTGTAATGTTTGTACCTATAGGTAAGCCTATAAAAAGGCTTACCTATAGATACTGTAAATATCCTCTAAATTTGCACCGTTTAGGAGATATTTACATTGCAAGCAGTTGATGACGTCATCCGTGCATGCGTTTTGAAGGAACGGCCGCCTGTGCCGTTTCTTCAGAGCCATGTGCCGTGACTGACAGCTCCCGCATGCATGCGCGGGAGTGAGCTCACACAGTTCCGGCCAGTAGCACAGCCAGAGTCCGCAGACCCGGAAGGAAGATGGGTGAAAATGGATGCGGCCTTTAGCGGGGACGACGCGGGCTTCGTTTTCAGGTAAGTGTCACATAATGTGCTAGTATGCAACGCAATTAATATGTGCGTATATGCATTTACTTTGGTTGCCTACAAAGTAAATGCACATTATGCATTTACTTTGCAGGTAAACCATAATGAAAAAAAAAAATCCAGGCTTTACTTCCTCTTTAAGCTTCTAGTGCGAGCAAACTGATTACCCCTTACGGTTCTCCCAATTTTATCAGTCCAGTACATTCTTTGCTTAGCAATATCAGGCCCTGATGAAGGGGGATCCTTTGACCTGTCAAAACATGTTGGATTTTTACAATGTAGCACTGTCTTGTAGGGCTTACTGTGTGATGACGTCTTGGGTCCCCTCTGATTACCTGCAGACAGCTACTTAGGGACAGTTCACACATGCATCCTTACTCCCAATTGCTCATTACTCAATAAAACAGTCAAGGGGTTTTGGTTTTATTATGGAACTTGGATGGGAGAAGGGAATAGTGGGATACTCCATCTTAAACTATTTACAGTCGATAAGGACAACTCTCACTTGGCCTCACCAGGTTACGTGTGGAAGCAGACACACTGCTTTACCATACTACCACTTGTATGGAAGAATTAGGTCTTCTTGCTCTCTCTAGAAGCAGACTTGTTGAAACTACTTTATCTTCAGGGCACTCTTTAGCATTCCTTTGACTGACACCCATCCATTAACCCTTCCACAGAAGGAGTGGCCCTCTCAACACAGATCCATACTCACTGTTGGCAGAATCGAATCCTCTCCAGTGTCTCCCTTCCAGTAAGCTCTACAGGACCTCTTGGTTCAGCTCCTCTCTGGCTCTCCAACCCTCAGATCGACCACCTAAAGCCAGCTTCTACGGAAGAGGGGCAGCTGCTCCCTCCCTCCGGGACCCCGCTCTCCAGCTGAAAGAACCCAAACACATGTGCCCTTGTCATTTATACAGTATCCCAGCATATGCCTAGGCACTTTCCTCTGTCAATCACCAGGGCTTTACTAAATGCCTGTGCACTCATTTGTCAGGTTTCCTCCCACTGTCCAATATGCCTCACTATTGGACCAGTGTGAAACATTTCAAACAAACTGTGCTGCACCTGAGCACCATGAGCAGATCTTACTAGCAGATCCAGCTCTCTGGTAGGCAGAGAGCAATATAAATTCCCCTGGCAATCTCTCTGGTAAGCAGAAAGATCCAAAAACTATATTCTCTCTTCTAGCACATACCTAGGAGGGTGGTACAAAAATATGAGTCTGGATATAACTGAAAATGGACTATGTAAGTTCTGCTTTTGGTGTATTCTGCCATGCACATCCATATCAGTTCAAATGTTATGGACAGCAGTAAAATGAGAGCTTGTTGGAGGGGGCAGCGTGAGTGTATATGCTGTATAGGATTGTGTAAATAAGAATTGTAAAGTGAAATATGAGGTATTCATTAGATAAAGTGTCCATTCACCTGTACCAAAAAACTGCCTATGCAGGTAAAGGGTGTCTGTAGATAAAATCAAACTGTCCAAACTGTGCAACCTTGGACAAAGTTGAATAGTGTCCTTACTAAAGGTGTAGCTATTTACGTACCTCCCAAAGCCTGGTTGAAAACTCGCAGAGATGGAGTACCTCCATCCTGCCTTGTTACTAGGATGTTGCTAGGTTGCTCCCAGCCATTACTGCTCGCCCCCAACTTTACATAGTATTACATATTTAGTCAGGTTGAAAAAAGACACAAGACCATCTAGTTCAACCAATAAAAAAACAAACAAAAAAAAACACATACAATTCCATATACACAATCCTATCCCCACAGTTGATCCAGTGGAAGACAAAAACACGACCCAGCAAAGCATAATCCAATTTGCTCCAGCAAGGGAAAAAAAAATCCTTTCTGATCCCTCAAGAGGCAATCAGATATTCCCTGGATCAACGTTACCTATAAATATTTGTAGTACCCAGTTTTAATATGTACATTTAGGAAAGAATCCAGGTCCTTTTATAGAAATCTACTGAGTTGGCCAGAATCACCTCTGGATGGAGTCTATTCCACATTTTCACAGCTCTTACTGTGAAGAATCCTTGCTGTATTTTGAGATGAAATATCTTTTGCTCTAGACATAAAGAGTGCCCCTTTGTCCTTTGTGATTACCTTAAATTGAATAACTCAACACCAAGTGCACTATATGGACCGCTTATGTATTTGCACATGTTGATCATATTCCCCTTTATCTCCTCTTCTCAAGAGAGAACAAATTCAGTTCCTCTAATCTTTCCTCATAGCTGAGCTCCCCATGCCTCTTATCAGTTTGGTTACCCTTCTCTGCACTCTCCCCAGTTCCTCAATATCCTTTTTGAGAACTGGTGCCCAAAACTGAACTACATATTCCAGATAGGTCCTACTAATGATTTGTATAGGGGCAAAATGATATCTCTTTCCTTAGAGTCCATACCTCTCTTAAGACAAGAAAAGATTTTTCTTGCTTTGGAAACCGCAGCTTGGTATTGCGTGTTATTGTTAAGTTTATGATCTACCAAAACCCCCAGATCCTTCTCCACCATTGATTCCCCCAGTTTTACTCCCCCTTGTATGTATGATGCATGCATATTCTTAGCCCCCAAGTGCATAACTTTACATTTATCAACATTAAACCTAATTTGCCATATTTCGCCCAATTAAACAGTGCATCAAGATCGGCTTGTAAGTTGGAGGCATCCTGTATGTTGTTCCACTGCATAGCTTGGTGTCATCTGCAAAGACTGAAACGGTACTTTTAATCCCAGACCCTAAATCATTTATAAAGATATTAAAAAGTAAGGGTCCCAATACTAAACCTTGGGGTACACCACTTATAACCTTAGACCATTCAGAGTAAGAATCATTAACCACTACTCTCTGAATTCTGTTTTTTAACCAGTTTTCTATCCATTCACAAACTGATCTTTCAAAGCCTGGACATTACTTTACATTAGCCGTGTGTGGGGAACTGGGTCAAATGCTTTTGCAAAATCCAAGTATACTACGTCCACAGCCACCCCTCTGTCCAAGGTTTTACTTGCCTTCTCAGAAAAAGAAATCAGGTTTGTTTGACAACTTCTGTCTTTCATGAATCCATGCTGTCTGTTGCTTAAAATATTTTTTTCCAGCAAGAACTCATCTACGTGGTTTTCTTTTAAACTCTCCAGTATTTTCCCAACTATAGAAGTTAAACTACCGTAGCAGGTCTATAGTTACTTGGTAAAGACTTTGATCCTTTTTTAAATATAGGCACCACATTGGCCCTATGCCAATCCAGTAGTACTATTCCAGTCATTATCACGTCTCTAAAAATGAGAAACAATGGCTTTGTTCTCAATTCAATTCTCAATTATTTTAGGATCTGTTGGTGGATGCCATCTGGTCCAGGTGCTTTATCCATCTTTATTCTGTCTAAATATTTGTGGACCATGTCACTTTTGAGACATTGTGGATCATTTGGGCTGTGTCAATATAATCCCCATTATGAACATTAGCTCACCCTCACTCCAGATAATTTTGTAAAGGGCCTATATGCTCAGACCTGACCTTTTTACTATTGATATACTTGAAGAATTTTGGGGAGTTTGTCTTACTATCTTTTGCAATCTGTCATTCGTTTTGAATTTTTGCGTTCTTGATTTCCTTTTTACATATTTTGATATATTCTTTATAACTTTATAAATGATGCAAGTGTTCCTTTTTCTCAATATTTTTTCAAAGCTCTTTTCTTATGATTTATAGTTTTCTTTTAACTTTGTCCGTGAGCCACAGGTTTTGCTTTTAGCCTTTTAAATTTATTGCCCATGGGAATATACTTTGCCGTGAGTTCACATACAGTCTTTTTGAAGAATTCCATTTCTATCCTTTGTGCATCAATGCCAATATTCCCTCCCAGTCTAAGTCTTGGAGAGCAGCCCTCATCCTTGGAAAATTTGCTCTCCTAAAGTTAAGTGTTTTTATATTTCCCATATGTATTTGTTGCTTACAGCTAACATTAAATTAAATTATATTATGATCACTGCTACCCAGATTTCTTTTATATGAACATTAGTAATAAGCTCTGCATGGTTTGAGATTACTAGGTCCAGCAGTGTATCATTCCTAGTCAGGGCTTCAATAAACTTGGCCATGCAATCATCTTGTAATAGGCTTATACATTTTTGCCCTAACTATTCCAGCAGTGCCATTACTCCAGTCAATTTCCGGGTAGTTAAAACCCCCCATAATTTTCACTGTTCCAGCCATTGCAGTCCTTTCTATCTGTGCAAGGAGCTGAGTCTCCACCTCCTATTTAACAGTGGGACGTTTATAACAAACTCCAATGATAACCTTTGTAGTATGCACACCCATGTACATTTCAAACCCATAATGCTTCAGACTCATCACACTCTCCATCAACTAGGTCCTCTTTCACACTCACTTTAAGATCACTTCTCACATAGAGACAGACATTTTCCCCTTTGTTTTACCCTGTCCTTCCAAAAGAGAGCATAGCCAGGAATATTAATAGCCCAGTCACGTGAAGAATGAAGCCAAGATTCAGCAATACCAATTAAATAATAGTTCTCCTTGTGCACCAGAGCTTCCAACTCACCTATTTTGATTGGCAGACCTCTGGGATTAGTGAACAAACACTTTAATTTATTGTCACATTTTGCACATCAATTTGCATATTTTTATTTTAGTACAAATAGTACAATTTCTAATGGTTGTTTGTAAAAATCAAACTTCACTGGTGCAAATTCCCAAAACCCCTCATATGCACCGTTTACTATCTCCTCCAGCAGCAGCATTAAACTGTGATTATGGGGGCCAGCAGGACAGCTCGGACCATCTTAGCAATGTCTTAGCAACAAGGCAGGATGGAGGGTTTCCATCCTTGCCAGGCTTCAGGAGGTACATAAATGGCCTACGCATTCTTCAACTTTGATCAAAGCTACACAGTTTGTTTATAAATACAGACAATCATTAGGCAGCTTTCTGGTAAAGGTGAACTAGGGTTTTGGAACCCATGCCTGCTCTGTTTTGTGGTGCATTCATTTTTTTTTCATCTCCAGAGAACATATTTTGTCTGAAAACATAAGCTTCAACTTCTTCATACCTAAATAACACTGAGAAGAGAAGTATGACAAAAGCTTTTTAGGCCATGCTTCTCTTGTGGGTCACAGGAGTGCACTAACTTTTGCACTTCTTTGACACAAAGTTTGTTGACAGTGGGCTATAGTGAGCTATCTCAAAAACACACTTAGTGTGACCAGGTGCCAAGGAGGATTGGGGACAGCTTTAAATTACAATTTGCCTATAGCTGCAAAAAAGAGTCATCATAGGGAACAAGGATGCTGGAAATAGTTGCACACAGTTACTCTCACAAGTCGCTTGGGGCTATAATCAATAAGTCCACTGGAGTTGGTATGAACTTCAAATAAAATCAATTTATTAGTCACAAATTACAAAATGGTAAGAACCACTGAAGAATGATGTTAAACATGGTTACATTACCACAAGAGCCCGCCTGGCTGACCCCAAGATGAAAGCCACATGCCAAGGTCGATGGTTGGAGCCAATTTGGAGACAAATCCTGCGGCTGATGGACAGCACATCAATGGCATGTATTAGGGGGAGGGAGGAAGTTGGGGGCTGGGTGCCTGCATACCCGAGAAGGAGACTGGCCGCTACTTTTTTCTTTTTTTAAAGCCCGTAGCGTGTGAAACACACTCAAAAGACTCCACCCGGTGCATAAAAAAGTGCACACACACAAACGTGAGGAACACAAAAAGTGCACAGGGTGTGCAAAACGAATGGTCTTCCCTCCGAAGAGGTAGGACCCGAACCTCGATCCCCCGGGGCGCAAGACTCCTGACAGGGATATAAGGTACTCATGGTCTGTCTGGCCGAAACCAGACTGACCCCGTTCTCCAGGGGGACTGCCGAAACAGCCCACCCCGAGTACTAAGTGGGGCTCCCCCGAAGGAAGACCCCATGAGAGAGGGCGAACTAAGCCAAAAGGCCATATCCACCACCTCCCAAGACTCAAGGCTGGGCCCGAGGACCCACACCCTACAAGTCGTGCAAAAAAAGAAAACAAAGGTGATAGTGCAGGTGACGGACTACAAAGAAAAAGAGACAAACAAACAAAAAGTGGGGGAAAGGGGAGTGGGGAAAGTGCAATGGTGCCATGTGAGGAACCAAGGCAGGCCTTCCAGCCGGAATAAAAAATTCCTCTGGTGCAAGCCAAAAGGCCTGTCCCAAGAGGCAGGTGTGAAAAACTCACAGCGAGCTGCCCCTCACCAGTGAGAAATTAAGGCACCCCTGGGCTGCCATCCCAGGGGCACTTACACTACGGGCTTTTTCTATCTCAGCCCCCGGCCAGACCGAGTGTAGCCTATCTCCACCAGCAGACATCAGAACCTGGACAGCTTAGAGAGAGCTTACCTCCCCTGGGGACAGGCCCGTTTGCCAGCCAGATCAAAACCCAGGAGAGAAAACCCTCCCCTCCCCATCCTGTTCCTCAGCCCATTACATCCAGGAGCAGTTCCACCGGGCTCACCCTCCAGACCGGCTTTCCTGCGACCTGCTGTTGTCTGTAAGCCGTAGGGTCAACAGACCAGATGACAGGGGAGCCGCAGTAACCTGCTGTCCTCACAGTCTGGGAGGAGGATAGAAGGGAGGGGGAAGCCTTCAGCGGTGTAGAGAGACGCCTGGCACTGCAGCCTAGAGATGACGTCACTGGCGCAGGTCCCAGTGGGGAATGGTGAAATGGTGACTTGATAAGGCTCTTTGCAGTGAAACGTGATGTCATGGTGACCACCTTTAGGTCCTCCTTGCCCGCTTTGTTGATCATGCACCAATAGCAAGCCCGCAGCCAGTGACACCAACTCCAGGACTGTTCTTGCCAGCTCATACCACACACATTGACGACTCCTCCCCCACCTCTTTCCTGCGCCAAGGATTGCAGTGTCTATGGAGTTCGTCCTTGGTTTTTTCACCATTCTCCCCCAGAACCTGTGCCAGTGATGTAATCTCTAGGCTGCAGTGCCTGGTGTCTCCCTACACCTCTGGAGGCTTCCCCCTCCCTCCTTTCCTCTGCCCAGACTGTGAAAACAGCAGGTAACTGTGGCTCCCCTGTTATCCGGTCTGCTGACCCTATGGCT
The DNA here is from genome assembly GCF_965119305.1 of Pelophylax lessonae. Classification (NCBI taxonomy): domain Eukaryota; kingdom Metazoa; phylum Chordata; class Amphibia; order Anura; family Ranidae; genus Pelophylax; species Pelophylax lessonae. The sequence goes on from NC_138772.1 coordinate 481,222,370, forward strand.
TACAGGCAACTCCGTAGACACTGCAATCCTGGGCCCAGGAAAGAGGTGGGGGGAGGAGCTGACACTGTGTGTGGTATGAGCTGGCAAGAACAGTCCTGGAGTTGGCGTCACTGGCTGTGGGCTTGCTAGTGGTGCAGGATCAACAAAGCGGGCAAGGAGGACCTAAAGGTGGTCACCATGACATCACGTTTAACTGCAAAGAGCCATATCAAGTCACCATTTCACCATTCCCCGCCGGGACCTGCGCCAGTGACGTCATCTCTAGGCTGCAGAGCCTGGCATCTCTCTACACTGCTGGAGGCTTTCCCCTCCCTCCTGTCCTCCTCCCATCCCGTGAGGACAGCAGGTTACTACGGCTCCCCTGTCATCCGGTCTGCTGACCCTACGGCTTACAGACAACAGCAGATGACACAGTAGCGGCCATCTTCCTTCTCTGGTCCACAGGCAACCCACCCCCAACTTCCTCCCTCCCCCTAATACATGCCATTGATATGCTGTCCATTAGCCCCAGGATTGGTCTCCAAATTGGCTCCATTCATCGACCTGGGCATGTGGCTTTCATCTCGGGGTCAGCCAGATGGGCTCTTGTGGTAATGTACCCATGTTTAACATCATTCTTCAGTGGTTCTTACCATTTTGTCATTTGTGACTAATACATTGATTTTATTTGAAGTGTATACCAACTCCAGTGGACTTATTAATTATAGCCTCAAGCGCCTTCTGAGAGTAACTGTGTGCAACTATAGTCAACCATCAGCTGACATGGCAGAGTCACTCCAGACTGTGGAAGAATCCCAATAATATTGTCAGGATCCACCCAGCTGCCTAATTAACAGCTAGCCTGCCTCTCAGTGCGAGACTAAGAGCCAGAGCCAGCTGTATTCCCTCCCCAGCTCAACCCTCCAGTGAGCACCACTCTCTGCTCTCAGCAGACCAAGAACCGAGGGATCAGCAGTCATGTGATCGCTTAGTTCTCGGGCTTAGAGCCAATGTGGGACAGTTGCAGCATCACTCCAATGCTGCAGCATAAAGGTGAGTTTGTGTGCTTGTTTTTTTATATACCAGAAACTTCTCCTGTATTATTGAAAACAGTTGCTTATCTATTCATCAAGATGACTGGATGTCTACCACAAATTTAAACAATTTAGCATCTCTATACCCCAAAATGATCAGATCACAGATGGTTGAAGAGTACGGCATGTACCTAGGTTTTAGACATCAGCAATTCCCAACTATCCCTCCTTGACGGACCTTGGCTTCAAGGGTGTTGCCAAACTTGTTGGTTTCCTAAGAAAACATGATGCATGAATAGCTTACCAAAAAAATGAATCATCAAAACCTCCTCTGTTAAGATTTTTTTTATTAAAAGTCTCTTTTAAGACGCAGCATACTGGTAAATTCTCAGAAATCTGAAACTTCCTTCTGAAGACTCATTATGAACACCTTTGAGAAGACGTTGACCACCCCTCTTGGAAGGATGCAGAAAGTAAAAGTTTATTTATTGTGAACACACATGTTAAGTTTGAAGATTGCAGCATTTACCTTAAAGGCTAAGTTCACCTTTAAGTAAAAAATAATACATGCACATATTTTTCAGGTAAAAATGTTTCATTTATAATTTTTTACACTGCTGTACCTCCCTATGGGCTTTCAGTTAGAAAGCTGGAGGAAGTGTGAATGGACTTAAAGCTCACTGATAATCATGCTCATGGTCTATTGAGGACTACAAGCCATCTTCTGCAGTGACAGTATTTGTGGCTGCTGATTTTTATTTATTTTTTTACTCCACTGAAGAATGGCTTGAAGAACTGTTTAGATAAGAAAACTGCCACAAAGGTAATGCCTTTTTAATACACTCACAAATTTGCTTTGTAAGAAGGAGCAGTAAAGCAAAACTACCCAGTGGCGCTGTTAGACATGAAACAGATATACATAGATATACAGTATATAATTACAAACTTTTTGCCAACAGTTGGGCTTTAAACTAGAACTAAAGCTAACTATTTTATTATTTTTTTATTTTAGGATTTGAAAAAAGCAGTAAGGGGTAAGAATCACAATCTCCACTGAGTCTACAGAATAAGACATAACAAGAAATCACCTCACTGAGACACAGATGGAAAACAAAATCCAGAACCAACAGGGCTGGTAACCCCCCACTACTCTATTAGAGAAGAAAAAAAATGTTTAACCTTCAGATATACTTTAAGACTATAATGCCAACCAGAAGATCATACATTTCTACTTTCTTTTTCGTTAGGATGCTCAGGACCATCTGGCTTGTGTGACCATCCAAAGAGACTAGAATATGAATTACACCCATCCTCTCTTATTCATGATCATATAGATTCTCAGGGCAGCCATCAGAAATTGTAGGGCCTCCTACACAGCTTTAGGCCTGGGTAAGCCCCCCCCCCCCCCCCCGGGCCATCCCACTGAATCCACCAACTAGCTATCCCACTGAGTTCTTCACTGCACACACTTTTATTTTAAAAATCTTCCAACTTAATATACGAAAATGAAACGTGTATTCCAAGTCATCAGTGCTTTCAAGATTTAGCAGTAAGGAATTATATTTTGCCCAAATAGACATCCCAATCCAGCAGCTGTACGCACTCAGCTCAGCACTCAGCTGTACGCAAATCACACCTGTATGCACTCAGCCCCAAATCACACCTGTACGCACTCAGCCCCCGCTCACACCTGTATGCACTCAGCCCCAAATCACACCGGTACGCACTCAGCCCCAAATCACACCGGTACGCACTCAGCCCCAAATCACACCTGTATGCACTCAGCCCCCCTCTCAAACCCGTACGCACTCAGTCCCCTCTCACACTTGTACGCACTCAGCCCCAAATCACACCTGTACGCACTCAGCCCTAAATCACACCGGTACGCACTCAGCCCCAAATCACACCTGTATGCACTCAGCCCCAAATCACACCTGTACGCACTCAGCCCCAAATCACACCTGTACGCACTCAACCCTAAAACACACCGGTACGCACTCAGCCCCAAATCACACCGGTACGCACTCAGCCCCAAATCACACCTGTATGCACTCAGCCCCCCTCTCAAACCCGTACGCACTCAGTCCCCTCTCACACTTGTACGCACTCAGCCCCAAATCACACCTGTACGCACTCAGCCCTAAATCACACACCGGTACGCACTCAGCCCCAAATCACACCTGTACGCACTCAGCCCCCTCTCACACCGGTACACACTCAGCCCCAAATCACATTGGTACGCACTCAGCTCCCTCCCACACCTGTACGCACTCAGCCCCAAATCACACCTGTCCGCACTCAGCCCCAAATCACACCGGTACGCACTCAGCCCCAAATCACACCGGTACGCACTCAGCCCCAGATCACACCGGTACGCGCTCAGCCCCAAATCACACTGGTATGCACTCAGCCCCCTCTCACACCGGTACGCACTCAGCCCCAAATCACACCTGTATGCACTCAGCCCCCCTCTCAAACCCGTACGCACTCAGTCCCCTCTCACACTTGTACGCACTCAGCCCCAAATCACACCTGTACGCACTCAGCCCTAAATCACACCGGTACGCACTCAGCCCCAAATCACACCTGTACGCACTCAGCCCCCTCTCACACCGGTACACACTCAGCCCCAAATCACATTGGTACGCAATCAGCTCCCTCCCACACCTGTACGCACTCAGCCCCAAATCACACCTGTCCGCACTCAGCCCCAAATCACACCGGTACGCACTCAGCCCCAAATCACACCGGTACGCACTCAGCCCCAGATCACACCGGTACGCGCTCAGCCCCAAATCACACTGGTATGCACTCAGCCCCCTCTCACACCGGTACGCACTCAGCCCCAAATCACACCTGTCCACACTCAGCCCCAAATCACACCTGTCCGCACTCAGCCCCAAATCACACCTGTACGCACTCAGCCCCAAATCACACTGGTATGCACTCAGCATCCTCTCACACCGGTATACACTCAGCCCCAAATCACACCTGTATGCACTCAGCCCCAAATCACACCTGTACGCACTCAGTCCCCTCTCACACCTGTACGCACTCAGCCCCAAATCACACCTGTACATACTCAGCCACCTCTCACACCTGTACGCACCCAGCCCCAAATCACACTGGTACGCACTCAGCCCCCTCTCACACCTGTATGCACTCAGCCCGCTCTCACACCTGTACATACTCAGCCCCCTCTCACACTTGTACGCACTCAGCCCCCGCTCACACCTGTATGCACTCAGCCCCAAATCACACCTGTACGCACTCAGCCCCAAATCACACCTGTACGCGCTCAGGCCCAAATCACACCTGTACGCACTCAGCCCCCGCTCACACCTGTATGCACTCAGCCCCAAATCACACCTGTACGCACTCAGTCCCCTCTCACACCTGTACGCACTCAGCCCCCGCTCGCACCTGTACGCACTCAGCCCCAAATCACACCTGTATGCACTCAGTCCCCTCTCACACCTGTACGCACTCAGCTCCCGCTCACACCTGTACGCACTCAGCTCCCGCTCACACCTGTACGCACTCAGTCCCCTCTCACAACTGTACGCACTCAGCCCCAAATCACACCTGTACACACTCAGCTCCCGCTCACACCTGTATGCACTCAGCTCCAAATCACACCTGTACGCACTCAGCCCCCGCTCACACCTGTATGCACTCAGCCCCAAATAACACCTGTACGCACTCAGCCCCCGCTCACACCTGTACGCACTCAGCCCCAAATCACACCTGTACGCACTCAACCCCCTCTCACACACGTACGCACTCAGCCCCCTCTCACACCTGTACATACTCAACCCCCTCTCACACCTGTACGCACTCAGCCCCAAATCACACCTGTATGCACTCAGCCCCTGCACATGTGTGTGTGTGTGTGTGAGTATATATATATATATATATATATATATGTATATATAATTTTTTTTTTAAAACACACACATGTACATACACAGACATGTACACAAACGCAGACATGTACACATATACACACACACACCTGTACACAATACCCCCTTCAGTTGTACAATAGCCCTTACTTGTAAGGTGGTCTTTCTAGTCCCAGCTCTTCTTTCCACATGTGGCCAGACTTGTATAAAGTACTCGAAATTTCTACTTGAGTAAAAGTACAAGTGCTCGATCAAAAAGTGACTTGAGTAGAAGTGGAAGTGCTCGCAGAAAAAGTTACTTAAGTAGAAGTACTAAAGTATTCAACATTTTTTTTACTTAAGTATTGCAAGTAGTTTTTTCAAAAAATGTGCTACTTAAGTACTAAAAGTAAAAAGTACCAGTAGTTTTGAAAAAAAATTTCTACTCAAGTACTGAAAGTAGAAGTACAAGTACTGTGTTATGTAGTAGTTAAAGAAAGAAGTCAAAAGTTTGAACATCATATTGTTTTTGATTATCTCAAATGATTTATTCAAATGATTAACCTGTGTTTGTTAGTAGTTTCTTGATGCACTTCAAGCGCTGTAGCACCATTTATTTGTTTGTTTCATATTTTCTTTTTATTGGAAAGATTTGGTATAGCAGCTTTTATTATACACAGCCTTTATTTTCGTATGCGCTGATTTACAAATGACATTATACACATTTTTTTGAGCTTTATGCAACCTGCCATCTACTGTTCTGGCAGTGGTAATTTTTTTAAAAGTAACGAGTAACTATGCAGCACAAAAAAAAAAGTACTTGAGTAGAAGTATCGAAATCATCAAAAAAATGTAGTGAAGTAAAAGTAGAAGTAGGAGAAAAAAATTCTACTCTAGGAAAGTACGGATACCGCATTTCGGTACTTAAGTACAGTACTTAAGTAGTTCTACTTCGTTACTATACATCTCTGCATGTGGCTGAGACACAGAGAGGAGCTGCAGTCCAGGATACAGCACCTGTACTGTGTACAGTGCACAAACGAGTAGTGCACTTGCAGGAAGTAGCCAGAGGTGGCAGCAAAGAGCCCTATGTGAGCTCAATGACACAGACAGAGCAGCCATAGCTGCTGACTCTCACTCAGAAAGCCAGCGCAGCCACGGAGCACCTCTGTACCCCCCTCTGCCTTCTCTCATTCTTGCCAGGCAGCCGGGCCCGTTGAGACGCTCAGACGCCCCTTACAAGTGTATGGGCTGTACCCCCCTGATGGAGGCCCTGTAGATTCTAGAAAATACTTGAGGTGAAAGTAGTAGCAAAAACCCTATTTTTGTCAAGGTGGACCCGGTTCACAAAACTGCTCTTGTAGGAAGCTCCATTAAATACCTTGTTTATAGTGACCATTATATCTGTCAACATTGTAAAACTTGCATAGCTTATGTTGTCAGGAACCCTTGCAAAATCAGGAACTGGTTACCTGTACTTTACACCCAAATTTATTTCATTGTTTATCTTATGCAGCAAATATTTTTACTACAATAATAGTGCAGCGCTACAAAAAGTGAATAAGCAAAAATATTGACATGCAGAAAGAAACAGAAATCCTCAGTAGGAACCATAAATAATGAAAACAAATGTTGAAGTACATAACGTTTACATAAGTCCACCAAAATGTTTTGCAAGCATTGGTAGAATGTTGTCCTCCATGATCCGTGGTAAAAGAAAAAAACAGGTGTACAAGCTGTAATGCTAGACCAGGATAATAGCAGTGGAGCTGCTGTGTTCCCCAGAGTAGTGTATAAACCACTTGCCGCCTGGGCCATAGCCAAATGATGGCTACAGTGCAGTTGGCTTATTCTGGGAGGGCGTACAATGACGTCGTCCCAGAATAGCGATTCCCACGTGCCCCCTGGGAAGTGTCTGTGCCCGCCCGGGTGAACGGGACCCGGCACATCACGGATTATGGTAAATGATGGAGCGATCAGTTATCAACAGACTGGCGCATGTCCGGTTCAGTTCTGTCTTCGCATGCTGTACACAGCGATCAGTACAGCACGCAAGGATTGGTGAGAGACCGCAGCACTGCTCACCCCTGCCTCCTCTATGCCTCAATCTTGCCTCAGTTATGCCTCAATTGTGCCTCAGTCATGCCTCAATCATACATCATTCATGCGTCAATCATGCCTTAATCCTACCTCAGTCATGCCTCAATCATGCCTCAGCCATGCCCATCTGTGCCTCAATCATGCCCATCCATGCCTCCTCCATAATGCCTATCCATGCCTCAGGCATGTCAATCTGTGCCTTAATCATGCTCATCCATGCCTCAATCATGCCCATCCATGCCTCAGGCATGCCAATCTGTGCCTCATCTGTGCCTCAATCATGCCCATCCATGCCTCAATCATGTCTATCTGTCCTCAATCATGCCTCAGTCATGCCCATCTGTGCCACATCCATGCCTCATCTGTGCCCCCCCCCCATGCCTCATTATGACTGTGCTCCCTGAATGTTGGGCCTCTGTATGTAAGTCTCACACATGTGGTATCACCATACTTGGGAGGAGTAGCAGAATGTATTTTGGGGTGCCAGTTTTGCTATGTACAAGCTATGTGTTAGGCTCCGTTCACATTATAGCGTATGGATCACGGGCAGAACCGCCACGGTTCCGCACGCGATCGGGAGATTATTGCAAATCGCGGGACCCCTGTGCGTTGCCCGTTGATTTGCAATAGACCCCCAAATGCTGAGCGATGTTGCCGCGATTTCCGCCTGCCGAATCGCGGTAACATCGCGCAAAAAAAATTGCGGGACGCAATACGATCCAAAGAAGCTCTTGTACTTTTTTGGTCGTATTGCGTCCCACTATTTTTTTTTGCGCGATGTTACCGCGATTCGGCAGGCGGAAATAGCGGCAACATCGCTCAGCGTTTGGGGGTCTATTGCAAATCAACGGGCAACGCACAGGCGTCCCGCGATTTGCAATAATCTCCCGATTGCGGGCGGAACCGCGGCGGTTCTGCCCGTGATCCATACGCTATAATGTGAACGGAGCCTTAGAAATATCTTATAAATGGACAACTTTGTGTAAAAAAAAAAATATATATATATATGTTTTTATTTTCTTTCCACATATTCCAAAAACATGTGGAAAAAAATGACATGTTCAAAAGACTCATGTTATGCCTCCTAGATTATGTGTTGGGGTGTTTTCTTTGCAAAATGGGGTCATTTTCTGGGTGTTTCCATTGTCCTGGTGTTTCTGAGCCTTTAAAAGTGTGATAGGTTGTCAGGAAATGATATGTGTAATTTATGCCCCTAGAATGCCTGGAGGTGCTACTTGGATATTAGGCCTCTGTATGTGGCCAGGCTGTGTAAAAGTTCCACATATGTGGTATCGCCATACTCAGGAAGAGTAGCAGAATGTATTTTGGGGTGTACTTGCAAGTATGCCTATACAGTGTGCGAGAAATAACTTGGTGTCAGGGTCCGGACTGGCGGCAGGTGACTGCACTGGAGGTGGATCCTCTGTGTCAGTGAGGGATTGGCATGGACCGTACCAGGGGATGGACTTGCTGTGGCGGTAGCAACCAGGTCGTATCCTCCGGTAACGGCTCAACCTCAAAGACAGCTGATTCAGGCGCGGTACAGAAGGACAAGGCAAAGGCAGGGTCAGACGGAGCAAAAGGTCAAGGCAGGCGGCAACGGTTCGTAGTCAGGGGCAACAGCAGAAGGTCTGATACACAGGCAGGGAAAAATACACCAAACGCTTTCTCAAGGCACAAAAGGCAACAAGATCCGGCAAGGACAGGAAGGGGAAGGGGGTTTTTATAAGATTTGGACTGATTGGACCAGGCACCAATTAGTGGTGCACTGGCCCTTTAAATTACAATGCAGCGGCGCGCGCGCGCCCTAGGGAGTGGGGCCGCGCGCGCCGGGAGGAGGAAAGAACCTGGCGTGCGCCAGGAGTCAGAGATGACGGGACCCGGCGGATGAGTACTGCCGATGCAGGGGAACAGCGCTCACGGTCGGGGACGCCGACCGGAGCGCTGCAGCCCGCGGGACGCCTCGAGTGCTCCAGGGAAGCCACGGGACCCGGAGCACTCGGCGTTACACTTGGTAATATGACAATTTTGTTAAAAAAAACTTCATTTGGCAAAGAATTATGGGAAAAAATTACTTTCAAAAATTCACTATGCGGTTCATTTTCTAAATCTGGAGTGTGCACAATCTGGTGCAGCTGTGCATGGTAGCCAATCAGCTTCTAACTTCAGCTTGTTCAAAACAAACTTGGAATCTGATTGGTTTTTATGCAGAGCTGCACCAGATTTTGCACTCTCCAGTTTTAGTAAATGAATCCCTATGCCTCTTACTAAATACCTTGGCATAACTACTTTCCAAAAAGGGGTAATTTGGAAGGATTTGTACTTTCCTGGCTTGTTAGTTTCTCAAGAAGGAGATAGGCCGTTGGTACATTTTCAGTGATTGGTACCATAGCTTGTAGACTCTATAACCTTCACAAAGACCAAATGATATATACTTATTTGGGCTTTTTTTTTTTTTTACCAAAGATATGTAGCAGTATAACTTTTGACCAAAATTTATGAGGAAAAATTACTTAATTTGCTAATTTTTAAAACCGAAACAAAGAAAAATTCTTTTTTTTTTTTTTTTTTTACAAAACTTTCTGTTTTTTTTAATTTATAGCGCAAAAAATAAAAAACTCAGTGATGATTAAATACCACCAAAAGAAAGCTCTATTGGTGTGAAAAAAAGGACATATATGGGTACAGTGTTGAATGACTAGTAATTGTCATTCAAAATGTGAGAGCACCGAAAGCTGAAAATTGGTCTGGTTAGGAAGGGGGTTTAAGTGCCCAGTGGGTAAGTGGTAAAACTGCTTACCGGACCAAGTTGACCACTAGGTTATAGGTGGTCAAAACACACATGGGGAATTAAGGTCTTCCTCTGACCATAATGTATACTTGTGATTCCAGATTGCACTCAAAATGAAAATAGAAAAAATCTCTGGTGTAGTTCAATAAAAGAACTTTAATAGCAAGGTGAGTTTTGCACTTACAGGAAGGGGAAGGATAAAAGCTCAAAGAACATCAATGCATCATGAACGGCGTTCCTACGGGCTCTGCTCTGGGTACAAAACTAGTTGTCCAATCGAAAGCAGATATTGTGGTGATGTCACCATCATAGGCCCCACCCAATGTGTTTCATCATAGATGATGTTGTCTGGGGACGGGCTGAAAAGGCATCACATTACACTGGTCGGAAATAAATACAGCGGCAGCGCCATGTTAACTGCTGGCTGCAGATTTCCCAAAATTAAGGACAGGTGGAATATAACAGTGCTGCCAATGGAGGAAAATCTCAAAACACATAATAGTACCCATAGCTGAAATAGACTAAAATAATGCCATTTATGAACAATGAATCCAAAAAAAATTTTTAATTCACTATACAAATTCAGAAACCATAAATTAAACAACATAGCAGGTCAATTACTGTAGTTGTTACTAATAGAACAGTTAATAACAGTAAATATTTTTACCTTCTTTTTTCTCCAACCACCAAACTCCAGATCATGTTAGGTAGCATACCATGGGTGTCAGCAAGGCAATATAGATAGATTTGTTTCAATAGGAAAGAACAGTCTGAGCAAGAGCTCAATTTCTATATTCAGTGGATTGATCCCAAGAAGGGACATATGGCTAATAAACTATCTCTATTAGGATGGATCAAGAACATTATCTAGAGGGACCTTCAGCCTCCTACAAATCTCAGAGCTCCTTTGACTACAGCTGAGGTGGCATTCTGGGCAGAACTGGCCCATGTTCCAGGGGAAGAAATATGACAAAAAGCCTCATAAGGCACTACAGGCACAACCACCAGCTTCCAAAAACACTTTGGCATGTGGTCTTGAAAACAAGATCTGCACCCAACCCTTCCGTGCTACTGAAATCACATACTATGTGCTGCCATAGGACTGAAACAGATGGAAAATTCATTTCTAAAGTTTTTTTTTTTAAATATGGCAATATGTATAGTCTTCTGCAAGTCTGTTTTCGCTTTCGTACACATCATTTCCAAAACTCAACATTTCCCCTCTGTTATTTACTGTAAGAGATGCAGATTGCTAGTGACAGCACGTCCTTACAGAAAGTTCTTTTTACCCAGCAGCAGAGAGAGCTGACTACTCCGCACAAACAGCAAGTGATAAAACACCAGCAGATATAATCCGGCTTTGTACTGAACACCCTCCGCCAAGGAGTCGAGGAGTAAACATTTCACAGCCATACTTCACTGTTTACAACTCAAACAATGTTTACTTTCAAGTAAGAAGTACTGGAAATGGAAATACTGTATAGCATTCACTAAATTATAGATGACCTATTTACTGCTACAGATTCTCTAACATTACTGAGATTAATGTCCTGCACTACAAATCTTCCTTAAAGTTTACTTAAAGTGAACCTGTCACTAAAGAAAGGTAAAACATGATGTCATAATTGGTGAGAGTAGGCACCGTAAGATGCTGCTTCATATCATTGGCTTGTACAAATTCTTCTTCTGGGAAGCCTTGAATCCTGGCATGAATAGTATGCATGTCCCAAAGTGTTACTAAACCCAGGACCTGCATTCACTATATCTGGTCTCCCACAGTACACAGAACATAGAAATGCTAATATTTTAGTAAATCTGAACTGCTAAATACCTTTTTTCATCAGCAGTATATAGAAGTCCTGTGACGTATTTTAGTGTCTGATTAAAGCTTGTAGGAGCCCATTGGCTCCTGCTGCGTTCAGTCAAAGTCAGTGAGCCAATCAGGAGAAAGGGGCGGGGCCATACTGTAGGCCCTTGTCTGAATGGATACGCGGAGCTGCAGCTCAGCTCGGGTGCCCCTATAGCAAGCTGCTTGCTGTGGGGGCACTCAATAGGAGGTGAGGGGCCAGGAGCAGGAATGAGGGACCTGAGAAGAGGAGGATCCGGGCTGCTCTGTGCCAAACCAACTGTAAAGAGGAGGTAAATATAACATGGTTGTTATTTTTTTTTAAAAAAACAGACTTTACAAACACTTTAATTCTGCATATAGAGTTTGACACGTGATCTGCAGTGGATGCCAAATGGCAAAAAACTGGCATATTGTGAACCTGTAGTTTACCATCACAGGGCAAAGAAATAGGTCCACTTAAGTGCTGCTACCCACAGATGCTTACCTTCTTTTTAGCCTCTCTGCCATACTCTATTCACCCAGGGAAGCAAAATGACTTACCCATTGCTTGCAGACATAGTACAGCATGTGCCTCACTCCTCTAAATCCCATGTGATAGCATTGGTGCTTGGAGATTTACTGCAATTGGGAGATGGGACAGAGACCTCATCATTTTGTAAGGGCCAAGTCACTATCATACAGTGCTTTTTCTCATTACTCCCATGAGTACAGGGAGAGCTAAGGGAAGGGAAGGCGCTTGGTTGCTAGCATTAAAATGACCTTGTTGCTTAACTGTTACACTGCTACACTGTTACAAGGCAGAGTGACAGTAACTTTGCAAAGCCCCTCTAGAGCCCCTTTATTTAGCTTGCCAGTGGTCTTGTACCATCTGCCAAGCCTACACCAAAATTCTAAAGAAGGAGGAATAGGAAAAGAGGGGATAGAGTTGTAGGTGACACTAAAGGAGCTCTTAGACAGGTAAGAGGAGAATGAGCAGAGAGGAGGAGCTGGTGGCCAATTGCATCAAGGGCAGCAGAAAGCTCCAATATGAATATTGAGTAATGGCCATTGGTTTTAGAAGTTAGTAAATTATAAGTGAGCTTTAGTAGGGCAGTATCTGTGGAGTGTTGCAGGCAAAATCCAGACTGTAAAGGGTCAAAAAGATTATAGCCAGTGAAGTATGAGCTCAAGTAAAATATATATTTTTTTAAATTAGATTTATTACTGTAATGTTTTGAATTTGATCACATAATATCACTAAGTTATTAAAACAGAGCTCCACCCTAAAGGGGAAGCTCTGCTGGTCTGCCCCCCCCCCCCTCCGGTGCACCTTTTGAGGCACCCACTCCCACCTCCGGCTCAGTTTGCCGCAGCAAAGTGAGCTGGAAGTTCAGCCCCATCCCCCCTTCCCCCACAGCCGGTCCATTCAAAGAGCACGCTTCCTGCATGCCTAGTAGGAAACCGGTTTCCCTTAGCTGAGATGATGGTGGCAGCATCGGAGAGCCGATTCAAGAATCAGCTTGGGTGAGAACACCACTGGATGCCTGGACAGGTATGTGTCCGAATAGTAAAAATCAGCAGCTACAGTGTTTTTAGCTGCTGACTAGGAATGGGCAAAACACCCCCCTGTTCGGTTCGCACCAGAACATCTCAAACAGGGAAAAGTTCTAGCGAACATGCCAACTCAATTAAAGTCTATGAGACACGAACATGAAAAATTATAAGTCCTCATTTAAAAAGTGTGGTGGGCGCCATGATTGACGATGGATCTGGGGGACACGTTTTTTTTTATTTTCAAATAAAGGACTTGTCAAAACTGTCTTGTTTGGTGAATGGGTAGGGGTACGATGTACCCGATACCCATTCACATGGGGGGACTGGGGCCCCCATGTTATATTTCAATAAGTCCCCCACCCGCAGACCCCCACTAACACAGCCCAGGGTTGCCGGGAAGAGGCCCTTGTCCCTATCAACATGGGGACAAGGTGCTTAGGGAAGGCACCTAAAGCACCCTTCCCATGTTGAGGGCAAGCGGTCTGGTATGTTTCAGGAGGGGGTGCTCGCTCCCCCCTTTCCTGGCCTGCCAGGCTGCATGCTCAGATAAGGGTCTGTCAAACAGAAGCAGAAAAATGTGGCCTTGTGTTTTGGTGCCGTAAACCAAAAACAATTTTGGAAGCTAGCATAATCAAGATTCAGGAACAGGATAGGAAGCATAGGCAGTCTTCAATGGATCCCAGATCCCTAGCAAATTCAATCAGTTACATAAGCATCAGGGGCTTGATAGCTGCTATTGATCCAGGACTGATTCATTTTGATAAATGTCAGCCGGTCAACGGAGTCTGTGGACAGACACACTCTTTTATCCATCACAAAACCTCCAGCAGCACTGAATGTCCATTGAGAAAGCATGCCGGAAGACGGGACAGGCAGTAGTTTGATTGCATATTGAGCAAGTTCTGGCCAGTGGTCCATCCTTAAGACCCAGTAACCCAGTGGATGCTCAGTTGGAAAGGTCTCCAAGTCTACTCTTGCCCCTAGATAATCCTGCACCATATGATGCAGACGCTGCCTATGGTTGCTTAAACCTAATGTCCCTGGGAGCTGAGGACTAAAGAATTGTTTAAAGGCATCGGTCAGCCGCCCGCCTTCTCCACCACTCCTCCTTTGACCGAACGAAGCCTCAGAAACACATTGTCTAGGAAATGGTAACCTCCCAGTGTCTGGAAAGGTGTTTTACAAATTTTTCTTCAAGGCGTCCTCAAAATGTTTTCTCCTCTGCTCCCTCTGCGAATGCAGGATAAGCACTGCAACTTTACCCTTGTAACGTGGATCAAGAAGGGTTGCCAACCAATAATGATCCCTCACCTTGATACCACAAATCCTCAGGTCCTTTCTAAGGCTTTGAAGAATCAGGGAGCCCAAGCAGCTTAAGTTTGAGGAGGCATGCAATTCTGAGTACTATGGGTCACTAAGGATGACATTTTCAGGAGCAACCTCTCCCAAGCCACATACAACTCCTGGGGTTTCTGGAGAATAAAAACCATCCCTTAAAGACTTCTGTATGTTATCCTCTACATCCATGCTGCCACAATCCTCCTCCTCCTCTTCCTCCTGAGTCTTTTGCGGCCCCGCAGGAATGGTATCTGCATAAAGGGGGCCTTGTGAGGAAAGGAAGTCCTCCTCTTCCCCCCCTTTTCTGCCTCAAGTGCCCTGTCCATGATTCCATGAATTGTGTGCTCCAGCAGGAAGACTAGATGGATAGTGTCACTGATGCATGCATCGTCACAGCTCACCATCCTTGTGGCCTCCTCAAATGGTGACAGGACAGTGCATGCATCCTTTATCAGCAGCCACTGGCATGGCAAAAAGAAGCCAAGCTCCCCTGAGCCTGTCCTTGTGTCATACTCACACAGGTACTCATTGATTGCTCTGTGCTGTGTGTGCAGCCGCTGCAGCATTGCCAATGTTGAGTTTTACCTGGTGGGCAAGTCACAAATGAGGTGGTTGGTGGGCAGGTTGAATTCCCATTGAATGTCAGATAGCCGAGCACTGGCATTGTATGACCGCCGGAAATGGCACCTGTTCAAGAAATGCTGCACCACTAAATTTAGGACATATGCCAAGCATGGAACATGTGTCAAGTGTCCCTGTTGGAGGGCAGAGAGAAGGTTGATGCCATTGTCACATACAACCATTTCTGGCTCAAGTTGCCATGGCGTCAACCACCTCTGAGCCTGCTCCTGCAGAGCTGACAGAATCTCTGCCCCGATGTGGCTCCTGTCACCTAAACAGACCAACTGAAGCACTGCGTGGCATATTTTAGCCTGACTGCTTACGCAGCCTCTTGAACACTTGGGGACCACTGCTGGTTCAGAGGACTCAGCAGAAGAGGCCATAGAGGAAGAGGGTGGGGTGGAGCAGACAGATGTGGCAGAATCACCACCAGCTTTTTGGAGACGTGGTGCCAGAACAAGCTCAAGCACTGAACCCTGTCCTGCATCTTTCCCAGCTGCCAGCAGAGTTACCCAGTGCGCCGTAAAGGAAATGTAACGTCCCTGACAATGCCTGCTGGACCATGAGTCAGCAGTAATGTGAACCTTTTTGCTGA
The DNA here is from genome assembly GCF_965119305.1 of Pelophylax lessonae. Lineage (NCBI taxonomy): Eukaryota > Metazoa > Chordata > Amphibia > Anura > Ranidae > Pelophylax > Pelophylax lessonae. Next base: position 481,238,094 of record NC_138772.1, read on the forward strand.
TCGCTCTGTCCAACGAGTACAAAACATTGCCTTCCACATGATGGTACAGAGCTGGAATGTCCTTACGTGAAAATATATTTATTTTTTGAACCTGCCACTGTGGTACAGCACCTTCCGCAAATTCACGAAAGGGGCCAGAGTCTACCAAATGAAAAGGAAGCAGTTGTAGTGCTAGCAATTTGGCCAAGATAGCATTTAGACTCTGAGCATGTGGATGGCTGGAACAGTATTTTTTTATGGTTCAGCAACTGGGGAAACAAAATTTCCCTGGTAGTGAAATCAACAGGTGGTGTACTGCTAGCAGATTGAATGCAAGTAGCTGTGGCACCCATTGCTATACCATCTTCCCTATCAGTGCAGGTTTTTGAGAAGACTTGAGGTATAGTAGGGGTAGAGTTCCCAGATGAGGAGCAAGGAGAAGTCTGCATTTTTTTTATGATGTGGGTTTTTCAGGTGCTGTTGCCAATGGACTGCATGGCAGGTCATCATATGTCTTGTCAAACATGTGGTGCCCAAGCGACTGGTGTTCTGGCCAAGCTTGATCCGCTTCAGACAGAGATTGCAAACAGCAATGATGTGGTCTCATGCACATGCGTTGAAAAAAGCCCACACAATGAAATTTTGGAAGTCAGTGGGGAGTTAGCAGTGCCCTGCACCTGTGGAGCTCTGTGGTGTGATGGAATAGGGTGGCTGCCATTATCCTGACCCCTGGAGGACATCCTGCCTCATTGGAGTTGTGCCTCCTCCTCCTCACTTTCCTTCTCTATTCTCTCAGGCCCCCAAGTACAGTCAGTGACCTCATCATCCCCTCCCTCCTCGTCACTGGAGCAAACTTGGCAGTATGCTGCACCTGGGGAAACATGACTGCTATTTTCTTGTCTGTCATTGTCACCCCCTCTCTCTAGGCTCACTTTATTCCCTTCCTCAACCTGGGAACCAACATCGGAGCATTCAAATTGCTGCGCATCCATCAGCATCATGTAACTGACACTATGATCGAATAATTCAGATGACTCCTCCATGCAGGATAGTGGGGCTACAGAAGGAGTGCCTGTGGACAAGGAGCCTGTGGAATAGGCCACTTTGGCAACTGCGGTGGAAGGCAAACTAGTATGAGCCTGGGTGACAGAGGATGAGGAGGATGAGGACAGCTTAGTTATCCACTCCACCAACTCTTCTGCATGCTGTGGCTCAATATTACGGCCAGCATTGGGAAAAAAGGACAAGCGTGCCCTACCTGCAGAGGATGCACCATATAAGTAACCACCACTTTTCACTGTGGACACCGGGGCTGCTTGCCCTCTTTTAGTGGCCTGTGAGCATCTGCCTCTCCTTTTTGTCCATTCGGACATGATGGGTATTTTTTGGGGGGTTTTTATAACTTTTTATTATAGTGTGGGATGGAAATATGGTGCTTGGGTGCAATACTTTTGTGCTTGGAGCACTATAAAAAGTTTTATTATTGTTTTTTATTTTTTGGGGGGGATTTTTATAACTTTTTATTATAGAGTGTGGGAAGGGAATAGAAAACCCCTGCTGATGCAGAAGATATAGCACCTGTGACACAGAAGGGGGGATAGCAATTATGCCCTAAATAATATTAGTGCTGCTGCTCCACAAAAAAAAAGAAAACCCCTGCTGACGCGGAAGAAATAGCACCTGCAATGCAGAAGGGGTGACAGCAATTATGCCCTAAATATTATTAGTGCTGCTTTGCCATGAGAATATAAAAAGAAAAAAAACACACTGCTGACGCAGAAGAAATTGCACCTGTTCGCGGAAGGGGGGACAGCAATTATGCCCTAAATATTATTAGTGCTGCTGTGCCACAAAATTAAAAAAAAAACACTGCAGACGCAGAAGGAATAGCACCTGCGACGCAGGGGGGGGGGGGACAGGAATTATACCCTAAATATTATTACTGCACCTGCGCCACAAAAATTAAATAAATAAAATAAAAAATCACTGCTGATGCAGAAGGAATAGCACCTAGAACACAGAAGAGGGAGTACTAATATTGCAACAACAAAACCTGATGCTGCAAAAAAATTTAAAGAAAAAAAAAGAAAAATAAATAAACAAATATATATACAGTATCTCACAAAAGTGAGTACACCCCTCACATTTTTGTAAATATTTTGTTTGAACTTTTCATGTGGCAACATTGAAGAAATGACACTTTGCTACAATGTAAAGTAGTGAGTGTACAGCTTGTATAACAGTGTGTAAATTTGCTGTCCCCTCAAAGTAACTCAACTAACAGCCATTAATGTCTAAACTGCTAGCAACAAAAGTTAGTACACCCCTAAGTGAAATATGTCCAAATTGGGCCCAAAGTATCAATATTTTGTGTGGCTACCATTATTTTCCAGCACTGCCTTAACCCTCTTGGTCATGAAGTTCACCAGAGCTTCACAGGTTGCCACTCGAGTCCTCTTCCACTCCTCCATGATGACATCACAGAGCTGGTGGATGTTAGAGACCTTGAGCTCCTTCATCTTCTGTTTGAGGATGCCCCACAGATGCTCAATAGGGTTTTGGTCTGGAGACATGTTTGCCCAGTCCATCACCTTTACCCTCAGCTTCCTTAGCAAAGCATTGGTCGTCTTGGAGATCGTTATCATGTTGGAATACTGCCCGGTGGCCCAGTCTCCGAAGGGAGGGGATCATGCTCTACTTCAGTATGTCACAGTGCATGTTGGCATTCATGGTTCCCTCAATGAACTGTAGCTCCCCAGTGCTAGCAGCACTCATGCAGCCCCAGACCATGACACTCACACCACAATGCTTGACTGTAGGCGAGACACACTTGTCTTTGTACTCCTTACCTGGTTGCTGCCACACACGCTTGACACCATCTGAACCAAATAAGTTTATCTTGGTCTCATCAGACCACAGGAAATGGTTCCATTTCCTTAGTCTGCTTGTCTTGAAAAATCACTGCAATTAGCTAAAGAAATAGAATGCCAAACTGGGGTGATTGTTTCCCGTGACACAATATGGCATACACTGCAGAAGCCCATGCACAAAAAACCCACCAGGGCCCATGCTGAAAAAAGAAGACTACTGGGCTCTGTACTCTGGAGTGATAAATGTTTTTTGGACCTGATGGCTTCAAAACTGTATGGCGTCGCAAAGGCGAGGAGTACAAAGAAAAATGCATGATGCCTGTAGTGAAACATTATGGTGACAGTGTCCTTCTGTGGGGCTGCATGAGTGCTGCTGGTGTCGGGGAGCTGCAATTCTTTGATGGTATCATGAATTCACAGATAAACTGCTCTATATTGGAAGAGAAGATTCTACCATCACTCTGTGCCCTTGGGCGTCTTGCACTTTTCCAACATGACAATAATCCAAAACACACATCTAAAGCTCTAAAAGAGGTAATTCTTAAAGAATGAAAAAAGATAGATGTCGCAATATGTCACCAAATTGTTCATTCCATGCCTAGAACACTTGGTGCTGTTCTTACAAATCAGAGGTCATACAAAATATTAGATGTAGTAGTTTTTGTTGTGGGTGTATTTATTTTTGCATCAACCAATTTGAGTAAAACTAAAGATTTTGGGGTCAATTCACTCACATTTACCACATGCGATAATGTGGTCACGTGACACATTTGCATAAAAAAATCTGATGCAGTAAATTAAGTCCAATTTACAAAAAAAAAAAAAAAGATTATGCGGTATTTACTGCAAAATGAAAAATGTGTTGGTAAATATTGTTTAACCGTTTCCGGACTGCCCCACATACATATACTGCATCAGGACAGTCCGGCTGCGCAAAATCATGTACCTGTACGTGATTCCTGCCCCCCTGCTGTCCCTGCGGTGATTAGATTTGATTCATTAACCCTTTCACTTCCTGTCACAGTGTCACTAAGTTCAGTGTACACATTTTTTTACTGATCACTGTATTGGTGTCACTTGTGACACTAAATAGCGTTAGTGGCAGTTAGCGTCAGTCCCATATAAGGTTCAAGGTACCCGCCATATATTCTCTATTAAAGTTTTAACCCTCTGATCACCCCCTGTTAACCCTTGCACTCCCTGTCACAGTGTCATTTGTACAGTGTACAGATCTTTTTTCTGATCACTGTATAAGTGTCACAGGTGACGCTAGTTAGCGTCAGCGCCAGTTAGCGTCAATCTTATGTAGCATCAGGGTCCCGCCACATATTCCCTAAAAAAGGTTTAACCCCTGATCGCCCCCCAGTTAACCCTTTCACTCCCTGTCACAGTGTCATTATTACAGTGTACAGATCTTTTTTCTGATCACTGTATTGGTGTCACGAGTGAAACAAGTTAGCGTCAGCTTCAGTCAGCATCAATTAGCATCAATTTCAGACAGCGTCAGATTGCCTGCCACATATTTACTAGCAAATTGTAACCCTTTGATTGTCAGTAACACTAACACATACACACGCTATATACCGCCATTACTAGTATAGTCTGAACGGATCAATATCTTTGATCAGATCAGAACTATACTAGCATTCCCAATAGTGTTCCCAAAAATGTGGCGTTAGCAGGGTCAGCCCCGACACCTGCCAGCACCTGCGTTTAGCCCCTCTGCCCACCCCCCAAACAATAGCAGTATCAGTAGATCACTATCATTTCTAATACACAGTACACAAAAATGCAGCATTTGAAGAATCAGGCCTGATCTCTGGTAGCACTAGCAGTTAAACAGTCCTTGAAAAAAAGGTGATTTTTTACCCATGAGTCACACTAGGTACCTAAAAATTTAATGGCCAAAATATTAAACAAAAGGTACACTGCTGAAGAGACTGGGACAAGGAGTAAAGGAAGAACTGCAGGGAGAGAAACAACGTTTCAGAGATAACAAACCCAGGAGCAGAGCTAACATTAGAGCCAGGGCTGGGAGGGAGGGGGCCTGCACAGGGAGGGAGATTAGTGAGGGACAACTGTCTTTTTCTTAGCAGATAAAAGCTGGAAACAGGGAGAGGGGAAGAGATCAGCTTTCAGCTGCTGGTTGAAGATCTCTGGCTGCATGCAATGTAATAGGAGATATTTACACTACCTCTAGGTAAGTGTTATTACAGGCTTACCTATAGGTAAAAGCAAGAGAGGAAGGTTGTTTCCCCTTTAAAAACAACAAGTGACTCATCATTAAATAATGCAGTATTTACTTCTAAATAGAACAAACACCGCACTAGGTATTTAATGCAAAATTCTTAGTGAATTGATCTTTCAAAGTTGATTTACAGCAAGCGTTTTTTTTTACCGCATTTTTTAGCCGTTATTTAACCCTTAGGGAATTGACCCCTTTGTTATCTAAGTTATAATATTACCTTACTGTCATGTAATGAGCTACACAAATCTTCTATAACACTCAGTTTTATGAAACTTCATGCTTCCCTCTGCTGACCAGCTTTATGGAGATGCTGATTTCATTTTCCAGCAGGACTTGCACACTGCCAAAAGTACCAATACCTGGTTTAATAATCATGGTATCACTGTGCTTGATTGGCCAGCAAACTTGCCTGACCTAAACCCCAAGTCTGTGGGGTATTGTCAAGAGGAAGATGAGAGAAACCAGACTCAACAATGCAGATGAGCTGAAAGCCATTATCAAAGCAACCTGGGCTTCCATAACACCTCAGCAGTGCCACAGGCTGATTGCCTCCATGCCACGCTGCATTGATGCAGTAATTTATGCAAAAGGACCCCCTACCAAGTATTGTGTGCATACTATACTGTACATGGACATACTTTTTAGTAAGCCAACATTTCTGTATTAAAATTCCATTTTTTTTATTGGTCTTACGTAATATTATGATTTTCTGAGATACTGAATTTGGGGTTTTCTCTAGCTGTATGCAATTATCATCAAAATTAAAAGAAAGAAATGCTTGAAATATATCACTCTCTGTGTAACGTATCTATATAAAATATGAGTTTCACTTTTTTAATTGAATTACTAAAATAAAAAACTTTTTGATGATATTTTAATTTTATACGATGCACCTGTATATATGGAATTCCCCTTTAGGAGAACTATGTAAATAAGAGACATTATGCCAAAAAATAATGATAAATAGATTTAGGATTTATGTGCTATTTGAGTTGATCTTTTTTCTGTTGAAGAAACATAAAAAGTTTATTGTTACCTTGTAATAAGTAATCTTGCAAATATTTTGGTGTGGTATACAGTTTACATTGGACTTTTGAAACTCTCATACCTTCTGTATAATTATCTTTTTACATATTGCCCAGTCTGAAAGTAGTATACAGTTAGTAGTGTATGGTGTTTTTGTGTATTTCATGGTTTGCTCATACATTCCTGGTTTGATGTGATGAATTTCTGGTTGAGTCTGTACAGTCTTGTTTACCGTCATGCCTGAATCCTATCTGAAACTGTTTGAACTGTGGAAAAGGAACACTGTAAACATCCTTTTAGGATATATTTAAGCAAAACATTTTTCCACTACCTGGAATACTCCTCATGATTCGTAAAACAAACAAGGTCTTCTGGTAACCTGGCTGAGGGGATAGCTGAAGGCTGATATGATTGGCCAAACTATACAGCAAAGCTGAAAAAAACAACAGTTGGCTTCATTAACTTAAAGTGAAGGAAAGAACAGCTTTAATATTGCAACCAGAGCACTTTCATTTAGTGGTCTGAAATGGGATATAAAAATACAGTAGATGTCTATTATGGGGACAAACCTGGACAGAACTTAACAAGTTTTGGGAGAGAGTTTTTTTTTTTTTCAATTTGCATTTGTTATTATGGGCCTGATTCATAGTACGGCGAATTGGCGTTTCGGCGTGATTTTGCGAAGCGGCGATTATTTAAGTCTGAAATTGGCATTCAAAGAACGGCGGGCGGAAAATAGCGCCTAGTGTGAGATTCATTAAGATGCAATATGGTCAGAGCGCGACTTAAAACCACGCCAGCTAAAAGCTCGACTAAAGTTTAGCCAAATTTTCCCCTGTACCCCCAAAAATCCCAAATCACTGTGGAAGGTGTGGAAGTCAATTTGGAGATGACTTGCGTTTAAAAAATCTCAAAAACTGACTTAGAAAGAGAGATATCTGCGAAAGTGTGGAAAGGTTAAACAGCTCCTCCAGCCGCGAGCTGCGAACTCGCGAATGTGCGCATGCGCAACGTCAAATTGGCTCAAAAAATTTCGCCAGCGCGATTTTGGGTCAATTTTTTTTTGAATACCGCTTGCAAATCCGCTGTCTCGCCCATAGAAAATGGCAAAAACCGGCGGAATTGGAAAAACATGCACACTTCCAACAAGGGATCCTTTAGTAAACACCATCACATTCCATACACCTTTCCTGCTAACTCCGAAATCATAGCAGTCAAATCTACAGTGTTTATATAGAACCTCCACATTCTCTGAAAAAACCCACAAAATATTACATTGGGGAATTGGTCGTCAGATAGAAAAAAAATAGATGTAAAACATATTTCAAAGAAAGATTATTAGCATTTCACACATATCAAGGAAATGTCACAATTTTGACAATATTTTATGTGTTTCCAAAGAATGTTTTTAGAAATATATTGCAAATACTACCTTTTCTTCCATATGGGTATGGCCAAGTGTTACCATTTTACTACACATTTAACTGAAGGTATATATATATATATCCCTTATACTTGGCTAATTAGCAAAGTATGCCCAACAAACAAATAGAGCTTTAGCTCACAATATTGCTACATATTGACTTTATGGGGCATCTTTTGTATTTTGTTCATGTCTTTGGATTAAAAGTTTGCTGATACACATGCCTTTTTCAAACATGAACAAAATTAATGATGTCAACATTTGGAGGATTGGAGATATCCAAGTGTTGCCCATACAGAGGGCACCTTCCGGATTCGAACTTACAAACCTACAGCAGGAAGGCAGACTCCCTAATCATTGTGCTATTTCTCAGTGAGCGTTGGGTGTTTTCCTCATGCCGTCAAAATGCTCACATGGGAACAGGGGCCATTGAACTGAATAGGATTGGATTTTTTGCCTGTTTTGGGAGCTGATCCTTGAGCTGGACAAATCCCCCTCAAACGCCCCCAAACGGGCTACGTTCACATGTACGTGTTTGTGGTCTGTTTTTGGGGCTTTTGTAGGTGATTTCATATAACAATGCCTGCCCAAAAAATGCATGTCAAAACGCCTGTGAAAACGCCAGCCAAAATGCACATAAGAACGCCTGATATAATTGCCACGCCAAATTTAGGGATGTTCATGAGTGATGAGTCAGATTGTTGGCTTACATATCTGGTCAATCGTCACAATCTCACTTCTCAAATCCCAAAAGGTGTGTTTCAATTGTTTCCCTAAATATATATTTCTCTCTCTCTCACGTAATTGTATATATATGTATGTATTCCTGTATCTAAACATTCTAAATAATGTCTAGCAAACTTCAAGAGAGAATTTTTTCAATTCACATATACTATACACACCTACATACATTTCTATTCCTCATTTCTATTTCCCTTGTTTTGGCAACTGAGCATGCTCCAAAACACACAGGATACACACAGTTAATTTTTGGACTGGGCGTTACCATTCTGGGTGTGTTTGCTTGGATTATATATAGCTCACTCAGACATCAGGAAAGATTTGACCTACGAAGAGGTCCAATATATTTGTGTGTCACATGTTTTATGGGTAACATTTTTGGCCCTTTGTTATTTATGGAGGTGAGATTTGGCTGTGTTGTGTGTTGACTCTCTGTAAGTATTTATTGCTGTTAACATAATTCTGTCAATCTGCACATGCATCTGTTGATTATGGGCTCTTTGTCGATGTATATGGTCTAAATGTTGTACAAAGGTTGTTTTGGTTTGAAAAATACAAATGTAATAAACAGCATGTTTCCAATTTTTTTTTTAAAATGTCTTCATGTGTCTAAATAAAGTTTTCTGGTGTCCACAAATGTATGTATTTGTATTTCTTTTTCTAAGTTAAATCTGCTTAATGGTTGTGTATGTTCACTATTCGCGAATTCGCGAATATACAAAACCGCGTTCTCACATTTATACATGAAACCGGAAACGAAACTTTTGGTGCGTGCACACGTTTCCGGAAATTGTCCAGGCCCTGTCGTAAGTGTGCATCATGGCTCCTGCACTGTTTACAGCCGAAATCGTGGCATTTGTGTGTAAGGTAAGGAGGGGGTGTGAGTGTGCAGGGTGCGGGATGGGGGATGGTGGCTGGGTGGGTCGCTTATCTAGCGGGTGTGCAAGAAACTTTTGGTCTGCTGATCTGCGCATGCACTTTCTGCCTATTAGACGTGATCTAGAAGCTTCCTGTTATAGAAACTTCCTAGATGTGAACCTGTTCCCTATATATATATATATATGTATGTGTGTATATATATATATATGTGTATATATGTATATATATATATATATATATATATTATATGTATATATATATATATATATTATATGTATATATATATATTATATTATATGTATATATATATATATATATATTATATGTATATATATATATATATATTATATGTATATATATATATATATATATTATATGTATATATATATATATATATTATATGTATATATATATATATATATATATTATATGTATATATATATATATATATATATATTATATGTATATATATTATATGTATATATATATATATTATATGTATATATATATATATATATATATATATATTATATGTATATATATATATATATATATATATATATATATTATATTATATGTATATATATATATATATATATATATATATATTATATTATATGTATATATATATATATATATATATATATATTATATTATATGTGTATATATATATATATATATATATATATTATATTATATGTATATATATATATATATATATATATATATTATATTATATGTATATATATATATATATATATATATATATTATATTATATTATATGTATGTATGTGTATCTAAAAAATATATATTATACAAAATATATATATTAGACAATATATATACTATGTATATATTATATACAATATATATACATTAGATACATTATAGAATATGTTATATACCATATATTAGTGTATATAATAGGGAACAGGTTCACATCTCTGAACTTTCTATATAGATATAGATAGGCATACCCTGCTTTAAGTACACTCACTTTATATACAATCGTGAGTAAGGACACAGCTTGTTCAGCTTGCCATGACACTGCTCACAAACCATAAGTGACAGGGATAACAAACTTAGGGAGCAACGACAGGGTACCCAGGTACCCAGGACTACACCATATCCATTTTGTGGCTGGCCAGCTTGCCTAGGTAATCTATCATGTCATAGTCCTGGATCCCCTTAACATGCTCTCACATGGTTTGGGAGTAAGGCTATGTCAATGTGGCCAAAATTTACAATGGAGCTGGTGTATTTTCATGCATCGAGAAAAGAAAAAAGGGATTGCTTCACTTTAAGTACATTTTCAGTTTCCATACATGCCCTGGTCCCATTGTGTACTTAAAGTGGGCTATGCCTGTATATAGATAGATTTGATTCGTTTCAACTTTTACACAAAATGAAACCCAATTATCTGTGACAGATTGCTCTGACGCTTTGGAATCTATCTAGATAAAGACAAATGTATTGACCCTTTTCATATATGCAAGATTAGAAACATTATATTCCCTAAATGCATAATGCCAAAAATTATTGCCTTACATACATCCATACACACTGCAAGCTCGGCCCCGTTTGTCTTGTCTGACACTCTTACCATCATAAGCTGGATCTGCACACAGCAGCTAATTGGTTCACCTGAGATGGAATCAGTGATCACAAAAATCTGGAATGGTCATGTCTTCAAAGGATTGCCTTGAACAAATCACCTCTAAAAGAAACACATGAGTGTATAATCACTTGTCTCAATGGATCACATTCCCAACACACCCATCTCACACTGCCATATGATAATGAATGGGGGTGTCCATTGCAAGTTAAATACACCCCCAGATCACATTGCTTTGTTAATTTACAGATCTAACTGGAATATGATGGCACTGCTGTGAACCACTATGCCATCAAATTCTGCTGGTGACCTTTAAAAAGGATTATGTGTGATTGTGTGGATAATTATGCCACCTTAAATTTGCATCTCCCACATACCATGTGCAACTCTTGCAGGAATTGTGAATCAAGGATAATTCAGCACAGCTTAATGAACAGACACATTGAGGAGTGTAGGAACACACCGTCAGATTACCCGATCACACTATGGGGTTTTAACTCCTCCATAATTTTGCCACTTTGGAAACCAAGTGCTTACTTTATGTATACTTTTTAGACGGAACTACAATTTCTAGTAGGGTGATATCATTGCATGAGATTTTCCCTCACTTCCTGTCTTAGTGTCACCAAGACAGGAAGTGAGGGCAATATCACTGTGGGGAAATAGCTTGCAATTGTTGCCTTATAATGTCCATAGTATATATAAAAGGAAAGAATTGCTGGCTGTATCCCCACGGGAGATTCCCTCACTTCCTGTCCTGGTGACACCAAGACAGGAAGTGAAGGGAAATCTCCTGCAATGATATAACACTGTTACATGTTCTAGTTATGTAGCAAACTTAAGAATATACAAAGCAAACATCTTTTTTTTTCCATTTTGGCAAAATCAGGGATTCATTAAAAAACTATCTTTGTTTGTCCCGTGGCTTGCAGGAAAAACATTTTGCCTTGATTCCACCATCAACACAGACAGGGGAAACCCTCCTGCGGAGCCATTGTGTTCTCCTGGTGCTGCCCCTGCCAGGAAAACACAGTGATTATTGCTAGTGGCTACAAGAGATGCTAGCGATAAGTGTGTGTAAAATCTGACAGACTGGTTGTACGTTGTCCTCCAGGTGATCGACCAATCAACTTGGGTACCTTCAGCCTGGCCATACACAGTTTAAATCTGCATCTCAAATGAAGCAATCCCATTTACATATAACACTCCATAAAGGAGAATTGAGGGGCTTATCAGGTCTGCGTCAAAAATTAACAGCCACACCCAATCAGACAGCTCGTGTTAAAAGGGACCTGAAAAGCAATCTGCATGGCTTGCTTTTCCAAGCATTGGCTAGTTTAGTGAGCCTGGACTAATAACAGTCACTGTAATGCTACCCATACTGCTGTCCTTTTAACATGGTGACAAAAGTTGATACCTATGCTACATGTGTGTAAAGTTACTTGCACCCTGCTAAATGGACAGCAATAAGGTTGTAAATACAGTGACTGCCTGTCCCCCCCTGATGGCGGCCCTGGGTGTGTCATGAAAGGCCAATTGAGAAAATGGCTATATCATGTAGAGGAAATCACCAGTGTGGGGCAACCTATGTCATGGAGGTAGATTTGGACATCGATGTATATGTATCACCAGAAATGGAATTCTTTGTTCTACAATATCTCAAAGACGACCTAGCATGTTATTTGAAGACTGTACTATTTTGGACATACTTGGACTCAAACATACACTGCTCTTTCCACAGCTCCTCCTCCTCTGGGGGTATGATAATGTATATACGCATCTTCACCAAAAGCACAAGATGATGTGTCGTCTCCGGATGAGGCTGCAGCGGAGATTTCAGTTTCTGCCTGAGATAGTGGATCTGCAGCGGGCCTGGAGTGATGCCAAAAGGCGCTCACCCAAGCTCCTGCTAAAGGCTGTGGAGCAAATCTCCGGTAAGTAAAAATATACATTACATGTGACCAGATAGGTTACAATTTTTTGGGTAGGTGGACATGTGTTTAGCTATGCAACAACACTAATAACAACACCCCCCTCCCTCTCGCTCCTACCTTTCCTACCTCCATCAAGTGTCTCTTCACAACCTTTAATACTACTATGTACATTCGTATTTTTTATGTTTTTTTTTTTTCTTCTGCTTCTAGCCAAAGCGGACGGACGGCACCCTCTTGTGCTTTTGGTGAAGAAGGGGAGGAGGAGGACGGCCACACTCCAATATGCAGTCAGAGGCAGCGAGCCATTTGAGCAGCTGAAAATTGTGGATCGTAAGTAGAAAATAAAAATGTTAGAAATTTCTAATCTCTAATCACATTTTACAGAGCCCCCTTTACATCGGAGTCTCCAGACTTACTACACTGTAAGAGGGAAGTGTGAAGACTCTGATATAAGGAGAGTTTGGGAACCATTATTTGAGGGGGGAAGCTGGGGACTCTGGTGTAAAAGGGAACTCTGTGTTCCCCAAAGCTCCCCCATACATCTGAGCTTACAGAGACCCTCTTACACTTCCCTTCCTCAGTCCACCACAGTCAAGGGCACAACAAGTCCCACTGCAGAAGGCTACCTGCTTGGACTTGTAATCCTCTCTGTAGGGGAATGAGGAAATACTGCCTGCTATGCTAAGACTTGTAGTGCCCTCTGTTAGGGACTAAGGATTCCTCAGTCCTCAACATTCTAGGGCACTATAAGTCTCAGCATAGTGGGCTGTCATACCTCAGTCCCTCACAGCTCGGGTCAAAAACAACACAGTTAAACATCTAAAGGACAACTCCAAACAAAACTACCAATAATGGACAGAGTCCATATGCTCTATAATGTCAAAGACCCGCTACCACTCACCTTCCACCTCTGGTGCTGTCATTGTGTAGGGCAAAGGGCTCCATCTACACCATGTTTGGCTTTCATGTCAGATAGGCAGGACTTGCTCAGCTCCACTCTCTTCCTTGGCAATTGACTCTGGCGTCATTGTGGATCTTTCCTCCTCTAGAAAACCCCCAGGGGCCCTCTCCTTGTCCCCCAGCCACCCAGGGCCTTCTTCTCCTCCTCCTCCACCAACCATTTTCAGACTCTTCCAACTTCCCTGGGGCTACTCAACCACTTTGCATAGTGGACACAACAAATCTATGACCAGCCTGCTAAATATCAAGTCTGGGCCTGGTTACCTGTATGTTCCGGGTCCAGGGCGGAGCTCTCCTCCCAGAGCAACAACTGATGATAGCAGAGTGAGTTGACCGGCCAGTCACTTCCTACTGGTGCATGTACACACCTACCGATTCCTCCACATCTTAGGATAACATGATCAGACGGCCAATCCCCAGGCAGAGAAGGAGGAGTAAGTGTCAGCGGACAACAGACACCTGGCAGACGCAGTGAAGGGACTGCAGCACACTGCTGCAACTTTTTGATCCGAGGATTGAAAGCAATCTTTTACTTGGGAGATTTCCCTGACTGCGCCCTTCGAAATGTTGGTGCTCCGCCACTGGCCGCAAGGCCCCTGTAGGTGCGAGGCCTTAGGCGCCCGCTTAATTTGCATGGTGCCCTCCTGTTTTAAAACATGGTCAATGCATCTCATTGGTGTAAGTGCACTTCTATGTTCTGAATTGTAGGGGCATTGAGTATGGTGCTAGCATGATGAGAGGTTACTGCCTATTTGTGTCCATAAATAATATATAATGTTTTTCTTTTATTTTAGAAACCAGTGATCAGGATGTGGAGGCTCAGCCTTCTCAGGCCCCCTGTAAGTAATGTGGATGTGCTGGTGTGTTGTGTATTAGGTCGAACTTGGAGGAATGATTGTTTGTTTTGTTTTCTTTTGTGGTTGATGTAACTTCAGCAAGAGAGGAGCCTCAGGCAGGGCCAAGTCGCCTGGATCCGGGCCAGGAACACATTGGTGCCCAAGATGAGGCCAATTGGTCTCAAGCGGATGAGGACCTGGGCTCTCCTCAAATGGGAAGTAAGTATTCTACATGTGTTTGTGTGTTCAATGTGTCCTGGGAAATCTAAGGGCTGTAATATCTATATTTTGCCATTGGGGTTATGTAGCAGCTGACATTGAGGATGTTAGTTGTGGAGGACTGGGGAAGAGGGGCTGCTGCTTACCCAGTCCAAAGTAACTACTACCTTCAATGTTTCCCAACTACTTTCTGTGTGCCTTTATCAAATAGCTTTGGTTAAAGGATTGTATTTGTGTCTTTGTGTTTCTAGGAGATACGACGCCATCCCCCCATGAAGGGACACCATCCCCCCATGTAGGGTCTCCCCCATCCTCCCCCACTCCAGGCTCCCCTGAACTAGTCTGTAAGTACCTAAAATTAGATTCTCACATGAATTGTGTGTGCTAGGATGATGTGTATCTAGGATAATCTAAGTTGGAGTCTAAGCAAGTGTAGTTTTGCTATATGTGACAGGAAGGTTGGTCATGAAACACTCTTGCTTAACCTTCATGTTTGCAAGGTGGTTTTGGGGAGCTTTACAGGACATGTTATCTTTTGTAAGTTATCTCAAGCCACCCTATTCTAAATTGGTGTTAGTTTCTCTACATTGGAAATGGTGTGCTTTGTACTTGTCAATTTTTTGTGGACATTGTAATTTAATCATGTCCTGATTTAGTCAACACTGAAAATGTGTGTTTGTCAATCTTTCATAAATACTCTTCCTCGGTAATGTACCACATTCCAGTTCACAATTTGTGTTCTTTTTGTGCAGTTTCTCCCGAGCCAGCCACGCCATCAACTTCGGGGGCCCAAAAAAAAACTGATGATGGTAAGTTGTGTGCTTTTCCAGGAATGTGTCTACTTAGTAAGTGGAGAAATGCTAACTGTGTATGTCCCCGCTCAGGCTTCAAGTTCCTCTAAAGGCAGCAGGTTCTTTATGTGAATGCATTCTATGCATTAGTATTCCAAGTGATAGGTGTGCATATTCCCCCTCAGACTTACTGGGACCATTTTTTACTGTCCACATTTTTGCACTAATACTTGTCTGGAACAGACTCCCTCTCCTCCTTAACTGAGGTGACAGCATGCCAATATTGCCTCCTGATGCTGTCACTCCTAATCATTGAGACCATCGGAAGGGAGGGGGGCAAGGCTGGCTCACAGTTAGGTGCCTGAACAGGCACAGGGTGCTTGGCTTCATCTCATGTGCCTCCATAGCAAGCTGCCTGCTGTGGGGTCAACCAACAGGAGGGAGGTGCCTAGAGGTGTGTACAGGGGCCATGTAAAAAGGAGGATTGTTATTTATCTTGTCCCCAAAAACCTAGAGAGTGTAAGTCTAACCTGATTAGTTTTCCACAGCCCTCCCAAAATATGTTTCCAACACTTAGAACAGGCAGGGCTGAGGCACCAAAAACATCCGAAAAACACAATCAGCACAAAAGCAGGGAGTACGTATCCTTAACGCTACAAGCTTCACCCAGTAGAATGACGCTTGCACTGTACAAATCTGCATCACCACCATATCAAAGTCTAAATAAAACTTTCAGGGAAATGTGGAGGGGTAATGAGTGGGTGTTAGAGCGTTTTCATGACTGCCTAACCTACAGTTAGCGTGAGTCCATTTGTTGATAAACTTTTTCTTCTCTCTTAACACAGCTGGGATGGCGGAAAGGAGATCAGGGGAGCAGACACATCTGCTCCGTCCACAACTGGCCCTCCGAATTCCAAAGGGTAAGTCTCTACTATGTGTCAGGTTCAATCTATAGACAGTAAGAGGGAGAGAGAACGCTACACAAACTCCAATGGTGATAGAGATAAATGTGTGCACATGTATCGTGTTGACCAATTGAACCCAAAACACCTTACATTCTTCTAAATGATTGCTTGTGTTGACATGAAGAAAAGCCTTTTACTTAGCTTTGGTGAAACTGCTACTAACATTCCAAGCCATCTTATGTAACCTTTTGAACAATTTGCTGTGAAAGTTTGAGTTTAAGGTTTACACCAGCAATTTAGCATATTTGCTTCAGAGTGTTGATAAAAGCCAACCAATAGACTCCTAAGCATATTTGTTGAGGCACATTAATTACAATCGTTGTTTGGATCATTTTGCATAAAACTAATTGTCATGTCTTTTTCTACCCAGGACACACGCACCTCACCTATGAGGTCCTTTTGGAATACATAACATGGTGCATCGACAGAATCTTGGTTTTGGAAGAAACTTATGGGGCCGATCCAGCCCCTCAGGAGCCATTTGTCAGGAATGTTTCCCCCTTAAAAAGATTATAGTTTTTATTTTTTAATTTGTTTGGTTAATTTTACAATGTTTTTTAACTGTCACATTTCGACATTCGAAAAAAAAATATAACAAAAAAATTTAAAAATTAAAAACCCTTTTTTTTTTGGGACCAAAAAAAAAAAAAAAAATTAAAAAACCCTCGTTTTTGGGAAACAAAAAAATTAAAAAATTAAAAACCCTTTTTTTTGGGACCAAAAAAAAAAAAAAATTAAAAAACCCTCGTTTTTGGGAAACAAAAAAATTAAAAAATTAAAAACCCTTTTTTTTGGGACCAAAAAAAAAAAAAATTAAAAAACCCTCGTTTTTGGGAAACAAAAAAATTAAAAAATTAAAAACCCTTTTTTTTGGGACCAAAAAAAAAAAAAAATAAAAAAACCCTCGTTTTTGGGAAACAAAAAAATTAAAAAATTAAAAACCCTTTTTTTTGGGACCAAAAAAAAAAAAAATTAAAAAACCCTCGTTTTTGGGAAACAAAAAAATTAAAAAATTAAAAACCCTTTTTTTTGGGACCAAAAAAAAAAAAAAAATTAAAAAACCCTCGTTTTTGGGAAACAAAAAAATTAAAAAATTAAAAACCCTTTTTTTTGGGACCAAAAAAAAAAAAAAATTAAAAAAACCATCGTTTTTGGCAGCCAAAAAAAATATAAAAATTTTAAAAAAACCCTTTTTTTGGGACCCAAAAAAAAAAAAAAAAAAAACAAAAAAGCCTTGTTTTTGGCAACCAAAAAAAATATAAAAAATTAAAAAAAACCCTTTTTTTGGGACCCAAAAAAAAAAAAAATAACAAAAAAGCCTTGTTTTTGGCAACCAAAAAAAAAAATGTTTACAAAAAAGCCTTGTTGTTTTTGGTAACAAACTAAACCAAAAATGTTTACAAAAAAGCCTTGTTGTTTTTGGTAACAAACTAAACCAAAAATGTTTACAAAAAAGCCTTGTTGTTTTTATGGCAACCGACAAAACCACAAATGTTTACAAAAAAGCCTTGTTGTTTTTATGTCAACGGACTAAACCAAAAATGTTTACAAAAAAGCCTTGTTGTTTTTATGGCAACGGACAAAACCACAAATGTTTACAAAAAAGCCTTGTTGTTTTTATGTCAACGGACTAAACCAAAAATGTTTACAAAAAAGCCTTGTTGTTTTTATGGCAACCGACAAAACCACAAATGTTTACAAAAAAGCCTTGTTGTTTTTATGGCAACGGACAAAACCACAAATGTTTACAAAAAAGCCTTGTTGTTTTTGGTAACAAACTAAACCAAAAATGTTTACAAAAAAGCCTTGTTGTTTGTTGGTAACAAACTAAACCAAAAATGTTTACAAAAAAGCCTTGTTGTTTTTGGTAACAAACTAAACCAAAAATGTTTACAAATAAGCCTTGTTGTTTTTATGGCAACCGACAAAACCACAAATGTTTACAAATAAGCCTTGTTGTTTTTGGTAACAAACTAAACCAAAAATGTTTACAAAAAAGCCTTGTTGTTTGTTGGTAACAAACTAAACCAAAAATGTTTACAAAAAAGCCTTGTTGTTTTTGGTAACAAACTAAACCAAAAATGTTTACAAATAAGCCTTGTTGTTTTTATGGCAACCGACAAAACCACAAATGTTTACAAATAAGCCTTGTTGTTTTTATGGCAACGGAAAAAAACACAAATGTTTACAAAAAAGAATTGTTTTTGTGCAAACCTTCCAAAAAATGATGTCAAAACATAAAAAATGTTTAAAATGTTTATCTAAATTAAATTTAAGTATGTTGCTCTTTGCAACACAAATGTTACATTGGCAATTTAGTTCATTCTATTATATATTGTAATATATTTTTTGTACGCTACAGTTGGTAGACACCCACATGTGTTATTAAAACATTTATTTTATTACCCAAGTTTTCTTTTTGGTGTACACATCGAATGTCTTTTGTGTTGTATTTGTTTACTTGAGTGGTGTGGTCTGTAATTGTTAGTATGTTGGCTTTGGTTTATGTTAGCCTTGAGACTTGTTTTGAAGCTACATTTGAAGGGAGACCTTTTCTTGGGTCGTTATGTGAACATTGAGTTATCTAAATTTACATGAAATCATATGTTTGGAGATAGAGAAGCACGTGTGTATAAATGCCTACATTAACCAGGGCCATTACTTGGCCACCAACACTCCTAAAAAACCAAAGAGCAAACACAAACTAATCATTTTGCATAAAATTTTATTTCATCCCCAAAAGAAGCACTATAATAAATCATATTGTGCCACCCTCAAATTAAAAAAAAAAATGGCCCAAAAAATTGGCCAATGTAAATCATTAACAAAACTAAACCAAATTAAACAAAAAAACAAAAAATCAAGTTGGTGGTCGTGCCTGAAGCAGTGTGGTGAGCATTGTTAAGTTTCCTGCCATCAAATGGTGTGCCAAGAGTTCCATCTGGTCTGGGGTTAACTGTAGAGTTGTGCTCAAGTGGCCCATTAGGATCATATCTTCTGTCTGAGGCTGCTGATGATGCAGGGTGTTGAACGTTGGAAATGTCCCAGACAGAAGATGTTCGGCCAATAGTGTCATCTGCTCTGGGGTCAGCCTAAGCATTTGGGCAACGTGTGCCATTACCATGAGATGGGATCGTTGCTGCTCCAAGGCTATTTGATGCTGCTGGTGGTGCAAGGGTTGTGAAGATGTGTGGGGAGTGGTGGTTGATTGTTTGTTGTGGTCCACGGTGCGGGGGCAAACGACATGTCGCATTGGTGCCAAAAAAAAGAACGGCCTGGGGAGGAGTGAAGTGATAAAGGTGTGGAGGGAATGTAGTCAGGTGGAAGGGGTACTGTGGAACCAGTGCGCATTGAGGTTGTGCAGGAGGATTGCTCATTGAGGGGTGTGGGAGTCCGAACGGAGTGTGAAGTGCTAGGAGTGGCTACAGGAGGAATTGTCCCATCCCCAGCTGCCTGACAAGTGGCCAACACTGGCATTACCCTCCCACTACCACAACCTGCAGTGGCAGGTGAGTGAGATGTTTGGGAGGGCTCTGCCAATGGGGCATCTTCAGATCCAAACAGGCATTGGCGTGTGGCCAGCACCTGAGTGTCAACACTTTGCCGATCCCGTTGATGCTGGTCTGCTAAACTTACCAAGCTGTTACGCATATCCTGTTGAACCTGTAACATATCCTGGTGAACCTGTACCATTGTTGCTACAGATTCCTGTATGAGCCCGAGCAGACGTACTGCCTCAGTAGATTGCTGAGTACGCCTCCTTAACTCATTTTGGACCTGATACTCATCAAGCAGCCTCTCGGCTACATCCAGCATAGATGGACGAAGTTGGGTAGGTGACAATCCCTCTGCATCTAAGGCTACCTGAAAGCAGAAGAAATAGACCAAATCATTATCAAACATCATGACTAAATATTTCAGATTAGTTTGACAACTTAACACCCCAAGCAGAACGTTGAAAAGTTTGATGTGCTTCTAATGAGTACTTGTTCATTGTAAGATTATCCAAGCTAGCAACACTTCTGATAATGGGTACATATTATATTGGTGTGACTAATATGACAAAGGCAAAAAAGATTCAACATGAAGGTGTTCCCAATTAACCCTGGTGTGGTAGGTTGTTTATGCTTTTGGTAAATCTGTTACTACACCAATGACTTTATACATCTACGTATGTTGTCTAAAATCTTGCCATCAATCGGCTACAGGACAACCCAACCAAACGATACCCATGAATTTGGACCTGGAAAATCAAAGACGGGCCGGACTTTAAAGATCCTGGATGTTTTTGGAACATTAGTGGCACACCAAATTATAACATAATTCCCTGATGTTCAAGATAGAACTCTTGTTGTGCTGGTGCATCGTCAGAATGTCATAGCACTAATTTAACACACACAATGTAAGCCACATCTAGTCCAAAATCAATGCTACCATTGAAATGTTACATGTGCACCTTGTTCCCTTATATCACATACCACAGCACTGGATGCAGAATCGTCGCCAGCTCCTGATCCAACTCCAGCTGCAACGTCAAGAGGGGCCTGATGTTCTTTTAAAAAAAAAAAAAAAAAAAAACATGTTTAGTACATAACCTTAGTCAGTAATGATTATGGCCAGATTGCCCTCCTAGCTTCATGAATGAAGCATTGAGGCCAAACATTCAAAAGTGCTTTCCTGGGCTCATAGGACACTTGCTAAACCCTCCCAAAGGTTAAGAAGGCTTGGTCTGCCTACTAATGACGGCACCCATTAATGCTGTCAACTGTGTTTTGCAGGGTAAACATCTAAAAGGCAACACTCTTTCCTAAGAAAAAACATGTGTGTTAATGGGGTTAATAAGATTCAAAAAAACATTATTTGACTAGACATACCAACACCTTCCTCCAGGCCTAGCTGCACTGGGTGTGTTCCCTGCTGCGGATCTTCTGTAAAGGACATAGCAATATGAGCTATCTTGGCAAAAAAAAAACATCTACATTGTTTGGCACAGTATGATATTGGACCTACCAGGAGGAGGGTCAGCACTGATGTCAACACCTGTGAGTCCGTCTGGTTCGCCAAGCTGCATGGGCTGTGGAGGGGCTGAGATCCGTGCTACAGATGAACAAATTGCAGGTTGGGGAAAACAAAAAAAGGACAATTGGAAGGGCAAGTATCACATTCTCTTAATGTCACACATAGGATAGTAGTTAATCTTTTCCAAACAACTCACACAATTGACATCCAAGATAATATCCTACCTCGGTGCAAAGCATCCGAATCTAAGTCCTCTCTGGGAAAGATGGTATCGGGTCCTATGATGTTCAAGAAAGGTAATTGATAATCCCAGAGAGAACTTCGTGCACGTTCATCCAGCCGACCTTGACGGTCATAAAGACCCTCCGCAGCCCATGCAATTAGCTTCTTCCGAACGGACCCACAGATGTCGTTGACCTTCTTCCGCACACTGTCACGGTGGCGAGGTGCTTCACCCAGTGCATTTACAGCATCCCGGATTTCATCCCACAATCTGTTCTTCTCTGTTACTGAGTAAGACGCGGCCCTGGTCCCATGTATCGCCTGATATCTGGCCATATAGGCGTGGACCAGGGCACAGCACTGATTGTGGGTGAAACGGGGAAGCCGGGGTAATGTGGACAAGCTGACTCTGGTGGACGGACCCGCTCCAGGACTACTGTCAGAAGAGCCAGCTTGTCCACTTGGTGTGTTAACACCTCCCCCGGCTTCCTCCTCCGGGATGGGGATGGTGGACTCCCTCATGGATACAGCTGGAGCCTCCCTCACACCAGAGCCAGACGATCTGACCACCCTGCCCCCCCTGCCCCCCCTGCCCCCCCTGGCCCCCCTGGCCCCCCTGGCCCCCCTGGCCCTTCTCATCCTTCCAGTGGGTGGGGCCATGGGAGCACGAGGTGGGCAGAGAATCTGGCTGTCCAGCAGCAGCAAAGAGCCCCAAACTCCTAAATCTGAAATGACAAAAGAGAAAACAGAAAAAACAGGATTTGCAGATTGCTCTTCATATACAGTATAATTAGTGAACAGTTACAGAACACACTTACCTAATGGCACAAACAGACTTGGTCGTGGTGGTAGTAGTGGGCAAAGAGCAGAAGAGGCTGCAAAGAAAAGGAAAAAAAAAAACACATAAGAAAACGCATATGGGTACAAATCACACGAGGCCCTCCAAACACTTACCTAATGGCACAAACACAGTGGTGGTGGTGGTGGTGGTGGTGGTGGCAAAGAGCAGAAGAGGCTGCAAAGAAATGTAAAAAAAAAACACATAAGAAAACTCATAGGGGTACAAATCACACGAGGCCCTCCAAACACTTACCTAATGGCACAAACACAGTGGTGGTGGTGGTGGTGGTGGTGGTGGTGGCAAAGAGCAGAAGAGGCTGCAAAGAAATGTAAAAAAAAAACACATAAGAAAACTCATAGAGGTACAAATCACACGAGGCCCTCCAAACACTTACCTAATGGCACAAACACAGTGGTGGTGGTGGTGGTGGTGGTGGCAAAGAGCAGAAGAGGCTGCAAAGAAATGTAAAAAAAAAACACATAAGAAAACTCATAGGGGTACAAATCACACGAGGCCCTCCAAACACTTACCTAATGGCACAAACACAGTGGTGGTGGTGGTGGTGGTGGCAAAGAGCAGAAGAGGCTGCAAAGAAATGTAAAAAAAAAACACATAAGAAAACTCATAGGGGTACAAATCACACGAGGCCCTCCAAACACTTACCTAATGGCACAAACACAGTGGTGGTGGTGGTGGTGGTGGTGGTGGCAAAGAGCAGAAGAGGCTGCAAAGAAATGTAAAAAAAAAACACATAAGAAAACTCATAGGGGTACAAATCACACGAGGCCCTCCAAACACTTACCTAATGGCACAAACACAGTGGTGGTGGTGGTGGTGGCAAAGAGCAGAAGAGGCTGCAAAGAAATGTAAAAAAAAAACACATAAGAAAACTCATAGGGGTACAAATCACACGAGGCCCTCCAAACACTTACCTAATGGCACAAACACAGTGGTGGTGGTGGTGGTGGTGGTGGTGGCAAAGAGCAGAAGAGGCTGCAAAGAAATGTAAAAAAAAAACACATAAGAAAACGCATAGGGGTACAAATCACACGAGGCCCTCCAAACACTTACCTAATGGCACAAACACAGTGGTGGTGGTGGTGGTGGTGGTGGCAAAGAGCAGAAGAGGCTGCAAAGAAATGTAAAAAAAAAACACATAAGAAAACTCATAGGGGTACAAATCACACGAGGCCCTCCAAACACTTACCTAATGGCACAAACACAGTGGTGGTGGTGGTGGTGGTGGTGGTGGTGGTGGTGGCAAAGAGCAGAAGAGGCTGCAAAGAAATGTACAAAAAAAACACATAAGAAAACGCATAGGGGTACAAATCACACGAGGCCCTCCAAACACTTACCTAATGGCACAAACACAGTGGTGGTGGTTGTGGTGGTGGTGGTGGCAAAGAGCAGAAGAGGCTGCAAAGAAATGTACAAAAAAAACACATAAGAAAACGCATAGGGGTACAAATCACACGAGGCCCTCCAAACACTTACCTAATGGCACAAACACAGTGGTGGTGGTGGTGGTGGTGGTGGTGGCAAAGAGCAGAAGAGGCTGCAAAGAAATGTACAAAAAATACACATAAGAAAACGCATAGGGGTACAAATCACACGAGGCCCTCCAAACACTTACCTAATGGCACAAACACAGTGGTGGTGGTGGTGGTGGTGGTGGTGGCAAAGAGCAGAAGAGGCTGCAAAGAAATGTACAAAAAATACACATAAGAAAACGCATAGGGGTACAAATCACACGAGGCCCTCCAAACACTTACCTAATGGCACAAACACAGTGGTGGTGGTGGTGGTGGTGGTGGTGGCAAAGAGCAGAAGAGGCTGCAAAGAAATGTACAAAAAAAACACATAAGAAAACGCATAGGGGTACAAATCACACGAGGCCCTCCAAACACTTACCTAATGGCACAAACACAGTGGTGGTGGTGGTGGTGGTGGTGGTGGCAAAGAGCAGAAGAGGCTGCAAAGAAATGTACAAAAAAAACACATAAGAAAACGCATAGGGGTACAAATCACACGAGGCCCTCCAAACACTTACCTAATGGCACAAACACAGTGGTGGTGGTGGTGGTGGTGTAATCCTTTATAGGCAAAAGGAGGCTGCAAACATTAAACATACATGAGAAATCGCATGACCTACATACGTGCACATAATAAATTACAGTTATCAGGAAAGCAAAAATGGTGTCTTTGGAAGCTGGGAAGGTAAGGGGGCAGGTTTAGATGCCAAATCTAGACTGCACACCTTTAACAAACATGAGAAAACACATGTCCAAACCACATGCACATGGGGCCAACTGCCAATGATTAAAAGACACTTGAGGGGTTCCCAAGCTATTGTGGGTTGGAGGGGATTCACCATAGACAACTTAAGCACACCCAAGATAAGTACAAATTGTCTCCTTCCTTTTTTTTGGGAGAGAGAGATACAATTGTCTTACCTCCAGATAATGTAGGTTGTGGGTCACAGGGTCTTGCTAGCACATAAGAAACATCGATCTATAACATCCAGCAGCCATATTGGCCATGTGCTCCTTTTATAGCTGGCTCACAGGTGTGATAATTAGCGGCCGTTTCTATATATATCTGCGCATTCGCGAATTTGCGCGTTCAAAATGGAGGACGATATCCCAGACGCATTAGATGGTGCAATGCTGGCATTTATTGGTGCCTTGTTTGAGGAGGCCCTGGCACAGGAGGCAGCAGAAGGTGGGGAAGCTGCAGCAGCAGCAGCAGCAGCACCTCCAGCAGCAGCACCTCCAGTCCGTGTGCCCTTACCTCGCCAGCCACGCATTTTTGCTCCAAGGATCTATTTGGACAAGCTGCGGGATTCTGATGTCAGGAGGAAGTTCCGGCTCGAGCGAGGAACTATTCTACACCTCTACCAGCTCATAGCAGAGAAAATTGACCCGGACACACAGCGCGGCCATGCGGTGCCCGGCATGGCCAGATTGCTGGCCACTTTGTATATTTTAGGGCGTGGCAGCTTCCAAGCCACTTCGGGAAGTATCATGGGCATTAGCCAGCCCACAGTTTCAAGGGTGTTCATGTTGGTCATTAATGCCATAGTGGATATAGTGCCCAATTTTATCCACTGGCCACAGAATGAAAATGAGTGGAATGAAGTCAAGTTGGGTTTCTACCGGCGGGCACACATGCCGCAAATCCTAGGGGCAATCGATGGCACCCACATAGCCATTAGGCCCCCAAGGAGCCACGAAAGTGAATACCGGAACCGCAAGCAGTACCACTCTGTGAACGTCCAATTAGTGTGTGACGCCAAACAGCGCATCATGAGTGTCAACACTGGTCACCCAGGGTCGTGCCATGATTCCAGTATGTTAAGAACATGTACTCTGTACGAGGTGTTTGAAAGTGGACAAATGCCCGAAGGGTGGCTTATTGGTAAAGTATTTTGTCTTAACAACATAAACTGTAAGATTACATAGACATAGGAATAAGCTACATCGGTGTACACCCTGATTTAAGCAAAGCCTACCTAAAATGGATGTGTTATTAGTTGTCAGGCTGTTCACACACAACCAGATCAGCAGCTTAGCAGCTCACAAAAGAAAGATTTGCAAAGTTGTCTTTGAGTCCAATGAAGGTGGTTAACCAATGTGTAAATGGTGTCCTCTAGCCACCCAAAGAAAACCTACAAATGATTCCAATGGTATTGCCATATCCCCAAAGTACTTTGCATAAGTGAGTCAATATTGGTTTCCTCACTCTAGTTGCAGATATATTCCAGAAGTAAGACCTAGGCTAATGTAATAGGAACAAAATAGGGGCCAAGTTGGAACTTGCAAGAGAAACCCACCACTTTGTGTGTCCTTTTTCCCATTTGTATTAGTGATTTAGGCAGTTAGACAGAGTTGAGATGTTTCATATGATTTTTTGCAAACAGACGAGCAGGTTGTTTAGTAAAATGCCTAATTGTCTCCCATTTTGAGGAGTCATCTAAAGTCACATGATAGGAAGAACTAATGTATATTTTTCTTATTTTTCAGGGGATGCTGGTTACCCGCAGCTGACGTGGCTGATGGCTCCAATCAGGTACCCCCAGGGCCCAGCAGAGAGGAATTACAACAGGGCCTTGCGGAGAAGCCGGAGTATCATTGAGTTGACCATAGGTCTTCTCAAGTCCCGGTTTCTCTGCTTGGCCCGGCCTGGGGGTGAACTCCTGTACTCTCCTACAAAGGCTTCCAAGATCATCCTGGCGTGCTGCGTGTTGCACAACATGTGCGTTGCCCGGGATGATTCTTGGGAGCTGACGGAGGAGAGGGAGCCAGAGGTCCGTCAGCCGGCGGCCCCCAGGCGGCGGAGCACCGCTGCCGGTATGGCCACCCGGAATACCCTGGTTGCTAGCCACTTTACATGTAAGTACTGTAACCGGTCAAGATAGGGCATGTGTATTAATTAGCTAGTTAGCAGAGGTGCCACTCACAGGGAGACAGAGGGTGATTATCATCTGCCAATGACACTTGCCATTGTAGATAAAGTGTAGTCAACATTGGTAAAATTGTGTTACTTGAGCAAAAACATGCACCTCTAACCATAAACATGTTGGTATTGTGAATAGTGTAAAGGGCTGAGAAGAGCTGGCAGGTGTTTATTTGTGTCTATGCCACCTGTGTAGTTATTGATAACATGAACGGCTGCTTGGTATCTTATGGTGTTGTAATTTTCCAGAACATCAACATCTTGGAATCATGGCACGTACCATGGGAAGCCTGTGGTGATGGGCTGTCTGGCGTCACAGGTGTGTATTCAAATGTTTACATTAATGATTTCTGGTTTGTGTAAGTTGGCATAAAATGTGTTATTTCACTCGTGATGTCGAAATTAAATGAAGTTCAGAATGAAGCAAACAGGCATTAAGATGTGATTTTCATAATGAAATGTCTTATCCTTTGTTTTATTTTTCCAGGAGTGGTACTGCTTGCGGGTGTAGGTGGTAGAAACCCACCTTGATGGACTCCACTCATTTTCTTTTGTGGTCAGTGGATATTTGGTAAGGCACATGGCCAATGACCAACATGAACACCCTGGAACTTCGAAAGTGGCTTGGAAGCTGCCCAGCAACCTTGCCATGCCTGTCCCCTATGAGCTGGTAGAGGTGCAGAATGGATTCTGAACTCTGCCGGAAGTTGTGGAAGACATCAGAATCCCGTAGCCATGGAGCAAAGATCGTGGTCTGGCGCTGTAAAGGCACACGGACTGGAGAGTGACAATATTCTTTTGCTGCATCCCTCCTTCTGCTGTCATTCTCAAATAAATAAATACATTAGAATTGAACATGTGTTTTTTTGTTTTGTGTGGGTGCCTACAGACAAAAGGGCCATCCACACTGTAAGATTTAGAGAAGACTTTATCCTTCCGATTGACATTTTCTATGTAGTGCAAGGGCCTGCCTGATTGCATCCAAATTGAAAGTGTTGAGGTTTGAGCTTCTATTATATGGTTTGGTTAAGTCTACAGGAAAAAGTCTAGACAAATTGTTAGTGTATGGCCCATTAAGCTGCCAAGGCCGGAGTTTTGCACTTTGCATGCTGCTTGTACTGGTGATGTGAGGGGTTGTAATGTAGAGTAGGGATGTGACAGTGTTGTGTTGAGGTGTGAGGCAAATGTAGTGTTGGACTATGAGGGCCTGTGTTGTTGAAATATGGAGAGAGTCCAATATCAGACACCTATGTTTATTGGTCAAGAAATTGTAAGAACCATGGTAAATATGTAAAGAATTGCATCTCGATAAAACTAGGACCACACTCATAAAATCAAAATTGTGTTGTTTCCATTGATGTGCTTGAAATTTGGGTAGGACACCCCCCTCCCCCCCCAAATTCAAGATAGTTTAAAAAAACTGTTTAAAAAAATGAGAGTGAAAAGAGATCCCAAGTGTAGTGATGTGATTTGAACCCATGACGTTGTGAACTGCAGTGAAGTTGCAAAGCACTTAGCTATTGTGCAGAATAAAGCTGTATGGTGGAAAAAAAGGAGTGTGTTAAGGCTAAAAAGCATGGAATGTGGGAAGAAGACCATGGTAAAATTGTGAGGTTTCATCTTGCCCTGAAGTAGGGTAGGGGTTTGGTCACTTGCCTTTGGTACTTTCCTTCATAAGATCGATTCGACACACAGACAAGATCAAAAAAACACTTAAAATGGTGTAAGCTTGCAAGCGCTTCTGAGTGTAACATTATTTAGCAATATATATGATGTAATCCGTTACATTTTAGCAATATAAACAAAAAAAGAAAATAAAAAAAGTAGGTGGAGATGGTAAGCCTCGAACCTACAGCAGAGGGAGATGAATTACAGACATGTGATGTGTGCACTAATCCACTAGCCCACATCGCTATGTGAAACTGCTATAAGCACGAAGACATAAGTTTGCGAATTGGCGAAGCCGCGATCGTAAGTGAATCCCGCTGACGGCGGAATTCATTATTGCTGTTTTACTCGCCAATTCGCCGCAGCGCCAGTTAATTGATTTGAACGCGGCGAAACTGAAACACGTCATAGAGGTTTGAAGCTGCAGTTTCTTTAAATCCGGCCCTATATGTTAATATGTTTGGAAAATGTTTACATCAGATTTTATTATATATATTTAAAATCTTTGTTTTAAAAATAAACAAGTTTCATTGAGCAACTATTTGACAGATGAGGATTAATGTTGATAAATGTAAAGTTATGCACTTGGGGGCTAAGAATATGCATGCATCATACATACTAGGGGGAGTAGAACTGGGGGAATCCATAGCGGAGAAGGATCTGGGTGTTCTGGTAGATCATAAGCATAATAATAACATGCAATGCCAAGCTGCGGTTTCCAAAGCGAGTAAAGTCCTTTCTTGTATTAACAGAGGCATGGACTCCAGAGAGAGAGATATCATTTTGCCCCTGTACAAATCAATAGTAAGACCTCATCCAAAATATGCAGTTCAGTTTTGGGCATCGTTCTGAAAAAGGATATTGGAGAACTGGAGAGAAGGGCAACCAAACTAATAAGAGGCATGGAGGAGCTCAGCTATGAGGAATGCCTGGAGGGACTGAATGTATTCTCTCTTGAGAAGAGCAGAGGGGGGATATGATCAACATATAAAAATACATAAGGGGTCCAAAGAGTGAACTGAGTGTTGAGTTATTTACTTTAAGGTCATCGTAGAGGACAAGGGGGCACTCTTTGCACCTGGAGGAAAAGAGATTGTGTCTCAAAATACAGAAAGGTTTCTTCACCTTAAGAGCTGTGAAAATGTGGAATAGACTCCCTCCAGAGGTAGTTATGGCCAGCTCAGTAGATTGCTTTTAAAAAGGCCTGGATTCTTTCCTAAGTATACATATTATAACTGGGTAATATTCATAGGTAAAGTTGATCCAGGGAATTTCTGAATGCCTCTTGGGGGATGAGGAAGGAATTTTTCCCCTGCTGTAGCAAATTGGATCATGCTTTGCTGGTGTTTTTTCACCTTCCTCTGGATCAACTGTGGGTAAAGAATTGTATATATGGGATTGTATGTTTGTGTTTTTGTTTTTTTTGTTTTTTTTATTGGTTGGGCCAGATGGACTTGTGTCTTTTTTCAACCTGACTACCTATATTTAAGCTCCACTCAAAAGGGGAAGTTCACAACTAATATATATAATTTACTTGCACTGACTGATTTGCTATCTGCTATATACTTTATGTATGCATATAGAATTTTGGGGATGCATGTATTAGTGATCGACCAATTATCGGCAAAATTATCGAGGGCCGATATGCACTTCCCCTGATTTATATCAGAATCGGCCACTGAGGTTACCGATATTGCCGATATTTCGGAAAAGTTCTTGTACCAGGGTGATGCCTGCAGCTAGAGACATCACCCCGGTACTGGTGTCCATAGCCGACGGTCGGCTGTCTTTTAATGACAACCGATGCGGCTGAGAAGCTGCTCAGCTGTCAGTCCAAGGAGCGGGAGGGGACGCCCCCCCACCCGCCGCCTTCCGCGGGTCGCTCGGGTCTCCTGTCCCACCGGGAGACCCGGGCATCCTACCTTCACCACCGCTGTCTGACCGGGTCTCCATCTGTACTGCCGCCGTCTGACCGGGTCTCCATTTCTTTGAATTTGGCGCCGCCGAGTACCCGGAAGTGATGTCATGACATGACATCACTTCCGGGTACTGGCGGCGCCGAATTAAAAAAACTTACAGCATTCAAAACAGCCAAACTTGGCGTTTTTGAATGCTTTTAAGTGCAGAGGAGGGGTTTGGGGTCTTTGGGGTCCCTCCACCACAGTACCTGTAGACATTAAAAAAAAAAAAAAAATGTAATGTCAGAAAATATCGGCCAATATCAGCCGATACCGATATCTGATGACCAAAATATCGGTATCAGCTGTAAAAAAAATGATATCGGTCGATCAATAGCATGTATACACACAATCAATTTATAAAAGTCTTAGTTTTTCTTTATGTGTGGTCTTTTTGGACTAATTTTAATTTTACAGTATGCATTTATATATGAGTTTACATGTATTTGCAATTTATTTTCACTTTTCTTGGATACGTATAGTTCTGGGATCAATCAGTTTTGTAAATTAGTGCTGCCTTTTTATTTCTTTGAACTTACCCTAAGCTCTGTGAAGAGAATTTTAAATTCTGTATAAAACTGTACATTTTGTATGCTTTGCTTATGTATTGCACACGGCACTTATATTCTGCACACGCCACTAATAATGATTTAATTACATATTCACATTCATTATTTTGAGAACAAACTATCCCGCCTATGTACTGCCTACAAGTGTAATATTATTATGATACCTACATAAGCATGGTTATAAAAAAAAAAAAAGTTTCAAATGCGTCAAATAAACAGAACGGATATTTGGAAAGATGCTCTTTTTGTGTCTGCTCCCTACTGAAGTAGCTATTATTCATTTGGAACCAATATTAGGATAGGAGTTGCCTATCTATATAATTTCCAACATAGATCCAAGCCCTTTTTTATGTGCATTTACAGAAAGGTTGGACTTTGGTTAAAGTATATCTAAAGCCAAAAACATTACTTGAATAAAATGCAGGCTTCTCCTGAATTAAATGGCAGAGGAAGATTCAGGTCCTTTAGGTTTAGTTCCAGCAGTAAATGGGAAATCGCTCATACTGCAGCAGAACAATGATACCACTACAGTATAGAGTATTACAGCACACACAACAGCCACATCAGTTAGCAATGGAAATAATTTATTTGGGCCAGCTTGTCAAATTATACCTGGAAATCTACTTGAAGGGCCAGTTCACACCATAGAAACGCAGTCTGGATGCTTTTTGGAGCGTTTTTGATGCAGTCCAGTGCCATTTTCCCCCTCTTTTTCATTAACCTTAAATAAGGACATGTGTCTTCCAGTGCGTTTGTGGTGTGTTTTGTTGCATTCTGGTGCATTCCAGTGCGTTTTTGATGTGTTTTACAGCGTTCCCATTCCATAAAAAAAAAGTAGAACGTGCTACATTTTCCCTGCACTGGACTGTACTGGAACGCACTGGAACTACAAGCACTGGTGTGAACTATGCCATTGGAAACCATATAACCTACTATCCATGCATTTTTAATGCAGAAACAAAACGCACTGAACTGCATGTGGTGTGAACTGGCCCTAGTGTGAGAGACATTAGAGTTCACAGAAGCTGCTGAGAAGAGACTGAGAGCTTGAGAAAGCAGAAGAGAGAACATTAAAGTGTTAGTTAAAGGCTAAAATACCAAATGAAAAATAAAATAGCCTATACAATTGTGACACAAGTCATATTGTAATTTAATGTTTTTAAAAAGTACCTTTCCCTTTCAGTCTACAGCTGTTATTTTCTGAAAATACAATGCAATATGGCTACCTGGAGGTGTTCTGTACACAGAATGTGTACAGAATGCCCCCCAGAAACATAATTTTCTGCTTGTTTGATTGGCTCACTGATTTTCCCAGAAGTCTACACTGAGATACAAGTCAGATTTCTGTCATCCCCTGCAACAAAAATTTCATTTTTGGTGAAATGCTTACAATAGGAAATCACGTCTAAATGGAAGCAGGCCCAGCAGCTTTCCTCATTAGAGCCCTACAGATGCAGCAGCTGTCTAATAACTATGAAACCACTCCCATTAGACTCACTTTCCCACATGGGCACAGACAAACACACAGGGATTTCTTCAGAATAACAAAAGGTAGGAATCTGCAACAAAGTTTGTTAAAATCCTTGTAATGTACATCAATTACCCAGAGGGGAGTATTTTTTTCTCAACAAAAGTGGAGTTACACTTTAAGTACTATAATAATCTTACCTAATGGTATAATAAATGTCTCCTTAAAGTGCACCGTTTAGGAGATATTTACTTGTGTAGCAGCCGGTGATGTCACCGGTGCATACGCTCTGAAAGAACAGCATATCCTGTAAACCGTTACTCCCGCGTGCGTACACGGTATTGACGTCATTGCAGCTCGGTCATTCAAAGGACTGGAGCCTGCAAACCCAGAAGGAAGACCAGGTGAAGATGGAAGCCCTGTCTATGATGATAGCAGGCTGCTGAAGGGCTTTGTTTTAACCACTTTAGCCCTGGAAGGTTTACCCCCTCCATGACTAGGCCATTTTTTGCGATACGGCACTGCGTGATTTTAACTAACAATTGCGCAGACGTGCGACGATGTACCCAAATAAAACGTATGTTCTGTTTTTAAGACAAATAGAGCTTTCTTTTGGTGGTATTTTATCATCTCTGTGTTTTTTTTTTTTTGGGGGGGGGGGTTTGTACTATAAACAAAAGAAGACCGACAATTTAAAAAAAACAATATTTTTTACTTTATGCTATAAAACACATCCAATAAAAAAAAAGGAAAAAATCTAATTTATTCATCATTTTAGGCCAATATGTATTTGACTACATATTTTTTGGTTAAAAAAAAATCCCGAAAAGTGTACATTGATTGGTTTGCGCAAAAGATATAGCGTCTACAAACTATGGGATATTTTTATGGAATTTTTATTTTTTTTACCAGTAATGGTGGCGAACAGCAATTTTTAGTGGGACTGCGATATTGTTGGGG
Source organism: Pelophylax lessonae (assembly GCF_965119305.1). Classification (NCBI taxonomy): domain Eukaryota; kingdom Metazoa; phylum Chordata; class Amphibia; order Anura; family Ranidae; genus Pelophylax; species Pelophylax lessonae. The sequence continues at coordinate 481,271,741 of NC_138772.1, forward strand.
ACAATTTGGACACCTAACTGACACTTTTGAGGTGACCTCTGCCACTAATACAGTTATCAGTGTTAAAAAAAAAAATGCACTGTCGCTGTACTAATGACACCGGCAGGGAAGGGGTTAACATCAGGGGCGATCAAGGGGTTAAGTGTGCTCCTAGGATGTGCTTTCTAACTGTGTGGGGGTTGGCTTAACTGGAGGAAAACAGAGATCCATGTTTCTGCTTAGCAGAAACACAAGCTCTCCATATTCCTCTCTGACAGAACGGAGGTCTGCCTTGTTTACATAGGCAAACCGCCGTTCTGCCTCTCCTGTGAATGACCGACGGATCCCGGGAGACATCGTGTCCACCACACCCGCTGATTGGCTCCCGCTGTGTCCAATCACAGCAGGAGCGGGTCGCAGGCAGCGCGAGCGCGTGCCCCAGATCCTGTGCACGAAATCACGTACAGGTGCGTGATTTCGTACAGGAGGGCCATCCTGCTGCAGTATATCTGCCTGGGGCAGTCCATAAGCGGTTAAGGTAAGTTTCTTGCAATGCATATTAGCACATTATAACATTTCCTAACAGCAGAAAAGTTTTTTTTTTTTTACAATTTTTAATTCTTCAGTTCACTACCGCTTTAAGGGCTTGTAACACTAGCAATCCAATTACTGGCAGCAACCTGCTGGTGACAGAGTTCTTAGGAGGCCACTCATCTGTTCCTATGGTGTCACCCCTCTGGCCAAACCTGTGAGGCTGTGGCTCAGTCATTGCTCCCTTGATGTAGAGTGAGATTTGACAGTTTCCACCAGCAAGGTAGTAGCACCATAGGAGGAGGTGAGTGCTCTCTTAGCAATACTGTTGCTGGCAAATTGCTGTTAACAACAGTATTGCTAGTGTGACCATGGTGAGGATAGTTACCTTGCTTTGATTGTGAACACTCCTCTGGGTATAGAGGAATTACATTAGGTATAAAACTGAAGATCGTTGCAGAAAGCCAGCATGGAAACCAGAGAAATGTGAATTTCCCACTGGGCACAAAGGATACTTCAACAGTCTTTTACTGCCATAACAAATGAAACTTTAAGAGAGGCAATAGATACTATTTATAGCTGTTATTTTCTTTCTTGCTTTAAAATAATAAATCTGTGAAATATGTGAAGAACGTAGAGTTAAAGATTAAATTCAACTTACATAGTCAGTTGGTGGCACCTCACTGAGAATTCCATTGGAGCTGCAGGTGATCATTACTGTTGCTTTTGTGTTTTCAAGATATACTACGCAAATCATACTGTATTGCTGCTACTGCCAAATCAAAAGTACCTATTTTCAATACATAACTTTACACATTCAAGAAAATTTAGCGTTATATAAAGTAAGAGCTGGTCAAGATTTCCCACTAAAAGTCATCCATGCATTTCGTCCAGTTTAGGCAAGTTATAGAAAATGGTTCAGTGATAAAGAGGTTCTATTAAACTCTAAGTGTAATTCACATGCAGTATTTCAATAATGAAAATAAAAAAGTGAGCTAGCTTTAAACTTTCTGGGGAGGTTCAGCATGGTGCAGTGGCAGTAAACACAAAGAGTCCGGTTGCAACGAGGAAGATGTTGTCGGCACTCCTTCAGCCATAATACATCTCCCATAGCAATGGGAATAGATTTGCGCCGCCATGGCCCTTTTCCTGTACACAGGTACAGAAGAGAAAGAGTTAAGTGAAGTGCATGCATGGAGTCCCTCCTAGGTGCACAGCGGGACCCCATACCTTTACTGGGAGTGGGGTATCAGAGATACACAGAACAGATGGAGAAGGTATTGGCTCTGTATGTCCCTCCTAAATGCACAGATAACCGTGGTGATTTTTATTACATCAAAAGAGTCTAGTAGTTTGTTTATGTGTGGTTATCTGTCTGGGTCCTGAGCATAGTTCAATTAAAGGTACCCCATGAGTATGGCAGTGACCCTGAACAAAGTTCCCTGTGTAGTCCATAAGAACCCACCCCAGGGTAAACCTCTTATGTGACCCTTACTTGGTGCACCCAATGAGGAGGGAAACATGGGGAACGCAATGACCATGACCATCCTGTCACCTTGACCTGCCCCTGCTCACATGCTACTAGCATTAGTAAATAAATAGGAAGGTATAGTATATATACTTGTTTTAAACTTTTTGTTTAATACTTTTCTTTAGTCACTTCCTGGTTTCCAGGTCTGTGCAAATGATGTAATAGGGGAGGAAGGGTTTTCTCAGCTAAAGCCCCTCCCTCTCTCCTGCCTGCATGCCTGAGCTAAGGACAGATGGATTCCAGGAAGTAAATGCTACATGAATCATCTGCCTTTACTGAAGATGGCCATGTTCTTCACATCCGACCGAGGAGGGCTGTAAAATAAAGGAAACAAAGCGGACACAGACAGGGAGCCAGGGACATAAAAAACGCCCCAATCCCCCTTTTTAAGCACCCCAACCCCCAAAGCCCTGAGTACCTGTTAAGGACAGGCTGACATCAGGAGGGCGGAGAGGTTTCCATTCTGGCACTGACCTGCAGGGATGAGTCGGACAATGGGATCAGAAAAGGAAGAGAGAAGGGGGGGCTCCCATAACCCTGGGGCCAGTGTACTCACCAGGAACCTGGGTGGCTTGAATGCAGAGTAGCAGCAGGGAAAATCGCTTTACCAGCAGCAAAAACGTCCTTCCTATAGCAGAATGTGTAAATCACACATTCTGCTGACATCCTGAGTGTTTTAAAAATGGTGCATGCTGACGTCAAATTGCTACATCGCATGCGCCGAACTGCTACAGCGCATGCGCGGAAACCAAGCCTCGTTCCGAGATGCTCGCGCATGCGCAGTAGGCCAAAAAACGCTGGCCGGTCAGGAAGTGAATGCTGACTGGCCCCGGAGCACTAGCCACCGGGGATGAAGCAGGAAAAGAAAGGTAAGCACAAAAACTGCACCCTAAACACAAAATAGCTGCCATGGAGAAAAATAAAGGATACAGTACTCACTGCCACCAACGATCCACTAGCCTCCAGGGACGGATATGCACACACACCAGACTTCACATGGGGAATAGGCCACCTGCAGCAGCTGGGTTCTCTGGCCAAGGCTGCATATGGAAATTTTAGCCCCACTCCATATCCCGCATCAGCTGGGGATTATTGGAGAAAACTCAATAGCATGCTGGCAGAGTCATCTGTCTCCTGGGATCCAATGGGTAAGATACAGGTAATCCGTAGGAGGACAAAAAAGGAACACGTGTGCTGAACAGGTGCAAAGATTTATGGGAGTGGATGTCCTATAGGGTAGGTTTGGAGGCCGGACTAAACCCGATACGTATACTGCTATGGATTCTGTAAGGAATTTTTTTTTCCCGTACTGTCACTGGTCAGTGTCCCTGATCACTGCCACACCAGTTATATGGTGACACTGTACTGAACTGGTGACAGTATGTAAAATAAAATAAAAAATTGAAAACTTTTTCTCATTATTATTTCATTTTACAAAAAATTATGACAAACAAATGACAAAAAATGACAAAAAAAAAAACAACCCTTGCCTCTTACTAAATATCTTGGACTGTCTTTTTTCTAAAAAGGGGTAATTTTAGGGTCTCATGAAATGAGATCGTCAGTACATCAGTATTGATCAATTTTCAGATTTATACCATAGTTTGTGGACTCTATAACTTTCATACAGACTAGATAATATATACTGATTTGGGTTTTTTCACCAAAGAAATGTAGCAGAATACATTTTGCCCTAAATGTATGAAGAGCAATTATTTATTTGCAAAATTTTATAACAGATACAAAGAAAAACACATTTTTTTCATAATTTTCAGACTTTTTTTTATTTAGCAAAAAATAAAAAACCCAGTGGCGATTACATACCAAAAAAATAAAGCTCCAGTTGTCTGAACAAAATTATTTAGTTTGGGTACAGTGTTGCATGATCGCGCAACTATCATTCAAAATGTGACAGCGCTGAAAGCTGAAAATTGGCCTGGGCAGGAAGTGGTTGAAAGTGCCCGGTATGGAAGTGGTTAAACATGGAGACATGGATGGATGGGAATTGTGTTTTTGGTTTGTGTTGTTCAGATGCAGTGTAGTTCCACTTTAAAATGGTGCTGTGAAAAGCAAATGCAGCTTTGGCTTCAGTGGTTAATGATAAGTCATCTTTAATAGAAAGTAACTCAAATTTTTTTTCAGTTTAGTAGAAAGAGTTTGTTTATCTTAGCAGTAAAATGGATATGTGATGTGAACTGAAGTGCCCAGTTTCTAATCAGGATGGTTAGAAGGTCTCCCGCCAACAGAAACTGGCTGGTGTTGGCAGGACGACAAACGCATGAGACTGTAGCCGGGCACAACCGCCGTTTACCTCTCCAGCTCAGGAATAATGTCACCACCAGTCACATGAAGCAAGCCAGTGCCGAGCTTGATGCGGATGTACAAATAATCTGCTGGCAGCGAAGAAACTTGATGAAAAACACAGCAGGCTTCCCATTTCCATTGACAACTATAGTGTTTCACTAGTCTGTTTCATTTGGAAACTTGCATTCAATTTTTCAGAGACGCTGCACAAAGCTATTGAAGGAATAATTATGTGTGATCTCACTGTCTGTGGATTCACATGAGAGAAGACTGATAGGAATCATAATATTATGAGCTGAAAATAATATGAAATGGACAGCCGTTTAAGCTGTCACTATTAGTTTTGAATGCATATAAAATTTGTGTGAGTGTATGTCACCTTTTGAATGCATAAGATATACCAGCCCTCAAATTTTCTACTCGCCTGCTCGCATTTTGCGAGTGGAAAAAGATTGAGGGTGAGTGTGGGGGTGCCTCGGGAGCCGTTCTCCCAGCGATCGCCCAGGGGAAGTGAGAGGAGAGGAAGGAGAAAGCCGGCCGGATAATCACAGAGCGGGGATCGCCCCACTGTAACAGCTTTCATTTGAATTGCCGGCCGCTCACCTTCCCTACTGACAGAACAGTGATCTGCCTTGTTTACATAGGCAGATCGCCGTTCTGCTTGTGTCCTGAATGATTGGCTTCCGCTGTGTCCAATCACAGCGGGAGTGGGCTGCCAGCGGTGCGCGTGTACACCTTAGACCAGGAAGAGAAACATCACATACTAGGTACATGATCCTGTGCAGGAGTTTGTTTTAATACTACACAGAGAGGTAATTTTTTTTTTAGTGAATTGGCTGAGGTCCGGACAAAGGACATAGTGATATTCAGGTATATTTCTGGATGCATTGAAGGATTGCTGGAGGATTGTGACCCAGATCACTGAGAAAGCGCTGTTTGACCTTACCCTTGTGGATGTCCGATATAGAGGTAAGAGGCTCTACTGAGAGGTGGTGGATTGCACTCATGGAACACCCTTTTTTTTTTTAAAAATACACAACACAACAATCATGCATGTAAAATAGATGCATGTGATTCCACAATAGGAACTTGCAATTTAAAAAGAAGATTGTGGACTATGTTGTTTTTGAGGATTTGAGTTTCATATCAATTATTTATACTTTATATAATAAATCTAGTGATTATTAACATTTTATGTATTGGTAATGTTGTTTTTTGCTCACACAGGAGATTTTGAGAAATATTGTATTTTTGTGATTTGGCACAGTAGGATGACATTATTAGTATTTACTTGTTGCTCTGTACTTTGAAGGTTTATGCATTCCTGAGCCCTGCATCCTGTACGGTATATTCTCCTGAACCCTGCACTCTGTGTGTTAGGCACTCCTGAGCCTTGCTTAATATACACTTTGTTGTACAATTCATACTCCTGACCACTTCACTCTGTACGCTGGGCTATACATGATATACTCCTGACCACTTCACTCTGTACGCTGGGCTATACATGATATACTCCTGACCACTGCACTCTGTACACTGGGCTATACATGATATACTCCTGACCACTGCACTCTTTATTACTCTTTACTTTACAGTAGTTTACATTACATACTTCTGATAAAAGTACTCAACAGTTTCTGGTTGCTAAGTAGTCATTAGCTATTTTATGAAATTCTTCTTTAAAGTAGGTAATATAGATGGAATGTAGGTAGGCATGGTGAATCTTATGATAAACCATAGCACTCTTGAAATTCCTTGTAATGTATTAAATCTTTATTTGTAACACAAAATTTGTAAACATATATACTGTACATACGTTTTTAAAAAAAAAAAAAAGATATATAACATCAGTTTAAAAATCTTAAAATTTTGCAACAAATTTGTAAAATAAAATGACTCCACAACTTTTTTTCCCCATTTTTGAGACTTGTTGCACATAGTGCATTAAACTTTTTGGTGTGCTACACAAAGATAGAGTAAAGGAAGGGGTGAGTAAACCTCAAGGATATGTGTATATATGTTTAAGTCCAACCTCATATTTTTTTAATCAAACAAAATGTAAAAAGCCAAAGTCTTGGAAGGAAAAATGCAGGATTTGCTGAAATACTCACCTCTGCACTCTCTCACTCCCCCACTGACTCATCGTTCCAGTCATCAAGCGCCACTTATATTTTAGGATGAGTAATAGTCAGCCAGCCCCATTTAACCTACTTCCTTTAAATTCAAGTCATCAAGGACCCACCCTTAGGAACTGTGTCATTGGGCTGCCCTGGACAGGAGTATGCTGCTGAAAGTGGCACCACATTATTGTGTGGTGCAAGCTGTCTGCAGCATTAAGGACCCACACACTGACGGAGAGAGATAAAAAGGAACAGGACCTGTGGTGTCATGTGATCGGACCAAAGGCTGCTGGAAAAAAAGGTATGTATTAACCAAGGAGGGCAGGAAATGGGGGAGGGGGTAGATGGAGTTCTAATATGCAAACTGCATTTGCCCACAGCAGCCAATCAGAACCTTTAGACCAATAGTAATAATAATGTGTTTTGACTGCTGTAACTTACCACACTTTGCTCTTTGTCATAAAAAATGAGCTACAAAACTAACTCTAAGATGTTTTTTCTTATTTTTTACATAAATATATCAAGACATCAAAGGACCCAGAGCAAGTTAGAGTACAGCCAATATTTCCCAGCAGACTCCCATTTTTAACTTATCATCTCTACAACGAAGTTCATTTTGAAGATATTTGTAGTTTTAAAACAACAACAAAAAAATCCTCGGCATTTACTCACCTGCCAAAGTAAAGCATTATAAACCAATTTAATTTCCCATTATTGATGGTGATCGCTAAACCGCAAAGAAAAATTTGAGGTTTTTCAAAATACTGTGACGGATGTTGAAAAACAAAATAATTTTAGCAAACCACTTTAAACTTTCAAATAAATCTAATGGAAAATGCAATGTTTTATTCAAAAGGACTCCAAAGTGCACAGCAATAAAAGACAAAGCATTGCTGATAACATTATAGCCAGCCAGGATAAAAGTAAAATATCACATCACAGCTATTTAGACAGGAATCATTAAAGGTGCTTACCTGTGGATAGATGTGCCTGGCAAGACACATGGGAGATCTTTGTAGATGAGAACGGCTAGAGGACACTAACATCCCCTGCAGAAGCTACCAGGCTCCATAGTCTCAACACAAAGACTTTGTATTCATGTATAAAAATATCTACAATAAACATGTTTGATCATTAACTCTACTATTTTTGGTATTAAATATTTTATATCACGGTGATAAGATTGTTGTTTCGGTAAAACCTATACAGGGTTGGTCAAGTTCATTCTTGTTTTCTCTGAATTAGACTCAAAGATAGATGGCTAGAAATAGTAGGTGCCTTAAACTGTACCCCTGACTTCAAGACAGTACTATATTCTAAGCATATTTTAACTATTTTTAAAATTCCACACTTTACCTAGCGGAAAATGTATATAAGGAATATATATACTGCTCAAAAAAATTAAAGGAACACTTTGAAAACACATCAGATCTCAATGGGAAAAATTATCATCTATACCAGTGATGGTGAACCTTGGCACCCCAGATGTTTTCAAACTACATTTTCCATGATGCTCAACTACACTGCAGAGTGCATGAGCATCATGGGAAATGTAGTTCAAAAACATCTGGGGTGCCAAGATTCGACATCACTGATCTACACTGATATGGACTGGGTAATAGGATGCCATGTCGTTTGATGGAAATTAAAATTATTAACCTAAAGAGGGCTGAATTCAAAGACACCTGAAAATCAAAGTGAAAAAATAATGCAGCAGGCTAGTCCATTTTGCTGAAATGTCATTGCAGCAACTCAAAATGGCACTCAGTAGTTTGTATGGCCTTCACGTGCCTGCATAGAGGCGATGGATGGTGTCCTAGGGTATTTCCTCCCAGATCTGGACCAGGGCATCACTCAGCTCCTGAACAGGTGGAACCTGGCGGCGTCGGATGGACCAAAACATAATGTCCCAGAAGTGTTCTATTGGATTTACATCAGAAAATCAGGGAGGCCATTCAATGGTATCAATTCCTTCATCCTCCAGAAACCGGCTGCATACTCTCGCCACATAAGGCCGGGCATTGTCTTGCACCAGGAGGACCCACTGTTAGAGCGTAGGGTCTGAAAATGGGTCCAAGGATTTCATCCCAATACCTAATGGCAGTCAGGGTGCCATTGTCTAGCCTGTAGAGGTCTGTGCATGCCTCCCCAGACCATCGATGACCCACCCCCTAACCAGTCATGCTGAACAATGTTACAGGCAAATTAATATTCTCCATGGCTTCTCTAGACCATTCCACATCTGCCACATGTGCTCAGGGTAAACCTGCTCTCATCTGTGCAACACACAGAATGCCAGTGGTAGACCTGCAAATTCTGGTGTTCAATGGCAAATGCCAATAAAGCTCCACTGTGCTGGGCAGGGAGCACAGGGCCCACTAGAGTATGTCGGGCCCTCAGGCCACCCTCATGAAGTCTGTTTCTGATTTTTTTGGTCCGAGACATTCACACCAGTGGCCTGTTGGAGGTTATTTTGTAGGGCTCTGCCAGTGCTCATCCTGTTCCTCCTTGCACAAAGGAGCATATGCTGGTCCTGCTGATGGGTTAATGGCCTTGTTTAGCTCTCCTGGAGTAACTGCCTGTCTCCTGGAATCTTCTCCATGCTCTTGAGACTGAGCTGGGAGACACAGCAAACCTTCTGGCAATGGCACGTATTGATGTGACATCCTGAAAGAGTTGGGCTGCCTGTGCAACCTCTATAAGGTCCAGGTATCACCTTGTGCTACCAGTAGTGACACCGACCCTAGCTAAATGCAAAACTAGTAAAAAACTGTCAGAAAAAATGAGTAGGGAAGAAAATGCCAGTGAACTCCATTTTTAAAACCATTCGTGTTACATCTAGTGCCCTTGTTGTTTATTTCATTAACACCAAAGCTGCTGAAACTGATTAACAACCCCCTCTGCTGCTTAACTGACCAGATCAATACCCCAGGTGTTTAATTGACTTGATACTATACTCTGATTAAAAAGCGTTTCTTTAATTTTTTAGCAGTGTATATAGAGTATATACAGTATCTCACAAAAGTGAGTACAACCCTCACATTTTTGGAAATATGTCATTATTAGAGTTGAGCGAACACCTGGATGTCCGGGTTCGGCGGAACTTGAAAAAAAAGTCTGGGTTCATGACCTGAACTTAACCTGAAGCGGCGGCGGTGGAGCAGGAGGACGAGGTAGCCAACACTGGTTTTGTATAAGAGGAAATAAAAAAGGTTGGAAACGGCTCTACCTGGTATATAGATGTTCCGAAAAACTACAAAGGTGGTCTTAGTATATAAACCATATAGATGTAAAACAATATATAATTAATGATAAATAAATTAGTGAAAAAATAAATTGCAGGTGCAAAGTGCAAACTGACAGAGACAATATTTGGGCTAAATCGTATAAGCCCTGAAAAACACTTAAAGTGCAGTGAAAGATAATAACACAGAGTGCAAAGAATTAATGTATTATAAAGTGCAACAATATATAAATCAATACAAAATAACCTGAGTGGTAATAAGATAAGAGATCAGTGACACTATAATAGTGTGGTGGTGAAAAAAAGGGGGAAAGAGAAGAGACCCCTTATATACAACTGTGCTTAGGACTACTGTCCGTGATAGGTGAAGTGCGAAAGGAGAGTATAGCAGAACACAGGTGCCTGTACCTGTAATATCCACTAGATGGAGCACTCACCTTTTCTTTTCACCTGTGTAATCACAATAAATGCTATGAAAGTAGATAGGATTCCAAAGGGGTAAAATGGGATCCAAACTGTGCCTGTTGAGCCGGGTTCCAGAGAATCCTCACGGATAAGCAGGTCCCATATAGGTGCAGAAACACAGAAAGATCCCCATGGTGCAGTATATACTGTCAAACATATAAGGCAAGTAATATCGACTCACGATTCAGGCTGATTGATTCAGTATTCAGTGTTGCAGCGCCGGGATGCTTCCGCGTTCCAATGGCTGGCAAACTGCAGACTGGAAGTGACGAAGAATACCGCCCAATATTTCCTCTTATACATTTGTGGCTCCTAATTTTTAGGAGTTGGTTGGTGGCAGCTTCTATACCTGCATCTTTGCTTTCATTACTCCATAGCACTGGTCACCCCCCCCCCCCCCCACTTACATATTCAACACTGGTTTTGGTTTTTAATTTTAAATTTCTTTTTAAATTAGGGTATACCCCAAAAGAGTAAGAAAGATCAAAAATACAACAATGGCTGGGTAAGGCCGGTATACATGTCTATTCTGCGCAAGGTACGGACAAGTCCTGTGGGATCCATGCTTTGTTCATTTTAATGAACGTGAGCTTGTCCACATTGGCTCTGGACAGGCGGCTGCGCTTGTCTGTGATAACGCCCCCAGCCATGCTAAATACACGTTCAGGTAATACACTGGCTGCAGGGCAGGCCAGCACCTCCAAGGCGTAAAGGGCAAGCTCAGGCCATGTGCCCAATTTGGAGACCCAGAAGTTGAAGGAGGCAGACCCGTCATTCAGTACGTGTAAAGTACGTAAGGAACTTTATATGATGTATGGTAAGGAAGAGTGATGGCGGCGGGAGGGGGGCTTTTTTCCCCCTTCTGGGATGAGTCTGGCCTTGGAAAAGGTATGTTTCCCTGGTTGTGGGCCGGGCTCTCCCACAGCTGTCTAAGTTCTGAGGCCTTCTGGTAGGGATGGGGCTGCACTGGTCTTGCCGGGACCGGGATTCTGAAAAGCCTGTGGTGTATGTGACCCTGGAGTGGCAGTCCAGGGGTGCCATAATTCACGGTGGATGGCAACACTATGAGTATGGCACCAAGGACACTGCACTTCCTACACACGTTTTTCACACCTGCCTCTAGGGCCAGGCCTTTTGGTCAGGAGTCAGGACCAGAGGAATTTTTTATTCCTGGCCGAAGGGCCTGCCGTAGTATTGCAAAGTGGCACTAACCTTGCACTTCTTCTTCACTATCCCTTTCCCCACTTTTATGTGTTGTGTGTCTCACGTTTTGTGTTTTTTATTGTGGCGGTACACTTTATTTTGCACAGCGTGATTAGTAGGATGTAGGTCCTTGGGCCTGTCCCTGAAAGTCTTGGGATGAGGTGGATATGGCCTTCTGGCTTGGTTCGCCCTCTCTCATGGGGTCTCTCTTCGGGAGAGCCCCACTTAGTACTTGGGGTGGTCTGTTTCAGCAGACCTCCTAAAGAACCGGGCTGCCTGGTTTAGGCCAGGTTAGCCAGTGTAAGTACCCCAGACCCAGTCAGGAGCCTTGCGCCCCGGGGGATCAGGGTCAGGGACCATGTGTACACCCTGTGCACTTTTTGTGTTTCCCTTTTTTGGTGTTCACTTTTTAATGCACCCACCGGGTGATAGTCTGAGTGTGTTCACACACCACGGGCTTAAAAAAAAAAAACAGCTGGTGGTCCTGGTTGTTGTGGCGTGCCGACAAAGCTTTTCCACATTTAATTTCATACATGCTAACCCTGCCTTCTGAGGTGCTGGCGGTGCTCTGGCTGCGTTGGCTTCGCCTTGTGCTTCCACTGTGCCCCCGTTGTCAGGTGGGAATGACACCAGCATCGCTTCACGACCTTTTGGCTAAGATCAAATGTAGTATCTGATGTTATCAGTTATCTGGGTGCCACCCTGCTGTGAACATGGTTCCTCCTCCTCATCCTCCACCTCGTCATCCTCCAGAACTGTGCCCTTGCTGGACAATTGTGTACCTGGCATTTGTGGGTGCAGGAACCCACCCTCGGAGCCACTTGTGAATGACTGCCCTGAAAGCCTTGGAAATGATCACTGCTCCGGATGCGGAGGGGGTAGTGGATGAGGATGAGGAAGCGGAGTAGGAGGAGTTAGCAACAGGAGCCAAACTGAAGCGCCCTGCAATCCGCGGTGGTGGAAGGAGATGCGCCAAACAAATTTAAAGGGTGTATCTCACAGTAACATAATGAGCAAACGCTGCAAAATTATTAATTTTCCCCTAAATGGGTGTTTATTGAATAGCAGAATAGAACAACAGTATCTGAAAGGGTGTATCTCACACATACAGATACAGACTAAGCCGCAATTTAATATCTTTCTTTCCCTTAAATGGGTGTTTATTGAATAGCAGAATAGAACAACAGTATCCAAAGGGTGTATCGCACACGTACAGACACAGACTAGGCCTCAATTTAATATATTTCTTTCCCCTAAATGGGTGTTTATTGAATAGCAGAATTGAACAACAGTATCCAAAGGGTGTATCTCACACGTACAGATACAGACTAGGCTGCAATTTATTATCTTTCTTTCCCCTAAATGGGTGTTTATTGAATAGCAGAATAGAACAACAGTATCCAAAGGGAGTATCTCACACGTACAGACACAGACTAGGCTGCAATTTAATATCTTTCTTTCCCCTAAATGGGTGTTTATTGAATAGCAGAATAAAAACAACAGTATCCAAAGGGTGTATCTCACACGTACAGATACAGACTAGGCCGCAATTTAATATTTTTCCCCTAAATGGGTGTTTATTGAATAGCAGAATAGAACAACGGTATCCAACGCGTGTATCTCACAGTAAAATATGCAGACTAGGCCGCAATTTTTTTTTCCCTAAATGGGTTTTTATTGAAAAGCAGAACAGAACAACAGTATCCAACGGGTGCATCTCACAGTAAAATATGCAGCCTAGGCCGCAATTTTTTTTCCCCCCTAAATGGGTTTTTATTGGAAAGCGGAATAGAGCAGTATGCAACGTGTGTATCTCACAGTAAATTATGCAGACTAGCCCGCAATTTAATTTTTTTTCCCTAAATCTGTGTTTATTGAATAGCGGAATAGAACAGCAGTATCCAAAGGGTATATCTCACAGTAACGTATTAATGAAAAATTTATATTTTTTCCCTTAAATTGTTGATTTTTGAATAGCAGATTAGAACAGCAGTGTCTAAACACTGTATGTCACTGTAAAATATGAAGGAAAAATTTTTTTTTTTTAAAAATCCATTGTTACGCTCAGCACTCCGGGCCCCCTGCTGGCCTCGGAGCGCTCACAGCGTGTGTCCCCAGGCGGCGCTCCTGCGTCTCGGCGTGTGCGTTCCCGTTCTCTAGGGCGCGCACGCACCGGGACTCTTAGATCTAAAGGACCAGTGCACAGGTGATTGGTGCCTGGTCCAAACTGGTTTTTAAGGGTTAAGGCTTGTGAGAGGCAGTGCTGACTTAATTAGGCTTCACCTGTACACTGCCCATAAATACCTTCTCCTCCCACAGCTTCCTGCCAGATCTTTGTGCCCTGTGCCTCTGAGAAAGCGTTCCCTACTGAGTCTGTTTGCTTTGCCTGTTGCCGAACCCGCTGCTACCGACTACTCGCCTTTGAACCTCTGCCGCCTGCCCTGACCTCTGCTACATCCGACTACACTCTTGCCTACTCCCTGTGTACCACGCCATATCAGCTGCCAGAGAGATCGAGTTGTTACTAGGGGACACGACCTGGTAGTTACCGCCGCAGCAAATCCATCCCGCCTTGCGGTGGGCTCTGGTGAAGACCAGTAACTGCTTAGAACCGGTCCTCTAGTACAACCCGCGCCATCGCCTCTCTGGTCCAGAGGATCCACTATCAGTCCTGCCGGTTCGTGACAGTAAGATCCGGCCATGGATCCCGCTGATGTTCCGTTGCCAAGCCTAGCGGACCTCACCACCATTGTGGCCCAGCAAGGTCAACAGTTGGCCCAGCTGGCCGCTATGTTGCAGCAGCTCCTGCCAACTCAACAACAGCCAGCTCCTCCGTCAGCATCTGCTGCACCTCCCACACCAGCAGTTGCCACCGGGTCCAGAATCCGCTTGTCTCTGCCGGACAAGTACGATGGAGATCCTAAATTGTGCCGAGGGTTCCTGTCTCAGTGCTCTCTTCACCTCGAGCTACTGTCTGACCAGTTTCCGTCTGAGCGAGCCAAGGTAGCCTTCATCCTCAGTCTGCTCTCCGGGAGGGCCCTGGCCTGGCTACACCGTTTTGGGACCGCGCTGATCCAGCCACCGCATCTGTCCAGTATTGTTGTCAGGAGTTCCGTAATGTTTTCGAGAAACCTGCCCGGGTTACCTCCGCAGAGACTGCCTTGCTAAACTTGTCCCAAGGAAGTTCTACCGTGGGTGATTATGCCATCCAGTTCCGTACCCTTGCCTCCGAGCTGAACTGGAACAATGAAGCTCTTTGTGCCACTTTTAAGAAGGGACTCAATAGTGACATTAAGGACGTCCTTGCTGCACGTGACCTGCCTACTACCCTGAGTAACCTCATCTTGCTGGCCACCAGGATCGATAAATGTTTCTCCGAGAGACAAGAGGAACTCCATCTTGAAAAGGAAAGAGCTCGTCCTAAACGCTACCCTCGTCTGGCTCCTATGTTCCAGCGTCCACCTCAACCTGTCTCTGGGTCTTCCACTGTGGAGGCCATGCAGGTGGACCGGTCTCGCCTGACCCCGCAAGAATGAAGCCGTCGTAGAGACAAGAACCTGTGTTTGTACTGCGCTAGTACCGAGCCCTTTCTTAACCACTTAAGCCCCGGAAGATTTTACCCCCTTCCTGACCAGGGTTTTTTTTGCGATTTTTTACTGCGTGATTTTAACGGACAATTGCGCGGTCGTGCGATGCTGTACCTAAACGAATTTCACGTCCTTTTTTTTTCCACAAACAGAGCTTTATTTTGGTGGTATTTGATCACCTGTGCGATTTTTTGATCATGCGCTATAAACAAAAAAAGAGCGTAAATTTTGCAAAAATAACAATATTTTTCAAATTTTTTTATATGAAATTCCCCAAAAAAATGTAAAAATCAAAATTTTTTAACATTTTCGGCCAATTTGTTTTATGCTACATATGTTTGGTAAAAAAAATCACAAAAAGCGTATTTGGATTGGTTTGCGCAAAAGTTATCGCGTTTACTAACAAAGGGAAAGATTTTTGTCATTTTTGGTGTTTTTTTTTTTTAACGAGTAATGGCGGCGATCTGCGTTTTTTTTTTGCGGGACTGCGACATTGCGGCGGACAGATCGGACCCTTGACTGACATTTTTGACACTTTTGGGGTTACCAGTGACATTACTGCAGTAATCAGTGCTATACATATGCACTGAGAAAAAAGAAAAAGATATGTTCCTGAATTGGCCTCTGTAGTATCATGGATTTGAACAGTATCACCCACAGAAATAACTCAAACAGTACCTATTGATCCCAGCATACATAAAAAATGCTTAGTTCCTTCACCAGGCACAAGTGCCTAATAAAGCCCATTCAATTTTTTAGCACCTCAGGTATTTTGTGTCTCATTGGTACCTACTATTGATCACCCTTTCTGTGAACGCGGGTTGGAGGAGTATCTTTACTTCCTATACATATGCACTGTTACTGTAAAAATGACACTGGCAGGGAAGGGGTTAACTGTATTGGAGAGGGAGGGGTTAAGTGTGTCCTAGGGGCGTGTTTCTAACTGTGATGGGACATGTCTACTATTGTAAAAACAGAGATCAACGGTTCCACATAGTAGAACCGTCTGATCTCCATTTTTACACAGGGGAGAATGACAGGCGGCTTGTTTACATAAGCCGCCCGCCTTTCTCCCGCTCTACCGACGATCGTAGTGTGACCAGCGGACATCGGGTCCGCCGGTCACACGTGCAGACTCCTCAGTGAACGAGCCGGGGCGGGCGCGCGGTCGCCCGCTATTGGCTCACAAGCCGGTCGCAGGCTAGTGACGTATATATACGTCACTTTTCCTGGCCGGGGCTGACCGCCGCAGTATATCAGCAAGTAGTTAAGGACTGTCCTCTTCGTCCCCCACGTTCGGGAAACGCTCGCACCTAGTGAATATGGGAGAGGCAATACTAGGTGTGGATTCTTCCTCTCCACGTCTCATCATACCCGTGCATTTGTGTCTTTCGTCCAAGTCCTTCTTCTCTGCTGCAGCCTTCTTGGACTCCGGTTCAGCCGGCAACTTCATTCACGCCTCCTTGGTCGACAAGTACCGAATTCCTATAATCCGTCTTCCCAAGCCGATCCTCATTTCTACGGTCAACGGGGAGAGACTCTCTGCTATGGTACAATGCCGTACCCAGCCTCTGCGGATGGACATTGGGGCGTTACACACAGAGACTCTGGAATTTTTTGTTCTTCCCTTTTGCTCTTCCGAACTCCTGCTGGGTCTACCGTGGTTGCAACGCCATTGTCCTTTCCTGAATTGGTCCACCGGTGAGATTTTGCGTTGGGGTTCCTCCTGCTCTGACCGGTGTCTCAAGCCTGCTCCTATCAAACGGGACCCGCTAGTTCCTCCGCCACCAGGTCTCCCCAAGCCTTACCACCGTTTTGCGGATGTCTTCTGTAAAAAGCAAGCTGAGACTCTTCCTCTTTACAGGCCTTATGATTGTCCTATTGACCTGTTACCTGGCTCTACTCCACCTCGGGGCAGAATTTATCCTCTCTCACCTCCAGAGACTCAGGCCATGTCAGACTATGTACGTGAGAACTTACAGAGAGGGTTTATTAGGAAGTCTTCTTCCCCTGCTGGAGCCGGTTTTTTCTTTGTGTCTAAAAAGGATGGTTCTCTCCGCCCCTGCATTGACTATAGAGGACTCAATAAAATTACCATTAAAAACCGTTACCCTCTGCCTCTAATCTCTGAGCTGTTTGACCGTTTCAGAGGAGCCAAGATTTTCACCAAGCTGGATCTCCGCAGGGCCTACAACCTGATCCGCATTCGAAAGGGAGACGAGTGGAAGATCGCTTTTAACACCAAGGATGGCCATTTTGAATACTTAGTGATGCCCTTTGGGCTCTGTAACGCTCCTGCAGTCTTCCAGGAGTTTGTTAACGATATCTTTCGGGACCTTCTTTACACTTGTGTAGTAGTATACCTGGATGATATCCTTATCTTTTCTTCTAATTTGGAGCAACACCGAGTCCATGTCCAACAAGTACTCACCCGTCTCAGGAGTAATCGCCTCTATGCCAAGATTGAGAAGTGTCTGTTTGAGCGTTCCTCCTTGCCCTTCCTGGGGTATATCATCTCTGCCCAAGGACTTCAAATGGATCCTGCCAAGCGCTCAGCGGTTCTGGACTGGCTACGCCCCTCTGGCCTCCGAGCCATACAGAGGTTCCTGGGTTTCGCCAACTACTACAGACAATTTATTCCTCATTATTCCACCCTGGTGGCTCCCATTGTGGCCTTGACTAGAAAAGGTGCTAATCCCAAAACCTGGCCTCCTCACGCTGAAGAGGCCTTCCAGTCCCTGAAAGCCTCCTTTGCTTCTGCACCTGTTCTGTCCCAGCCAGATTCTTCCAAGCCATTCTATCTTGAAGTGGATGCATCCTCAGTGGGAGCCGGAGCTGTGCTAACTCAGAAGTCATCCAGAGGCCAGACCATAACTTGTGGCTTCTTCTCTAAAACCTTTACCTCCGCCGAGAAGAATTACTCTATTGGGGACAGAGAACTGCTGGCAATTAAATTAGCCCTGGAGGAATGGAGACATCTTCTCGAGGGTGCTCCTCACCCTGTGATCATCTTTACGGACCACAAGAACCTAGCCTACCTCCAGTCAGCTCAAAGACTAAATCCCCGCCAAGCCCATTGGTCCATCTTCTTCGCCCGCTTAAATTTCCAGATTAATTTCTGCCCAGCTGCTAAGAACATCAGGGCAGATGCCCTTTCTCGCTCTTTAGATGTGGTGGGCCACATACCCACTCCTCAACACATTATCCCTCCAGAATGTCTCATCTCGGTTGCTCCTGTGGACTAGCGTCTTCTTCCTCCCGGCAAGACCTACGTTCCTCCTCGTCAGCGGTTACAAATTCTCAAGTGGGGCCACGCTTCCCTTTTTGCCGGTCATCCTGGAATTAAGAAATCTCTTCAATTAATTTCCCAAAGATATTGGTGGCCCTCTCTGGAGAGAGACATCACAGAATTCGTCCTGTGTCCTGTGTGATCTGCGCTCGTGACAAAACTCCTCGTCAGAAACCTGCGGGTCTTCTTCTGCCTCTTCCTGTTCCTGAGACCCCTTGGTCGCACATCGCCATGGACTTTATCACTGATCTTCCCTCCTCCCATGGTATGATGGTCATCTGGGTCGTGGTGGACCGATTTTCGAAGATGGCTCACTTTGTGTCCCTGCCTGGTCTCCCGTCCGCGCCTCAGTTGGCCAAACAGTTTTTTCTACACATCTTCCGCCTTCACGGCCTTCCCAGACACATCGTCTCGGACCGTGGGGTGCAGTTCGTATCCAGATTTTGGAGGGCTCTCTGTGGTCAGCTCGGAGTCAAGTTGGACTTTTCTTCCTCGTATCACCCTCAGTCCAATGGCCAAGTAGAACGGGTGAACCAGATTCTGGGAGATTATCTACGCCATTTTGTGTCCTCCCGTCAAGATGATTGGTCGGATTTACTCCCTTGGGCAGAGTTTTCTTATAATTTCAAGCAATCTTCTGCCTCCAATAAGTCCCCATTTTTTGTGGTTTATGGGCGTCATCCTCTGCCACCTCTGCCTCGGACCTCTGCTCCCTCTTCTGTACCAGCTGTAGAGGACCTCCTTCAGGACTTCTCTTCTATTTGGCGAGAGACCCACTCAGCCCTCCTCAAGGCCTCGGCCCATATGAAGTTTCAGGCCGATAAAAGTCGCAGAGCTCCTCCGGAATTCAGTCCCGGTGACAAAGTGTGGCTCTCCTCGAAATTCATCAGATTTAAGGTCCCAAGTTACAAGTTGGGCCCTCGTTACTTGGGTCCCTTTAAAATCAAGAGCCGCACTAATCAGGTGTCCTACCAGCTCCATCTTCCTCCCTCTCTCCGAATCCATAACTCTTTCCATGTCTCCCTTCTCAAACCTGCTATCTTTAACCTCTTCTCTCCTAAACTTCTTTCTCCCACCCCTGTCGCTGGTACCTCTGATATTTTTTCGGTCAAAGAAGTCCTAGCGACCAAGGTCATCCGGGGAAAAAGATTTTTTTTGGTCGATTGGGAGGGCTGCGGTCCTGAGGAGAGATCTTGGGAGCCGGAGGAGAACATCCTGGACCGCAGCCTCATCCGCGAGTTCCTGGGTACCAAAAGGAGAGGGAGACCAAAGGGGGGGGGGTACTGTTACGCTCAGCACTCCGGGCCCCCTGCTGGCCTCGGAGCGCTCACAGCGTGTGTCCCCAGGCGGCGCCCCTGCATCTCGGCGTGTGCGTCCCTGCTCTCTAGGGCGCGCACGCACCGGGACTCTTAGATCTAAAGGACCAGTGTAAAGGTGATTGGTGCCTGGTCCAAACTGGTTATTAAGGGTTAAGGTTTGTGAGAGGCAGTGCTGACTTAATTAGGCTTCACCTGTACACTGCCCATAAATACCTTCTCCTCCCACAGCTTTCTGCCGGATCTTTGTGCCTTGTGCCTCTGAGAAAGCGTTCCCTACTGAGTCTGTTTGCTTTGCCTGTTGCCGAACCCGCTGCTACGACTACTCGCCTTTGAACCTCTGCCGCCTGCCCTGACCTCTGCTACGTCCGACTACGCTCTTGCCTACTCCCTGTGTACCACGCCATATCAGCTGCCAGAGAGATCGAGTTGTTACTAGGGGACATGACCTGGTAGTTACCGCCGCAGCAAATCCATCCCGCCTTGCGGCGGGCTCTGGTGAAGACCAGTAACTGCTTAGAACCGGTCCTCTAGTACAACCCGCGCCATTGCCTCTCTGGTCCAGAGGATCCACTATTAGTATGTCATCCATATTAAGCAGACACATATGCACTGAGCTTGCATTACATGGCTGCTACATGCCGCACGCCTAACAGGTTGGATACTGTTGTTGTTCTATTCCGCTATTGAGTAAAAAAAAAACTATTTGAATGAAAACCTGAAAAATATTTTTTTTCCCCTTAAATTGTTGATTTTTGAATAGCAGATTAGAACAGCAGTGTCTAAACACTGTATGTCACTGTAAAATAAGAAGGAAAAATGTTTTAATCCAGATTAAGCAGACACATATGCACTGAGCTTGCATTACATGGCTGCTACACGCCGCACGCCGCACGCTGCACGCAGCCCACCTAACAGACTGATAAAAGTTTTTTTTTTCTCCCTCCTCCTTACTGGGCTCAGGTCAGGGCAAAAAGATTGTGCACTGCACCCCCACACAATAAAATCGATGTAGATCGCTGTCTTATTAAAGAAGATTCTTCCTATTCTTTCCCTGAAAGCAATCTCCAGCCTGCCCCTACAATAATCTCCTATCTCTCCCTCAGCAGCTTCAGGAACCTTTCCTTACAGTAGTTAGAGCAGAGTGACGTGCGGCCCTACGTGACTCCAGCTCATATAGAGGCTGGGTCACATGCTGCACTGGCCAATCACAGCCATGCCATTAGTAGGCATGGCTGTGATGGCTTCTAAGGGCACACTAGTTAAACGCTTGTTGATTGGCTGCCCTGCAGCTGTTGAAACTGTGCCATTAAAACCACGCCAAAACATTAAAACTGCGCCAAAACATGAAATAAAATTACTGAACAACGGACTGTATCCAAAATATACAGTAAAATGTTCGGGTCCGTGTCCGGGTACCGAACACCCAAAAGTCTGGTACGATCCCGAACAATACAGTCCGTGTTTGCTCAACCCTAGTTATTATATCTTTTCATGTGACAACACTGAAGAAATGACACTTTGCTACAATGTAAAGTAGTGAGTGTACAGTTTGTATAACAGTGTCAATTTGCTGTCCCCTCAAAATAACTCAACACACAGCCATTCATGTCTAAACCGCTGGCAACAAAAGTAAGTACACCCCTAAGTGAAAATGTCCAAATTGGGCCCAATTAGCCATTTCCCTCCCCGGTGTCATGTGACTCGTTAGTGTCACAAGGTCTCAGGTGTGAATGAGGATGTGTTAAAATTAGGTGTAATCGCTCTCACTCTCTCATACTGGTCATTGGAAGTTCAACATGGCACTTCATGCCAAAGAACTCTCTGAGGATTTGAAAAAAAGAATTGTTGCTCATAAAGATGGCCTAAGCTATAAGAAGATTGCCAAGACCCTGAAACTGAGCTGCAGCAGGTTGGCCAAGACCATACAGTGGTTTACAAGACATGTTCCACTCAGAACAGGCCTCGCCATGGTCGACCAAAGACGTTGAGTGCACATGCTCAGCCTTAATACCAGAGGTTGTCTTTGGGAAATAGATGTATGAGTGGTGCCAGCATTGCTGCAGAGGTTGAAGGGGTGAGGGGTCAGCCTGTCAGTGCTCAGACCATACCCGCACACTGCATCAAATTGGTCTGCATGCTTTTGTCCCAGAAGGAAGACTCTTCTAAAGATAATGCACAGGAAAGCCGGCAAACAAATTGCTGAAGATAAGCAAACTGAGGACATGGATTACTGGTACTATGCCTTGTGGTCTTATGAGACCAAGATAAAACTTATTTGGTTCAGATGGTGTCAAGCGTGTGTGGCAGCCACCAGGTGAGGAATAAATGACAAGTGTGTCTTCCCTACAGTCAAGCATGGTGGTGGGAGTGTCATGGTCTGGGGCTGCATGAGTGCTGCCGACACTGGGGAGCTACAGTTCATTAAGGGAAATGTGAATGCAAGCATGTACTGTGACATACTGAAGCAGAGCATGATCCCCTCCCTTCGGAGACTGGGCCGCAGGGCAGTATCCCAACATCATAACGACCCCAAACACACCTCCAAGATAACTGCTGCCATGCTAAAGAAGCTGAGGTTAAAGATGATGGCCAAGCATGTCTCCAGACCTAAACCCTATTGAGCATCTGTGGGGCATCTTCAAACGGAAGGTGGAGGAGCACAAGGTCTCTAACATCCAACAGCTCCGTGATGTCTTCATGGAGGAGTGGAAGAGGACTCCAGTGGCAACCTGTGAAGCTCTGGTAAACTCAATGCCAAAGAGGGTTAATGCAATGCTGGAAAATAATTGTGATCACTCAAAATATTGACACTTTGGGCCCAGTTTGGACATTTTGACTTAAGGGTGTACTCCCTTTTGTTGCCAGCAGTTTAGACATTAATGGCTGTGTGTTGAGTTATTTTGAGGGGACAGCAAATCTACACTGTTATACAAGCTGTACACTCACTACTTTACATTGTAGCAAAGTGTAATTTCTTCAGTGTTGTCACATGAAAAGATAATAAAATATTTACAAAAATATGAGGGGTGTACTCACTTTTGTGAATTATTGTATGTATAGAAATAGTGTAAAATATATACTGCACCCAAAATTACGGGGGCATATAACACCCCAGTAAGGCTGCATTAGCCCTTAACTTATCATGATTGGTAGTGTATAGATGCTTTCCCTATCTTTTGTCTACAGTTCTATCTCCTTTTAGGAGGGACACTACTATACTATGGTACTGGTACCATGTGCACCCCCACATGTGTCTTGGCCTCTCTGCATGCCGTATTCCACCTTTGAACCTCGAGCACAGTATTTCTACTTTTGGTTTATTTATTATTAAAAACTGTTTAAACATGTTTAACATGTACTTATTGTTGTTCTCTTTATCCATCCAGAATATTAAATGAGCTCCTG